>NC_139602.1:6898051-6995551 GCF_946808225.1 Silurus aristotelis
TATATTTATTTTAAATAAATTCTTTTTTTTTTCTAAATAATTTCAAATGTATAGTATGTTACAAAGCTACAAATGGACAAGTCTGTAAAACAATACATTGAATGTAATCTATCAATGAAAACGAAGCAGTTCAACCCCTATTCTTGGCATCATTTACTTCCTTTTCCATTCTCCTGTCTGTTTCTTAAATTTCACATATTTTTACAGAAAGCAGAACCACAGACTTTCACATTAACTGCAATCCTGGAAATTGCGTAATCGAACGAAACCGTCACATTGCATATTCTTATACAAAACAACCCTCTGAAATTTGTTCTGAAGTTTGAACACTTTGTCTATGTTATGTTTAGAACAAATCAGTTTTGTAGGTCAACTGGATTACATCAGATGTATAGGTTGATACTTAGTCTGTGGGTCATTTAATACCTGCTATGTGATTAAGTGTGTAAGTTGGGAGTTGTTATGGTGATTCTGCATGAAGGTCACTAGGAGGAAAGTTGATAAGATTTGCATTTCAATAGATGGTTAGTTGAGTATGTGTAGGTCTGTAGATGGTGAGCTGATCAGGTGTATAAAATAATGATATCAGATGTGTAGGTGGGCAGCCGGGGAATTTGGTCATTTGTGTAGTTTAAGATGTTTAGTGGTTAGAATTTGGGCTCTCACCGCCACGGCCCGGGTTCGATTCCCGGTCAGGGAAGCAAAGGGTTGCACAAGCCAGTGAACTCTTAGTGCCAGTCCCAAGCCCGGATAAATGGGGAGGGTTGCGTTAGGAAGGGCATCCAGCGTAAAACATGTGCCAAATCGAACATGCGGTTAACGATTATGGATGATCCGCTGTGGCGACCCCCTAATGGGAGAAGCCGAAAGGAAGTTTTAGTTGCTCGTAAGATGATCGTCTAATTCAGTAAGTATCTGGAAAGCTAATCAGGTATTGCAGTAGTTGGTCAGCTGATTAGCTAGGTAAAGCATTTAGACTCTTAGGAGGTACCACATACCAATTGGTATTGAAGGAATAGAGATACTGGCTTGGGCAGGGCAAGCAGCAGTTTCAATTTACATGGATTACAAGAATTGAAATATTTTTAATACAGTCAAGAAAATAAACCCAAGGATTTGACCTCACCACTCCACCAGTTCAGGGCTTCAAAGCAGTGGCTTCATTTAAAAACTTGGGGTCACAGCACAACCTTACCAAATCAAAAGGGTTAATTGTTTTTTGCAAAACTTCTCTTCCATCTAATCCAATCTAAATTTAAAGCAAATCTAGTGCCTTGTATTGACTGTTTGGTTGGTTAGGTGCAACACACCTTTTTAAAATAATGGATTTGTCAAAAAGATACTTACAAACCTTCGAGACCTCTTTTTTTAATCTATTTTGGGTACATGAATTTGTAACCTTCCTTTTCGCGCTGTCATTCCAGCAATATCTTATGTGTACGGTGTGTATGCGAGATGTGAGGGAGGTGGTAGCTCAGTGGTTACGGTATTGGACTTTTAATCGGAAGGTTATGAGTTCAAATCCCAGCACCGCCAACCTGCAACCGCCATTCACTGCTGGGCCTCAAGAAAGGCACTTAACCCTCACAGGCTCTGGTTGCCATATTCCGGCGATCGGGTGATGTGTATACTTGTTTGTGAATGGTTGTCATGTGTGTGCATGCAAGCTTGTATGTGCATTGCTGAAAAGGGAAACTGGCCAAAATAAGTTGTAGCCCCTTAGAACCTAATGGATTTCATCTATTTTTATTTATAATTTTATAACTCAAATAACAGAAAATTAAGGGACGCTACAGGTTCCACTCATGTCAACCGAAAACATGGATCTAATCCCAAAGCAGGTACTAAAGAATAGATATTTGAATATTTTAAAATATCTCTCAGATTTAAGCTTCCACTCTTCCTGCTTGGCTCAGTTTAACTTACTTCAGCTCAGGGAAAAGGCATAAACATAAGGCTGGGGTTAACCATACATGTGTTCACCATCACCCAGTACCCCCTTCTTGTAACTACACTTACAGATTTATACTCTGAGCTCTTTCTGCACTTGCTGCACATTTTTGCTCTTTTGTGCGATATTCTGATGATGGTGGTCAGGGTTTTCACCACACTTTGATATGTGACGCAACTCAAAGTGTTTATGCAGAGTCTGTAAAAGTGGCTCAAAAACACGAAGTAAAACCAACTAAGCACATGTTCGCTTATATTTTTATATTTATTTTTTTATCAGCACAACCACATGTCTGTGAAGGCATCCTAGGTCATAAAAAATAATGTAGAGGACAGGGGGGTATGGAGACGGATGATCTGCTGTGGCGCCCCCTAATGGGAGCAGCCGAAAGAAAAAGAAGTGCTAAACTGATATGTGTATACCCTACCACTCCCCCCACAACAATAACAGGTTACTATAGTCAATTTAATGTTATTCAAATAGAACTTTTAACAATGACTAATGTCCTAAAGTCCATATAAGTTGATCCCTTATATGTTTTAATAGATTTATTCAATAGAACATACAATATGTATAATGCTGTAGTTAAATGTAATTCACTTTAAATATTTATTATATTACTGTATTGTTATCATAACAAGACTATTACACATTTTTGACAAAACGTGTGCATGTTGTGTTAAAGTTTATACAATATGCGACTATTAAGTTAATTTGATGACTGCATATTCAGTGCTTTCATTAGTGCTGACTAATTTGGGTCTTTGAGTCGTGTGGACCACAGTGGTGTACATGACATCATCCTGCAAAGAGAACACAAACATACACACATTTCAGTCTAGAGATGTAAAAAGACATAAACTCGTACTAATATTGTAGGTTATATTGTATATAATTAGCAAAGAATTTAGCAAATTAAACTAATGACCTATTTTTCATTCTTAGTTTATGTGATGAAATGCTGAAGGTTGATGACATGCTTTTTAGCATGTGTTATTATTAGGTATTAATTATGCAGTAACGCAAATTCGGTTTAACGGCACAGATTTTTATTTACGTGCATTTTGTTTAATTGTTTTTTTATTAAAAAGTATAAAAAAATAAATAAAAAAGAGGCGAAATTACAACCATCAACCCAGCATACATTAATTCACGACGTCCTTTCTTTGCTCAAATATAAATAAAATAAATAAACCCCCGAAAAATTATTTTTAACCACTAAAAATTTGTTTTACTGATGCGCCAAGCACACATCTGGCAATTTAAACAGTCCGTGTGGAAACAACGCAAAAGTTCCGTTTGGTGTCCCGATGATTCACATCATTTAAAACACCACAAAAACTTCATGCTCTATGTTGAGTTTGGTTTCACCATGATAAACATATGTTTGCATAAAGCATCCGTATTTGTTTATGCCCTTGTTAATTATAAAAATTTTGAAAAGTATTAATTTTAAGGTACAGATATAAACGTGCGATTAACTTGCGATTAATCCAGATTAAATATCTTATTCGAATGACCACCCTAATTATATTATAAGTTCAGTTCAGGTGTTTTGAAGTGATACTTCTTTGAGCAAGAACATCGAAATATAAGCAAATATTGTATATTTCTTTTAAAGTTTTCATTTCTTTTACACATACGTATAATGAGTGAGAAACACCACTGTCTCTGCTGGAAAAAAATTTAGTAGAGAATGAGAGTGATTTTATTGTTGTAATGGTGCCCTCTAGTGGTGGGGGGAGCTAATAAACTTCATTTCAAAATGTGTGTTTTGATTCACCTGCACCCCCTTCTTTTTCCTCTGTGCTTCCTCCTTATTCTTCTGACCTGCCAGTTCTTTACAGTTTGGTGTCAGTTGTTTTCTTGCTGAAAAATAAAACAAAACCGAGAAACAGTGAGACCCATATACACACACACACACACACACACAATGCAGACATCTCAGTAAACACTTCATGTAAAGGTATATGTACCTCTGTAGCGCCACAAAATGACTCCTCCGAGGCTGAGCAAAAGCAGCACAACGGGAATGAGGATCGTGAAGATCGATGGTTCTGCAGACTCGCCTAGGAATACACAAGGATACAAGGTGCTGATGGAGTTTAAAGATGATTTTTTGGTACTGGCTGGTCAGAAGGTGTAAAGAAGGTGGTCATAAGAAAAGCTAAATAAAGATACATTTTCTGACAAGTATGACGTCCTATGCTCAGTAACAGCAACAACAATATTAATAATAATAATAATACGTTTACCTTTAACACTGATGTTGATGTCTAACCAATCCCGACCAGTTGTACACCTGTACAATCCATCATCCTCAGCAGTTAGGTGTGATATGAGTAAAGAGAGATTTCCATTTTGAACATTGCTGAGTTGAAATCTAATTTGGAAAGTTGGTACTTGATCCCAATTACCATTGAGCTTTTGGTATTTTTTCCAGTATTCTATTCGAGATTGGGACTGGGGGTCAGTGCAAGAGCAGGGCAGCAGTACTGTGTCACCTACATGTGCACTGATGTTAAATGTTTGTTTGTTGTTGTTTAGGTTGCAGCCTGCAGAAACATACAGTCATACAGTTTATTAAACTGATGTGTAAATTTGTGTAAAAAAAACAAAAGAACACAGTTCCCACTATATCGATGTAAATTTTTAAAAACGAATAAAAAATAGGATTAGTACTCAAGATGGATGCATATACACACACACTTTTCTCTCTCTTTCGAAACAGTTCTAACCCATCGAGTATTAACAGCATGAACTTCTTCAGCAGTTTGAGCTACAGGAGCTCGTCTGTTGGATCGGACCCCACGGACCAGCCTTCGCTCCCCACCTGCATCAATGATCCTCGGCCGCCCATGACCCTGTTGCTGGTTCACCACTGTTTCCCTTCGGGAACTGGAGCTGCGTCGTAACGCTTTGGGGCGTTCCCAAAGCGTTACGACTCAGCGTTTTGATCCCTCGGGGAACTAGGGTTGCGGTCGTAACCTAGAGACATTCCCCTTCAGGAACTCAAGCTGCATTGTAACGCTTTGGGGCGTTCCCTAAGCGTTACGACGCAGCGTCTCGTTCCCTCGGGGAACTAGGGTTACAGTCGTAACCTAGAGACGTTCCTTCCTTGGAGCACTTTTGATAGACACTGACCACTGGAGACCAGGAACATCCCACAACAGCTGCAGTTTTGGAGACGCTCTGACCCAGACGTCTAGACGTCACAATTTGTCAAACTCGCTCAAATCTTAATGCTTGACCGTTTTTCCTGCTTCTAACACCAACGTTGTGGACAAAATGTTTACTTGTTGCCTTATAAATAAATCCACCCACTAACAGGTGCCACGAAGAAGAGATCCTCAGTGTTTTTCACTTCACCGCTCATAATGTTATAATTGTCATAATGTTATGCCTGGTATAGAGAGTGGATATAAAAGTCTACCCACCCTTATGAAATTGCAGGTTTTTAAAATATAAAGACATAAAAAAAAAAAAAAGAAATAATTCAATATTTGGAATATTTAAAATACAAAAACCTACGACAGCCTGATTTCATAGGGCGGCACATAGTTTTCTAATGGGGGCGCTAACTGTCCTGAGAGGTAACCAGTCCAACAAAAAAATAGGTTTGTAAGTAAATAGCATACGCCAGCTATCAAATAAAGTGATTCTGTTTCATAAAAACAGATACCTATATTGTTATTAACAAATATGTTGTAGTATTTAATTGATTTATGTATTATTTACGTATATTATACGCATCATTTCTGCTTCTCACATGCTTTACTGCCTTTATTTCAAGTATCATAACATGCTCAGTCTGGGTAAAGGGGTCATTCTGATCACATTCGGGTTCTTGGCCATATAAAGAAATCTACTCTGAATCGTTAAATAGACCACATATTATTTTCTACAAGTAAGCAAATATATCTAGCACCTTTATTAGTAGTATTTTCAAATGTAGGACTCACCTTTAGTGACAGGAAGCATGACGAGGAGAAGATAAAACCCCAGCAACATTCTCATCTACAACGACAAATCTACATATTAGATACTGATCTCTCTCAGAACTCTCCAAGTTCATCTCCACCAAACAGGCTGTAATGACCGGAAACAGAATAACTCTTTTGTATTTAAGGTTTTTAGCTGAAGCATGAAAAAAGAAAGAAAAAAAAAAAAAACTCAAAGTGGTGCAGTGACTGATTTCTTGAGAATGTGTACCTCTTCCTCTTTAGGTGTTGCAAAATCATACCTCCAAAATGCATGAAACGGTTGCAAAAGACACTCTTCTGGGGTCATGATGGTGGTGGTGGTGTCTTCTGAATAGACATAGAAGGGGCTTGTAGTGCACATATGGTTAGTGGAAATTCCAATGGATTTGACATTCAAGGGGAAGTAAACGAGTGGTGAGATATGAAGAACAGGTCATGAACAAAGACCATGTTCCTTATTTTGAATGACGAAAACAGCTTTTTTTTTATCTGTAGTTATTCTTATGCCATGACTTGGTGTATATTTTAGGAAATAGAACATTGTATCACACCACTGATGCTGAGCCACAAAGATTTCCGAGTAGATTTTACAGTCACCATGGTGACGCAAAACGAAGGGAAGTGAAGTGACATTAAGGGGAGGAGGGGAGCTTTGTTCTCCACACGATACACCATAAAGCAAGTGGGTGGCACTTTGGAGCAAGAAGGCAGAACTAAATTCTTAACCAAGCAGGAAAGCAGAGCGACATCTTTCATTATGAAGCCAGTGCTTCACCAGCCACAAGTTTCCTTTCACTTGAACCCACATACATCATCTCTAGCAGAGTTATCCTCATAAAATGACCTGTTTTTTCAGTGCATTACGGTTTACCTGTGAATTTGAAATGGAGGCCACTTGTGTGTGGAAAACGCAAAAGTATAAACGGTTCATAAAAAATAAAAACTTTTTAAAAAATGTTCTTGCAGACATTTTCTCATGGTGACCAGCTGTTTTTGAGCTCTTGAAAAAACGGCTTATACGTATAACTGCGACCAAATCGATTGCCAGAACATAACAGCAAAAATCAAGTCACGGTCATGTCTTGTTGTTTGAGTTGATTGAGACACAATCAGGACTAGCTGAGCGAATGACCAAGATTAGCGGTGTCAAAGATGACAACTAGCAAAGATGGATTCTAGGCCATGTCATAAGTTGGTTGAGACAAGACCAGGAGTCAAATAAACAGGACTAGCCGAGACAAAAACCAAAACTAGCCGAGTCAAAGACTAGGACTAGCTGAGCCAAAGACCAGGACTAGCAGAGTAAAAGAAAAGGACTAGCAAAGATGAATTAAATTCCATATTTGAATGACGTGAAGACAAAAACAAAACTGAATTAAACAATAATCAGACTTCAATCAGACACTTCCAGGACTTCCCTTAAACCTCTACACAGCAAGAACATACCTAGAAATCCAGATTCTCATTTTTTTTCCCCTCCTTTTTGTCAAGCTGCATGTTACTCCTACTGCCTGGTGAGATCAGACATGTTTTTGACTTTGTCAGCCATTGCAGAATAAAAAAACAGCTATTAAATCGACATGTATATTTTGTAGTTTGTGCAGTTTGCTACAGATGCAGTTTGCAAGCTCTGACTAGGAACCTGCAATGCTAATTTTGAAAGCCTTGCGGCAGATTTTGACCATGGCAACAGGTAATGTGACAGCTGAAATATGATTGGATAGCAACTCCAACCTAAACATACACTACAGGAAGCCGTGCAAGTGAAAGAAACACTATGAAGTGAAGAAAATAGACTATTGGAATAATTAAATACATATTCATGGATTTAGTGATTCTGGTAGTGTTTTGGCCCTGATGGCCAGCCTCTGCATTTTAATAATCTAGAATAATATCCTAAGCAGGACAGGGAGGCACGCCATCAAATTCACCAAAATAAAATTATATCTTCTTCTTCTTTTTCTTTCGGCTGCTCCCATTAGGGGTCGCCACAGCGGATCATCCGTCTCCATACCACCCTGTCCTCTATATCTGCCTCTTTTACACCAACTACCTGCATGTCTTCCCTCACCACATCCATGAACCTCCTCCTTGGCCTTCCTCTTTTCCTCCTACCTGGTGGCTCCATCTTCAGCATTTTTCTACCAATATAATTCATGTCCCTTCTCTGCACATGTCCAAACCATCTCAATCTCGCCTCCCTCACCTTGTCACCACAACATCCTACATGTGCTGTCCCTCTAATAAACTCATTTCTAATCTTGTCCATCCTCGTCACTCCCAACGAAAACCTCAACATCTTCAGCTCTGCTACCTCCAGCTCCACCTCCTGTCTTTTACTCAATGCCACTGTCTCTAATCCATACAACATCGCAGGTCTCACCACAGTCCTATAAACTTTCCCTTTCATTCTTGCAGATACTCTTCTATCACAAATCACTCCTGTCACTCTTCTCCACCCACTCCACCCTGCCTGCACTCTTTTCTTTACTTCCCTAACACACTCTCCATTACTTTGCACTGTTGACCCCAGGTACCTGAACTCCTCCACCTTCTTCACCTCTTCACCCTGCAACCGCATCACTCCACTGCCCTCCCTCTCATTCACACACATGTACTCTGTCTTACTCCTACTGACTTTCATTCCCCTTCTCTCAAGCGCATATCTCCACCTCTCCAGGCTCTTCTCAACCTGCTCTCTACTCTCACCACAAATCACAATATCATCTGCAAACATCATAGTCCAGGGAGACTCCTGTCTGACCTCGTCCGTCAACCTGTCCATCACCACTGCAAACAGGAAAGGGCTCAGGGCCGATCCTTGATGTAGTCCAACCTTCACCCTGAACCAGTCTGTCGTACCTACTGCACACTTTACTGCCGTCACACTGTCCTCATACATGTCCTGCACCACCCTCAAATACTTCTCTGACACACCTGACTTCCTCATACAATACCACAACTCCTCTCTCGGCACCCTGTCGTACGCTTTCTCTAAATCCACAAATACACAATGCAGCTCCTTCTGTCCTTCTCTATACTTCTCCATCAACATCCTCAAAGCAAATAAGGCATCTGTGGTGCTCTTCCTCGGCATGAAACCATACTGTTGCTCACAGATGGTCACCTCTTCTCTCAGCCTGGCTTCCAGTACTCTTTCCCATAACTTCATGGTGTGACTGATCAACTTAATTCCCCTGTAGTTACTGCAGGTTTGCACATCTCCCTTATGCTTAAAGATCGGTACCAGCACACTCCTTCTCCATTCCTCAGGCATCCTCTCCCCTTCCAGAATCCTGTTAAACAATCTGGTTAAAAACTCCACTGCCATCTCTCCTAAACATCTCCACGCTTCTACCGGTATGTCATCTGGTCCAACCGACTTTCCATTCTTCATCCTCTTAATCGCTGCTCTCACTTCCTCCTTACTAATCCTATCTACATCCTGCTTCACCAACTCCACATCCTCCAACCTTCTCTCTCTCTGATTTTCCTCATTCATCAGCTGCTCAAAATACTCCCTCCATCTTCTCAACACACTCTCCTCACTAGTCAACACATTTCCCTCTCCATCCTTTATTGCTCTAACTTGCAGTACATCCTTCCCAGCTCGGTCCCTCTGCTTGGCCAATCGGTATAAATCCTTTTCTCCTTCCTTAGTGTCCAACCTCTTATACAGTTCCTCATATGCCTTTTCCTTGGCTTTCGCCACATCCCTTTTAACCTGCTGCCGCATCTCCTTGTACTCCTGCCTACTTTTCTCATCACTCTGTCGATCCCACTTCTGTTTTGCCAATCTCTTTCCCCTAATGCTCTCCTGCACTTCCTCATTCCACCACCACGTCTCCTTGTCTTGCTTTCTATTTCCAGATGTCACACCAAGTACTTTTCTAGCTGCCTCCCTCATCACTCCTGCGGTAGTTGCCCAATCATCCGGCACCTCTTCACCACCACCAAGCCCCTGTCTGACCTCTTCCCTGAACCTCACACTACACTCTTCCTCCTTCAGTTTCCACCATCTTATTCTTCTTTCAAACCTTACTTTCCTCCTCTTCTTCTTCGCCTCCAAAACCATCCTACAGACCACCATTCGATGCTGTCTAGCTACACTGTCCCCCGCCAACACCTTACAGTCTCCAATCTCCTTCAGGTTGCATCTCCTACACAGAAGATAATCCACCTGTGTGCACCTTCCTCCGCTCTTATACGTCACCCTATGATCCTCCTTCTTCTTAAAATACGTGTTCACCACTGCCATTTCCATCCTTTTAGCAAAATCTACCACCATCTGCCCTTCCACATTCCTCTCCTTAAAACCATACCTACCCATCACCTCCTCATCACCTCTGTTCCCTTCACCTACATGCCCATTAAAGTCTGCCCCAATCACCAATCGTTCTTTCCTAGGTACACCATCTACCACTTCATCTAATTCACTCCAGAATCTTTCCTTCTCCTCCATCTCACAGCCAACTTGTGGAGCATAGGCACTGATGACATTTATCATCATCCCTTCAACTTCCACCTTCACGATCATCACCCTATCAGAAACTCTCTTCACCTCCACTACACTCTTACTGTACTCTTCCTTCAGAATCACCCCTACACCATTTCTCTTCCCATCCACACCATGATAAAACAGTTTAAACCCACCTCCAATGTTCCTGGCCTTACTCCCTTTCCACTTGGTCTCCTGAACACACAACACATCTACCTTTCTCCTCTCCATCATATCAGCTATCTCTCGCCCTTTACCCGTCATAGTACCAACATTTAAAGTACCAACCCGAACCTCTACTCTCCTACACTGCTCCTTTTCCTGCCGTCTCTGTAGACGTCTTCCTCCTCTCCTTCTCCTCCTTCGGCCAACAGTAGCCCAATTTCCACCGGTACCCTGTCGGCTAACGATACCTGTGGCGGTCGTTGTTAACCCGGGCCTCGACCGATCCGGTATGAAATTCTCATTTGTGATCCGCATATTTGATTTGGCACATGTTTTACGCTGGATGCCCTTCCTAACGCAACCCTCCCCATTTACCCGGGCTTGGGACCGGCACTAAGAGTACACTGGCTTGTGCCCCCCTAATGGCTGGGTTACCAAAATAAAATTATATATATATATATATATATATATATATATATATATATATATATATATATATATATATATATATATATATATATATATATATATATATAATTATTATTATTTTATTTTATTTTTTTTTTTACTCCAATTTAATGAAATCAAGTGCAAAGACAAACATTTTTTATCCCAGCATAATTCTCATTGATGAAACAGCAGATTTTACAACAGTACACCCAGAACTTAACATTTGCAATATGCACACACTGTGTGTTATCCAAAGATCTCTAAACACCAACAGAACGCAGCATGATGTCAGTCGATTACAAAATATGAGTAATGTTTCCTTTTTATTTGTTACACACCAAACCCACACAGTGCTCGCTGCTGCAAAAAATAACCACTCTGTTCTTTTTTTAGTATTATTCTGAAATTATTTGAAATAGAAAATTAATAGTAAATAGTTATACTTAGGCGTGACAAAGTGTCAGCTGAAAAGAATCAGTGCGGGTGAGAAATAATCAGCATCAGCATATTTTTTTAATACTAGAGACACTTAAATGACATGTAATGCACATATTTGCAATAGTGAAGTCCCTGTTTAAGTTGAACGAACACCCATTATAAAAATGTTCTAACACAAAATCTGTCATTTGCTGGTCAGCAATTACTATTGTGACTATCAGAATTGATAGGTCAACATTTCTTTTTAGAAGACAAATCACAGTCATGTTATTTAATTTTTTTTTATTTTTTAGTATACACATTTATAATATGTGGAGTGGTGGCTCCAGCGGTTAAGGCGCTAGGTTACGGATCGGAAGGTCGGGGGTTTAAGCCCCGGTATCGCCAAGCTGCCACTCTTGGGCCCTTGAGCAAGGCCCTTAACCCTTTATGCTCCAGGGGACCCTTACAGAAATAAAATAAATCAAGGAGTGCGACGTGGGGCCACCTTCCCGTGGGCTCACCACCTGCAGGAGGGACCGTAAGGGACCGGTGCTGAGAGGATTGGGCAGCAGTTGAAGGCGGGGGCCTTGACAGCCCGATCCCTGGACACGGAGAAGTGTCTGGGGAATCTGCTTAGACTGCTGCCCCTGCGACCCGAATTACGGATAAGCGGGAGAAGATGAAATTTGAAATGAACATTTGGAATATACTGTATGTTTTATGTAATATAATTCCCAATCCCAATATATTTCCGATTGTGTCATAAATGTTTTAATTTAGGGTTTCTAGACTTAACAAATATATGGCTCAGGTTTTTATTTTAACTGGACATAAATATTACTTGAAATCTGCATTTAGGATATACAGTATATCCCATAAATATCTTAGGGTAAAAGTGTTGAACATGAATTAATCCTACAGGTTGTAAAGTTGAGTCAAAATCTATAGAGGATAAACTAGACCAACCCCAAATCTTGAGGTATTGGGATCTTGATTTTAATCTAAATGAATATTCAGGTGCTCTTTACTTGATGTAAACTTGGATAAATTCTGGACCCTTAGTTTAAAGGGAAGAGTTCTGAACATGATGATTTAAAATCTTGAACCGGTGCTCTGGCATTGAATTGAAATCAAGAGCTATGAGTTCTGGTTTCGACCCACATTCTAGAACTACAAGTTCTTGACTTGACTCAGATGGGTATTCCAGACTGAGTTGAAATCTTGAAATCAAAATCTTTATTTGTTTTAAAATTTTAAGCTATGGATTCTGGGCTCCTCTCAAAGTCTTAAGGTTATGAATTAAACTATTGTAACTGGGGGTTCTGGCTTTGTTTGAAATCTAAAGCTCTAGGAACATGACTGGACTGAAAATCTAGACCTATGGAATTTGTACCAATTCCTAGCGCTACAAAGTTCTGAAATTAAATAAACTATAAATCAAGATCTATGAGTTCTTTTAACCTTCCTCTTATGTTAGGGTCGGCACCGACCCGTTTTTAGGTTTAAATGCACAGAAGTACCACATAAATTTGTTTATTGCATCAAGGTTTTTTTACTTTGTCAGGAACCTCTATTTAAACAAAATAAAACAAAAAAAATCTCTTTAACTAAATTATAAATTTCTCTGATTAAAATTATGACCTTTGTGGTGTTAGGGTCGGTTTCGACCCAGTTATAATATAACGTTTTAAAACAATAATTAGTGCTAAATCTAAAATCATAAACACACTATCAGTTTAATAACACAGTCAGCCAACAGCTCACTGACAGTCAGCTCCTCTCCTAACCCTGTAAGCTTTACTTAGGGGCTTCTCTCTTTGCCTGTTTATCGCCTTTCCTGAACGAGGAAAAAAAACTAACAAAAATGGACATGTAAGACATGCATAAGACCAATTCAGTTTGGAGTTGGTGACTTGCAGAGTGCATATCTCCAGTTTGCAGCATGCAAAAAATGTGAAGATTGAGATCATCTCTTCGCTGAAAATGAGGCCGAGGACACAGAGCAGCATCGCGATACAGATGAACCAGGAGACACAGACACATCTGATGAGTCTGATGAAGAGGTCGCCGGTGCTGAAGCTGCTTCTGCTCCTTTTGAAACATTAAAATCCAAAAGTGGTAACATCTGTTGGACCTCAGTACCTCCTGAATTACATGGCAGGGTAACTGCTGCAATTGTCATCAAAATGACCCCTGGGATCACTAGGTTTGCTGTGATGAGAGTAAGTGACATCAAGACTCCACTTTCTTCAAAATTTGCTTTTACAGACAACACCACCGTTGTTTTTTTATTGTCACAATTCACAAAGATGCAGATGTGTCATCAGGAAGTGAGACAAAGGCCATACTTATCCTGGACTATAATAAAAACAAAGGAGGAGTGGACAACCTGGATAAGATGACTGTCACCTACACTTGGCAGGAATGAGTAATGACCAGGAGATGGCCAGTGGTTGTGTTTTATAACATCCTAGATGTGTCTGCATACAATGCATTTGTGTTGTGGCACCACATCCAGCTAGGGTGGACCTCAACCAAAAAAAACAAGCGAAGAATGTTTCTTGAGGAGCTAGGAAGTTCCTTAGTCAAGACACCCATTACGAAGCTGAGACCCAGCCATGGTTAGACAGCTGCAGAGTTCACCTAGCACTCTATCCATGCCATCAGCAACTCAAGGAGCATCAGCACCAGCATCCTTCTCAGCTAGCCCTGCCTCAACATCAACCAGCACAGCAACAGCCACAACCCCACTGAAGCCACCTGATTCTAAAAGAAAGAGGTGTCAGGTCTGCCCTAGCAATAAGGACAGAAAGACAAACATATTGTGCTTCTACTGCAAAAAAAAATATCTCTGCAAGTTTTTACCACACGTGCATTTAAACACACACGTATGTTTTTGCAAACAAACACTTTTTTTGGGGGCTAGTACTTGATTTGCTTGATGTTTGTTTGACTGAAAATCTTTTTTTTCATTCATTCATTTTTTCCCGCTTATCTGTAATTCGGGTCGCGGGGGCAGCAGTCTAAGCAGGCCCCCGCCTTCGACTGCTGCCCAATCCTCACAGCACCGTCCCTTACGGTCCCTCCTGCAGGTGGTGAGCCCACGGGAAGGTGGCCCCACGTCACGGACCTTGATATTTCCCTCGTAAAGGACCCCCAGAGCATAGAGGGTTAAGGGCCTTGCTCAAGGGCCCAAGAGCGGCAGCTTGGCGATACTGGGGCTTGAACCCCAGACCTCCTGATCGGCAACCCAGCGCCTTAACCGCTGGAGCCACCACTCCCCCTGACTGCAAATCTATATATTTTTATTATTACTAGTTCTAATTTTATTTAGTATTTCTATTAAAGCTCTATTTAAAAAAAAAGAATTTTTTTTGGAGTAAAAATATATGGGTCAAAATTTACCCAAACAGCATAGATGTTACTATAGTTAATAATATTAAAATAATTTGTATTTTTTTTTTTTTTTTTTTTTTATTTAGAGATGTTTTCTAATACCCCTTAGTAATAGTCAGGCAACATAACAATCTTTCATTTATTTATATAATTCTCTTGAGGTTCATTTTACACTTTTTTTTTATTGAAAACGAGAGGTATGCTATCAAATGAAAGGCCTAGGGGGCCACACAAAAAACATTAAAAGCAATATTTTTATGGCTAAGGAAACCTAACAAGGTAACCAAGAGGTAGGAAACAGATTGGATGATAAATAATAGTTTAGAGGGTATTTTATGACTGTTTTAAGACATGGGTCAAAACCGACCCGTTAACATAAGAGATAGTAACAGAAAGCTAACATAAGACAAAGGTTAATACCTTCAGGGCTCCACTTTAAGTATTAAGGTAGTAGATCTAAACATAGCTTAATATATTGAACTGGGGAATTTGGCTTTGTTTTGAATTCTAGAGGTAGGTTGTTTTTGAGTGGAATGTTAATCAAGAGCTAGGGACTCATTACTTAAGCTGGAAACAGAGCTAGAATTGCTGGGCTCCACTCTAAACTTTATAGTCCTGAACTTAACTCAAAATCTTGAATTAGGGGTTCTAGACGTGACCAGAAATTTTTATCTATTGGGTCTTCCCTTTAGATTGTACTCTTTCTCTCCTTCTTAAAGTCAAAAAGAATAATTGAAGTGCTCTTATTCAAATACCAGAACAACAATTTATGTTTTGTAAAAACACAGGACAATAAACAATGCATACAATATATATAAGATATATAAGAGCTTGATAATGAACCACTATTCTTTTGTTTGAGGCTTATTGTTCAATATTCACACTTCCATCTTCATCAGCTGTGTAGTAGTGAACTCAGGAGGTACCTGACAGAGATGAGAGCAAAGTGGTTAGAACCTCCACAGAAATGTTTAGCTTGAACGTAAATGTGTGTGTTATTGTGTTTGTGTACCTTTTTTTTGGGTGGTGCAATAAACCCAAGCCACAATAATGTGCAGAAAGATCACAGTTATCATGGCAAAGGGGATGAATGGAAGAGACTCTGGAGAGACTACAAAACATGTTTGTTAATTATATATTTTATTTCTAATTTCACAAACCTTTATAATTTATTTGTGTATGTTTTTTTCTATGATAATGCATTTTTCAAGACAAAGATAATTTAATAATTTTTTTTTATTAGAATAATCATTAATATAGTGGCATGATAACCACTGATTAAGCTATTTTTTTTATAGCAGCTGTCATGTACTGCATATTAATTGTTGTGTGTGCACACTGAAAACCCACAGCAAGATTCGGCGTTTGGTGAACAAGAAAGCGAAGGCTAAATTGTGAACAAGAAACATGAAAACAAAACCTTATGACCTACTTAGCTAGGAATAGTCTGACTGATGAGCCTTCTACCAAATCCAAACCAAAGGCACATAAGGGGGTCTCTCCCAATAAGTCCAAAACAGAGACCTCCCAGGAGGATCTTCTAGCCAGTTGCAATCAAGAGGCCTACCGGGAAACCCCTCCAACAAGGTTCAAGCCAGCAACCCATGAGGCTAATGCTTCATCCCATGTTCTGTCCATGAAAAGGGCCACGCCGGGGACTCCACCCACAATCCGCTCAATCCAGAGGGTCATGACAAGGCCTCTCTTAATGACCTGCTTAAGCCAGGGTGCCATGCCAGGGCCTCCCTCCACAACCTGCTCAATGCAAGAGGGTGATATTAGGGCCTTCCTCCATGATCCATTAAAGACAGGGGGTGATGGGATGGCACAACCTCTTTCCACAACCTGCTCAAGCCAAGGAGGGATGGCCTTTCCACCCTCACATTATGCTCAAGTCAGAGGCTTCGCTGTACAGCCTTAATCCAACAACCTGTCTTCAGCCTTTTAGAGTACCCCAACAAAGGAAATATCTGGGTTTTTTCTCTAATTAACTTACCTGCAATTGCATCCACTCTCACTGTTGGGTACTTTCAGTGTGCACATACAAAAAATAATATCAGTCACACACTGCCAAATGTTTTACTTTATTTATCCCACAATTTAATGTATTACAATTGGAGAAAGATGGATCATACTTTGTTTCATCTACTTATACAGTAGATACTATTAATGTTGTAGAATGTACCTTTCCATTCATAAACAGTTCCTCAGCAGTGCTGTAAATTTTAAAACAAAAGTACAGCTTCTCATATTACTAATTACAAATTACAGAAATCTGTGAAACAATTCAACACTTCTGAGCAATTAGAAACCCCACATTTCAAGAACACAGGTACTAATACAGGGTGTGTTGTTTACCTTTAACAACAAGCTTTACGTCTGTGTAGCGACGTTTTCCAAGGTCACATCTGTAAACTCCTTCGTCCTCTTTAATCAGGCTTGATATGAGTAGAGAGAGATTTCCTGGAGACCGTTCATTAGACACCTGAAATCTGTGTCCATCAGTGGACACATCACTCCAAACTTTCATTATACTGTATTTCCTCCACTTGTATTGCTTAGGCTTGGTGTTTAGGTCGGTGGAGTGGCACGGCAGCAAAATTGAGCCTCCTGTGTGTGCAGTGATGGTTAATTCTTCTTTCTGGCTGCTTTCACTGTTTCCTGAATAAAACACATAGTTGAATAAATATAAATTTTTTTGTGTGATGTGGCTTGGCATAGCACAACCTTCCCAAGCAAGCAAGCAAAGGTAGGTAGGTACGTAGGTAGTGAGTTATTTGTCTCAGATCTTGAGGTTTCTGTCTGCAAGGTTTTCCTTTGATTCCTTCCAGATAAATTCTAGTATGTGTATTGGCTACAAATCTTGGAAATCTACCTCTGGTCCACCTTTCTTATTGGATCTGGATTCCCCAAAGGAACACTATGTGGAAATCTGGACTACATCCTAGCTATCACATTATAGGACATCACACCTAAAGTCACCAATCCACTCACAAATGAGAGGAAACTGAAGGAAACCTATACAGACTCCAAGCAGACAGTAACCCAACCTCAGGACTAACTCTTAGCACTATCAGATGGCAGTGGCAGTACAAAAACATAGGTTTAAGCACAAAATCATTGGAAAATAATTACCTTGAACAGTAAGATGGATGTATGTGTAATTCTCAGCTGTAACCTCACACCTGTAAAATCCCTCATCTCCTATGGTCAGGTTGGATATGAGTAAAGAGAAATTTCCTGGAGAGACACCGTTAAACAGCTGTACTCTTTTTCCATTAATGTCATCCCACATGTTTTTGTGCTCATTTAGTTTCTTCCAGCGGAAACTCTGAGTTGTGATAACATCAGTACAGTAGCAAGGCAATAGTACCACATCAGATACATTTGCTTTGATTTCAAAGCTGTGTCCATGGTTTGCTAGAATGCAGGCTGTAACAATCTTCTTCTTCTTCTTCTTCTTTCGGCTGCTCCCATTAGGGGTCGCCACAGCGGATCATCCGTCTCCATACCACCCTGTCCTCTATATCTGCCTCTTTTACACCAACTACCTGCATGTCTTCCCTCACCACATCCATGAACCTCCTCCTTGGCCTTCCTCTTTTCCTCCTACCTGGTGGCTCCATCTTCAGCATTTTTCTACCAATATAATTCATGTCCCTTCTCTGCACATGTCCAAACCATCTCAATCTCGCCTCCCTCACCTTGTCACCACAACATCCTACATGTGCTGTCCCTCTAATAAACTCATTTCTAATCTTGTCCATCCTCGTCACTCCCAACGAAAACCTCAACATCTTCAGCTCTGCTACCTCCAGCTCCACCTCCTGTCTTTTACTCAATGCCACTGTCTCTAATCCATACAACATCGCAGGTCTCACCACAGTCCTATAAACTTTCCCTTTCATTCTTGCAGATACTCTTCTATCACAAATCACTCCTGTCACTCTTCTCCACCCACTCCACCCTGCCTGCACTCTTTTCTTTACTTCCCTAACACACTCTCCATTACTTTGCACTGTTGACCCCAGGTACCTGAACTCCTCCACCTTCTTCACCTCTTCACCCTGCAACCGCATCACTCCACTGCCCTCCCTCTCATTCACACACATGTACTCTGTCTTACTCCTACTGACTTTCATTCCCCTTCTCTCCAGCGCATATCTCCACCTCTCCAGGCTCTTCTCAACCTGCTCTCTACTCTCACCACAAATCACAATATCATCTGCAAACATCATAGTCCAGGGAGACTCCTGTCTGACCTCGTCCGTCAACCTGTCCATCACCACTGCAAACAGGAAAGGGCTCAGGGCCGATCCTTGATGTAGTCCAACCTTCACCCTGAACCAGTCTGTCGTACCTACTGCACACTTTACTGCCGTCACACTGTCCTCATACATGTCCTGCACCACCCTCAAATACTTCTCTGACACACCCGACTTCCTCATACAATACCACAACTCCTCTCTCGGCACCCTGTCGTACGCTTTCTCTAAATCCACAAATACACAATGCAGCTCCTTCTGTCCTTCTCTATACTTCTCCATCAACATCCTCAAAGCAAATAAGGCATCTGTGGTGCTCTTCCTCGGCATGAAACCATACTGTTGCTCACAGATGGTCACCTCTTCTCTCAGCCTGGCTTCCAGTACTCTTTCCCATAACTTCATGGTGTGACTGATCAACTTAATTCCCCTGTAGTTACTGCAGGTCTGCACATCTCCCTTATGCTTAAAGATCGGTACCAGCACACTCCTTCTCCATTCCTCAGGCATCCTCTCCCCTTCCAGAATCCTGTTAAACAATCTGGTTAAAAACTCCACTGCCATCTCTCCTAAACATCTCCACGCTTCTACCGGTATGTCATCTGGTCCAACCGACTTTCCATTCTTCATCCTCTTAATCGCTGCTCTCACTTCCTCCTTACTAATCCTATCTACATCCTGCTTCACCAACTCCACATCCTCCAACCTTCTCTCTCTCTGATTTTCCTCATTCATCAGCTGCTCAAAATACTCCCTCCATCTTCTCAACACACTCTCCTCACTAGTCAACACATTTCCCTCTCCATCCTTTATTGCTCTAACTTGCAGTACATCCTTCCCAGCTCGGTCTCTCTGCTTGGCCAATCGGTATAAATCCTTTTCTCCTTCCTTAGTGTCCAACCTCTTATACAGTTCCTCATATGCCTTTTCCTTGGCTTTCGCCACATCCCTTTTAACCTGCTGCCGCATCTCCTTGTACTCCTGCCTACTTTTCTCATCACTCTGTCGATCCCACTTCTGTTTTGCCAATCTCTTTCCCCTAATGCTCTCCTGCACTTCCTCATTCCACCACCACGTCTCCTTGTCTTGCTTTCTATTTCCAGATGTCACACCAAGTACTTTTCTAGCTGCCTCCCTCATCACTCCTGCAGTAGTTGCCCAATCATCCGGCACCTCTTCACCACCACCAAGCCCCTGTCTGACCTCTTCCCTGAACCTCACACTACACTCTTCCTCCTTCAGTTTCCACCATCTTATTCTTCTTTCAAACCTTACTTTCCTCCTCTTCTTCTTCACCTCCAAAACCATCCTACAGACCACCATCCGATGCTGTCTAGCTACACTGTCCCCCGCCAACACCTTACAGTCTCCAATCAATGCAGGCTGTAACAATAAATACAGGTAATTTAAAAAATTAATTTTTCTTCACATTCCACGAATATTCCACAGCATTATGCAGAATTAATGAATGACCGGGTCATGTATGAGTTGCCATGTTACTGAGAAACCACTAACTGGTTGTTTGATGTACCTTCATGTGTCAGAATGCATAAAGTTACAGGCTTATGTCTGACTTTTGAAAGCACTGACACCAGAGAATTCTTGAGAATGCTTAATAACATTTCCATTTAGTTTTGTTTTTGCAAATGCACTGAACTTAAAGAAGTTTGCAGTTGGGCAGGTGGAGGTACAGTATCTGATTATGTGCATGTGTGACCCCATATTGATAAAATACCATTGATTGCAGCTTGTGCGAGACCCAGAATTTGGATGGGGAGTTCCTGGATGCCACTGGCTATTATCAGAGGTGTGTACCTAATTTTTTCAATGTCACCAGTTGTTGTGGTTGTATGGGTGGAATTTCTGCTAGGAAAAAGGGGACACACCAAACTATCAGTGAAAAAAGCCTAGTACACACTATCAAGAAGAAGAAAGAATGGCCATCAGGTAGGTGGTCCACACCTTCTAATATTATCTGATGCTCAATGCAAAACACTCCACTGCTCCATTATCTCATTTCAAGGAAGCCCCAGAATTGCCAACTCCTAGGTCCAAAAATACCCCCTTCAATGGATGCAAAATGTCAGTCAGTATTTTTCGTTGCTAAGTGATTACTAGGTCAAGAAAATATGATCACATAACCCCAATCTTATCTTTCCTACATTGGCTTCCTGTTAAGTTTCGAATAGACTTAAAAGTACTGCTACTCACTTATAAAGCACTAAATGGTTTGGCTCTCATGTATCAGTCTTTTAACACGCTACAGTCCGTCACGCTACCTGAGATCTCAAAAATCTGGGCTTCTAGTAGTTTCTAGAATAGCAAAGTCCACTAAAGGCGGTAGAGCATTTTCACATTTAGCTCCCAAACTTTGGAATTGTCTTCCTGACAGTGTTCGGGGTTCAGACACACTCACCCAGTTTAAGTGCAGATTGAAAACATATCTTTTTAGCAAAGACTACACATAACACGTCTCACATCATAACCTTGTGCTCCAGAACATCTGATCACATGCACATTTTTAACTTGTGCTGTTAATATTATGAGCAGCAGCTATACTAATTTCTTTCCACTGCTTCTCTTTCTCTCCCCATCCCGAGGCTTCCTGAGGTTTGCCCAGCTCCAGTTACGTACCACCTAATGAAGATTATGGACTTTAAAGAAGTAGATGCCGAACTCGCAAACATCCTGAACCATCTAGAGACGTACCAGTGCCAATTGGATCCCACTACATGTGTGGAGTTTTGACTTTGGACCTCCTGGAGTGTTTAAAGGCTCTGGCATGGAGAAGCTGTTGCTGGATCTGTGATGATCACAAATGTTGTAGCTCCTACTTTTATACCAAAGACTGTAGAAAGTATAATCCTATACTCCAGTACTCATGTTAGTTCTCACACTCCAGTGTTCTGTATTGTTGAAAGATTTATGATCAAACTCTTGATGTCACCCAAATGAGGATGGGTTCCCCTTTTGAGTCTGGTTCCTCTCAAGGTTTCTTCCTCATAACATCTAATGGAGTTTTTCCTTGCCACAGGCTTGCTCATCAGGGATAAATGCACACCATTTACCTTGACTGTTGATTTCTGTAAAGCTGCTTTGAGACAATGTCTGTTGTGAAAAGCGCTATAGAAATAAACTTGACTTGACTTGACTTGACTTGCTAATACAAAATAAATGTCCATGTGACAAAGGCAACTATTTGAACTTTACTTGATCCTTAATTTGTCTGTTTTTTTCTGGACAATGGCGTAATGTAAATGAAAATATAAACATGAACTTTAAGTGAACATGAACTTTACATAGCATAAGCTGTACATGAAGATCAGTTCCACCTGTCTAAGTCGTCCTTTACTAATTTAGATTATGGGGTTCTACATTTGCACATATTTTGTTTCTTTGCTTGCTTACATTAAGCATTTACTGTACAAGTCAAGCTTGCTAAAACTGGAAAAATGGGAGCATATTGGACAGAAAGTATTAATATCCACCTGTGATTGCAGCTAAAACAAATCAATGAACACTTTTGACAACTGAAAAAGTATTAAGTATTATTTTCTGCTCCGTATTGGACCTTATAGTATAGAGTCCACCATGTGTCAGATGCTTCCTCTGTTTGAGTACGATATTAACCAGGGCTTACTCTACACTTGACTCATAAATGTTCCTCTTATTTGTAACCAGAAGTTCCCCACTCACCTTCAGCCACATGCAGTACCATGAAGAGAAGATACACGCTCGGTAACATTTCTGTTCAAGAAAGCCAACCTCACACCACACGCTGAAAACTATACAGTCATAAAGCGTTCTTGGCAGATTTTAACTAAAACCGACCACCAGGAAGGAGATGTGAGTCACCCAGACATTTTTTTTCGGCTTCCTCATTTTTTATCCAGCAGATCTACTATGTTGAAACACAGGGTTTTCAGAAATAGTCCAAGTTAGAAACCCTGTGCATATAAACAGATTTTTTTTATTTGATAGCCAAAAGGAGGTTTAAAATACAATATAAATGGTTACATGGTACACTTTGTTTCTTTATATATTTTATTATACAATGCTCATGTAAATGTTTCAAGTGTTTATATGTTATTTAAAACAGATGAGTTCCAAATTGCCTGCCTGTAAATTTCTTCACTAGTTTCAATAGTTGCAGTATCCTTCTTGATCCAGTTATGGTATAAGCTTGAGGACACATCATAAAAGCAAGATCTCTCTGCAAGATTTTTGTTTGACTTCTTGAAATCCCATATACCTGTATTATTTTTAGATCTTTACATCTTCATGGTATTTAATTTTTAGCACCAAGTCACACTTTATTTCATGCATTATTTCATGCAGAAATCAATTTCTGACACTGCTATCTTCAGTCACAATTGCAGACGTGGTCAGAATAGCATCGGTCGCACAGCTCCCGATGTACACAGACTTATGAAGGTCGGTGCTCTCTGTGACTGTGCGTGCATGCCATCTGTTGGCATGTTACAAAAGAAGTTTTTTTACTTTTTGATACCGCCTCATATATATATATATATATATATATATATATATATATATATATATATATATATATATATATATATATATATATATATATATATGGGTTCTATCTGTCATGTGATCTTTTAGACAACATCGGAAAGACTGAACAAGAATTAATGGGATGCATGAAGTCATGGCTAGCTCAAAGACAAACTTAACAATGGGCATTATATACACATTATACAGTAAGGAAAATAAGTATTTGAACACCCTGCTATTTTGCAAGTTCTCCCACTTAGAAATCATGGAGGGGTCTGAAATTGTCTTCGTAGGTGCATGTCCACTGTGAGAGAAAAACTTTCTTTCGGCTTTCCCGTTAGGGGTCGCCACAGCGGATCCTCCGCACGTTTGATTTGGCACATGTTTTTACGCTGGATGCCCTTCCTAACGCAACCCTCCCCAATTTATCCGGGCTTGGGACCGGCACTGAGAGTGGCTGGGGATGGTTCCCTGACCGGGGATCAAACCCGGGTCGCAGCGGTGAGAGCGCTGCATCTTAACCACTAGACCACCAGGGGCACTGTGAGAGACATAATCTAAAAAAAAAAATTAGAAATCACAATATATGATTTTTAAACTATTTATTTGTATGATACAGCTGCAAATAAGTATTTGAACACCTATCTATCAGCTAGAATTCTGACTCTCAAAGACCTGTTAGTCTGCCTTTCAAAATGTCCACCTCCACTACATTTATTATCCTTAATTAAATGCACCTGTTTGAGGTCGTTAGCTGCATAAAGACACCTGTTCACCCCATACAATCAGTAAGAATCCAACTACTAACATGGCCAAGACCAAAGAGCTGTCCAAAGACACTAGAGACAAAATTGTACACCTCCACAAGGCTGGAAAGGGCTACGGGGAAATTGCCAAGCAGCTTGGTGAAAAAAGGTCCACTGTTGGAGCAATCATTAGAAAATGGAAGAAGCTAAACATGACTGTCAATCTCCCTCGGACTGGGGCTCCATGCAAGATCTCACCTCGTGGGGTCTCAATGATCCTAAGGAAGGTGAGAAATCAGCCCAGAACTACACGGGAGGAGCTGGTCAATGACCTGAAAAGAGCTGAGACCACCGTTTCCAAGGTTACTGTTGGTAATACACTAAGACGTCATGGTTTGAAATCATGCATGGCACGGAAGGTTCCCCTGCTTAAACCAGCACATGTCCAGGCACATCTTAAGTTTGCCAATGACCATTTGGATGATCCAGAGGAGTCATGGGGGAAAGTCATGTGGTCAGCTGAGACCAAAATAGAACTTTTGAATCATAATTCCACTAAACCTGTTTGGAGGATAAAGAATGATGAGTACCATCCCAAGAACACCATCCCTACTGTGAAGCATGGGGGTGGTAGCATTATGCTTTGGGGGTGTTTTTCTGCACATGGGACAGGGCGACTGCACTGTTTTAAGGAGAGGATGACCGGGGCAATGTATTGCGAGATTTCGGGGAACAACCTCCTTCCCTCAGTTAAAGCATTGAAAATGGGTCGAGGCAGGGTCTTCCAACATGACAATGACCCGAAGCACACAGCCAGGATAACCAAGGAGTGGCTCTGTAAGAAGCATATCAAGGTTCTGGCGTGGCCTAGCCAGTCTCCAGACCTAAACCTAATAGAGAATCTTTGGAGGGAGCTCAAACTCCGTGTTTCTCAGCGACAGGCCAGAAACCTGACTGATCTAGAGAAGATCTGTGTGGAGGAGTGGGCCAAAATCCCCCCTGCAGTGTGTGCAAACCTGGTGAAAAACTACAGGAAACGTTTGACCTCTGTAATTGCAAACAAAGGCTACTGTACCAAATATTAACATTGACTTTCTCAGGTGTTCAAATACTTATTTGCAGCTGTATCATACAAATAAATAGTTAAAAAATCATATATTGTGATTTCTGGATTTTTTTTAGATTATGTCTCTCACAGTGGACATGCACCTATGATAACAATTTCAGACCCCTCCATGATTTCTAAGTGGGAGAACTTGCAAAATAGCAGGGTGTTCAAATACTTATTTTCCTCAATGTAAATACAACAGTGGCAGTCTGTGCATTTCACACCTTGATCTTCAGTGGTGTCCTACTGGAATCAATCTACCTCTCAATACCATCATAATGACGGCACGGCTCTAGAAAGCATCAATATAAAAAAAAAAAATACACAATATAACAGAGTGCTGAATCACAGACAGGAATCTCATACAGTGAGGATGAATGCTATGACTAAAGCAAGAAACCTATCGGAGTATCAAAATGGGTCATTGTAAAATGACCCAGAGAAAACTTAGGGATTTGAAATGAAGACAAATTGTGTGGGGGTTTTTTTGTGCAAATTCGAATTAACGCAAAACTATAAACGATTCATGAAAATACTTTTTTAAACAGTTTTAGCTGAACTTTCCTTACGGTGTCCAGCTTTTTTTGAAAAGTCCATCTTGTACATGTGCTTGTAAGTGTATCTGTAAACAAATTAATTACTTCTTCTCTGTCAGCCAGTGTGGAATAAAAAAAACCATTTGTATTAATTGTTTGCTACATATGCAAATTGTGAGTCTGATTTGTTAAAGTGGTGTATTGGTTAAAGCAACAGCTTTAAACAGCATAGAGTTTATGGTTTAAAAAACAAGGAACCTCACAGTTCGGACTCTGCAATACGTAATGTGAAAGCTGAAATCTGATTGGATAGAAACTCCAATGTAAACTTTCACGTAATGGTGCAGCAGAGAAAAAATTATATAAAATGAATAGAATAGACTATTGGCAATAATTTATTACATATTAATGGATATAAATATATTTAAATGTAAGTAACTTTAGACCTGAAAACAATAGCCCTGATAGCCTACCACTGAAAAAGTATTGGGACATCTGACTTTTTTCAACTTTTCTATATGCAATTCTTCCTTAATCTGTTAACACAAAGATTGGGTACAGAAGTCTGGATTGACCCAAACCTGTTCCAGCTTGCACAAAACTAGCCCCATGAAGATTTGCCCTGTCTCTGTCAGAAATGTCCGACAGCCATGGATGCCTCTCTGTGGCCACTAAGGCTGGCATATGCCGCCCCATGGCTTTGGCTCTTTCCTTGGTGGCCCTGAGAGCTAGGTCAGCTATTCGACGTAGCTTCTTGACATTGTCAGCCCCAAATCCCTTATCCATCTTCCACAGCAGGTCAGCCTGGTATGACTGCAACTCCGCCATAGTGGGATGGCACCCGCAGCCTGTCCCGCTGCCACTAAGCCTTGCGCACCAGAGCCAAAGTTGGTCGGAACAGCTTGTTAGGCAGAGCCAGGGCCTTAAGGGACAATGCTGCAAACGGGGAGAGATAGCTGGCCAGTGACTCTTCGTCCCGAGGCATCGTCCCATAATTGGTCTCCTTCATCCCCACTATGTTTGCATATGTGCTGCATTTGGGCTGTCCAAGGATCTGGACACCTCAGTGTGCAGATCAGAAGGAAAATGTCAGCCCCAGCATGGAGGTAGTGACGTGGAAGCTGGAAGCACTCATTTAGCTTACTGGGAGGGTGCTGCTTCTGCTTCTCATCTGGCAAAGCTAATTTAAGCTTGGCCACAACACAGACACAGCACTCACGGTGCTCCTCATACAGCACAGGCTGAGAGGAGTCCGTGGGCTTGCTAGTCTCCTTAATTTCCCCCTCCTTGGAGGAGGAAATGAAAGAGTGCCGTGCTGGTCCTGCTGGGGGAAGAAACCGCCGAACAGCGTGCTTCCAAAACCAGGGAGCGAGTGCTAGACCCAGCAGGTGTCCGTAGCGTACACTTTGTGCACAGGGGCATTGCCATGCTGGGGTTTCCATGTTAAAGTGAATGCAAAATTTTATTATAGCGCATCTAAAGAGGTCTTATACAATTGAGTGCCTCCAGCTTTGTGGTAACGGTTTGGAAAATAGCCACATATAGCAGGAAAGGTCAGGTGACCCAATACTTTTGGAAATATAGTGTGGATAAAAGAGAAGTGTTTGTGTGTGTCTGTGTGTGTGTGTGTGTGTGTGTGTGTGTGTGTGTGTGTGTGTGTGTTAGGTAGTCCTAATATTATCTTTATTCACCAGCAGCTTGGCATCTGGTCTTATCTTTTGACTTGTTCACTGTAGCGTACACGTCATTCTGCGTATACACACACACACACACACACACACACACACACACACACACACACACACACACACACACACACACACTTTATCAAATACAGTTTGAGATTTACAGACAGAAATGCTAAAAATTTTCTCTACAATGACTTGTCCTTTGCTTTGATTCAGAGGCAAATCGTACAAATGAGCTAGCAAAAATATTGCGGGTGCTTTGTTTGTTTGTATGTTTGTTTTCTTTTCAATCATATCTTTCTTTTTAATTAAATTGACAAATAAGCTTGAATGCGCACAAAATAAACATATGATTCATTGAAATGATCAGAATAAATCCTTCCAAAAACCAAACTAATCACATCACATATTTAGTCCTTATGAAGTCTTATAAAAGATGCTAACTGAAATACACTAAAAACCATTTAAATTTACATAAACACAAACCTGTTTGTCGCCAGAGTTCACTTTGATGCTGCCATACAGCACATCTTCGAATTTCTGTAGAAACACAAACTGTCACAATCTCTGCTGAATGAAAGTCGTATTTTCACCAGCAGAGGGCGGTGTCGGAAAGGCTAAAACCAGTCAAAATTCTTATATTCTTTTCTTTATGCCCATTAATACCCTGCCACTGAAACTGGCACTACTGTAATCATTTGCATTCCATGATACATGTTCAATGTTTAAAAGCTGGTCATGACTCACAGGGGCCTCCTGGGCTGTTTTCTTGGCCGGTTTCCATGTTACATCTGAGTAAAGCACTTCCAAACTATACTACACAAACAAACACATTTAAAAAGTTACTGAAATGGAGTGTAATAATATTAATATTAATACTGTAGAACTTGATACACATTCCTGACATGGATGACAAGTTCTATTGAGAATTTAGAGTTTTTAGCAAACCTAGTGGTCAAAATTAGAAACTGCAAAACATTATAAAAGTCCACTTTGCCAGGAATCACGTTGCCCCATGCACTGGATAAGAAGAAGCCCATTAATCAGAACAATTCATTCCCCAGAGTTACACATGTAGCAACAGGTAGAAACATCATGCTATTTAGCATGAGGACCTGATCCAGAAAGTGGCATCTTTACAGGTTAAACCACATTTTCAAGAGGTCAAAGAATAGAAGGACAGGGTATTTTGATGGCTCTTGGTTCTATAGATACAATATAAACAATGCCAGAGTGAAAATGCAATTCAAATCAGAGCAGTTCACCTGTGAGACTTCGCTTCTTTGGCCTGTCTGGAGTTCCTGGTTCTTCGTCTGTTTTTGTTTCTTGGCTACAGGATAAAATGAGGCAAAGTGAAAACTACTGACAAGTCTGAAAGGGTTTTTCCAGTGTTTGTATGTGTGTTCATACCTCTGCATGTCCAGCAGAGGGCACCTCCAAGTAGTAGCATCAACACCATCAGAGCCGGAACCATAAAATACAGATAATGAAATATATTTTTCATCCCCCCCTCAGATGCTGCACCTATTAACATATAAACACAAACAAGAGGAAGATTGGACAGTTGTTTGATACTATATAAATAAAATTTATTTTAGGGCTGTGAAAATTAACGTAAATAAAAAAAAATTATTATCGCGAGAATAACGCATTTCTGTTTGACCGTTTTATGAAAAAATATACATAAATAAATATAAAAGAGGCAAATTTTAAACATTTAACGCAACACACATTTATTCATGTGTCCTTTCTTTACTTGGATCTAAAAAAATTATCTACTCAAAAATCATTTTTAATCACTAAGGAATGTTTTTGCGCCAAGTCTCAAATCAAGGACCAAAATCCCCCACGATGCATACATCTGGCAATTAAAACCGTCCGTGCGGAAACAGCAAAAGTTCAGTTTGGTGTCCTAATGATTTACCTAATTTAAAATTAATCTGAATAGTATTAATTAAAGGCACATTTGGAACAAATTGAAATGTGCAATTAAGTTGCGATTAATCACAAGTTAACTCATGACAATCAGAAAATGATTCGCGATTTAACTATTGAAATGGATTAACAGCCGTTATACATATAATCAAATTTCTACCACCGAGCCGGCTTTGGTTTCAGAACGAAAATTTGGTTTTCAGGTAGCTACTGTAAGACTAAGTAAACTCGTAACAAATCCAAATACAAATGTCCAATGTGTCATGCCTTTACTCTACTCGTATATATTCTACATATACTCATATTCTGTATAAAACTGTTGGTTGTTGAGATGTGGTGTGACATGAAGTGGAATTCCCATGAAACCCCCTGAAGCGAATCACATCACGATTGATTCCGCACTGGTTTCCCATAACTTAAAAATTTTGAGGCTAAATATATTCCATATTAACTAAACTTTACTTTCTATACATCTGTATTCTTCTATATAAGTGCTCGTTTCTGCACATTCCCAGTTCTGCTAAAAAAAATTCCCAAATTGTAAAATAAAAAAACATTTAAACAAAGCGGTACCTGGTTTTGTAGCTTTGTCATGATCGTTCCGGATTGCGTTTTAATTTTTGTTCGGGTATAAAAAAAAATAATTAAAAACACTTGTGCTATATTGATATAACATAAGCGATAAAGTATCATGTGTCATGAACTTCATATTGGAATAAAACACTTCAGGACATGATTGAAATTTTGGGTGTTTTTTTGGGGGGGTTTGAGGTATAATTCTGCTTCATCACATCACTCCACTGTTGATTATTTTTCCTAAAACAGCATGACACCAAGTGTTTGAATTGAACTGAATACTACTTTAAGAATAGCTAACTTACTTACTGGCTCTGGTGTGCTCAATGCGCCACCATTAGGCGTTGGGGAAACTGGCCTTGGTGTGCTCGGTGTAGTTTTACTGCCACTGCCTGGACTTGGTTTGCTCACTGTGGTTGTAGCCAAAGTGTCGAGTAGTCAGTAATGTAAATGTGTATTCATAAATCATATCCTACACAATAAAAAACTAAGATTTTTGGCGCGTCTTGGTCTGCTCCTTAGATGGCGAATGAGTGTACTGTCAATGTAAAAACCCAAACATATCAAATATTTACGTATTATTTGGCAAATCGATGTATATAAAACGGGACCCAGCGAATTTGAACAAATCTCTAGTCATTGTGGTGCATTGTGGGAGATTTTAGAGTGTGAAAGTTCTATCCCACTGTAAAAACTAAGATTGAAATGGAGAAACCCTTATTATTCAGCAGCAGGAGTAACGATCCAGGGAGCTGATCGAGACGCACTTATTTTAAACACTGTGTGGAATATTAATGGGTCTGTCATTATATTAAAACTAATGTCCTGTTTGAATAAAAAACAATTATTTTATTGGTAATAAAGAGAATTTTTCTTAACATTATATTTCTGTTACAGAAATTAGATTCAGGATATTTTAAGATTAAAATAAAAAAAAAAGAACAACAGTTTGCATTACCTTTTACTTTAAGGATCACAAGTCTGTAGTTACTCGTCTGATTCATGTCCTGACATTGATACACTCCTTTATCCTCTGCAGTCAGGTGCGATATGTGGAGAGAAAAATTTCCTGGAGCATCAGCATTAACCATTTGAATTCGGCCTTTATAGCGTTGACTCTCATCAGTAGGATAGATGTCATTAAAACCAACTACATTATCTTTTCTATATTGCCATTTAAGATTTGTTGATTTATCACTTGGATCAGCGCAGGAGCACGGCAGCACCGCAGACCCTCCCGATGATGCATGAATGGTAATCTGATTATAATCAGATAATTTACAACCTGTACAGCACAAAACAGTGTATCAGCTTCATCATCAGTGTATCAGCTTCATCATTCACAAGATCATCCTCCAGTATTCATCAACAATTTACTCATAGCAGCTACTTACATTATTGCTGTATCGATAAAACAGGGATTTTGAATTTGTGGTCCATATGTACAACTGTAGAGGTTTTTATGATTTGGTATTAATATATTATTATCAGTCAGAGATGGAACTCATATGCAGGTAACTGCTTATGTACATTTAAGTACATTTGAATTTGCTGCTTAAGACATTTGGAAGCGAGAGACAAAAACATCACCATCGAGAACCACAGAAGTGTGAACTTCTTGAATGTTTAGACACACTAAACCAAGACACGCTAAACTAAGACATGCTAAACTTCTTTATATCAATCCCATCATAATGCCCAGACCAGGAAATGTGCTTATACACTGTTTTCTTATAAAAAAATATATTTTTTCTTTAAAACGTTCAAACAAATTTAAATGTTAAACCCCATTTTTAAAAGAGTTCCTCTTCTTCTTTCATCTCGCATTCTCTTTTTATCTATTTATCTCTCCATCTCTCTCACTCAGTTTTTATTTCCCTGAGATATTAATAGTAATAATAATAAAAAAAATCATCAGGTTTTCACCAACTTTTGACTTAAAAGTGTTGCTTTATGAAAAAACACCAAAAGTTTGAAGAAGAAAATCCAAAAGCAAATCTTTATTCTAATCGTGATATTAGCAAGGGATCGGCGGAAGTAAAAAGGTACAAAAGAGAAAATCAGACTCACCGCCAGCGATGTGAAGTAAGACGAGGAGATAAACGCAAGTCTGCATTCTGACTGCCTCGTACCAACAGCACAAAAATGACACCTCAGTTTGAAAGCTGCACAATTTTGATGTGCAACAGCTGTGGGTTTGAGACAAAGCCACTGGGTCACATGGTTGCTGTCAGATGTACAGACACAGACACACACACACACACACACACACACACACACACACACACACACACATACACGCACACACACACACACACACACACACACACACACACACACACACACACACACACGCACATACACACACACGCACACACACACACACACACACACACACACACACACACACACACACACACACACACACACACAAACATTTTCATTTTTTTAGTAACAGAAGAAAAAGTATAAAGTATAAAGTATAAAGAAGAAAAAAAAAAGTATAAACGTTTTTACTCAAATTTTAACACTGAGCAAAATTCAAAATCTCTTTAATTCTGTTCTTCAGATACAAAGGATTGAGACAAAGCATGAGAAAGAGCCTGACACTTCTTTTGTGGTTTTACACATTCCACTAAGTAGTCTACAGTTCCTCTTTTTCATTTTCCTCTATTTTATTTTTTACCCCACTGAATAGAAGACCGGCAAATTCATGCGATATCCAAATTAACAATTTAGTGTTCTGTGTAGTTTAGAAAGTGAAAGAAAATTTATAAAAAAAAATCCCTGAAATTATTTCAGGTTGCTAAAGATTAAATGCTATGAGTCTCAAGAATTATAATTTAATTCTTAAACATAGCACACATTGTAAAAAAAAAAAAATCTTCTGCTGCTGTACTGACAGCGCCACCTGTTGTCCAGTTCCTTAACATTGCCTATTCAACCTGCCCAATAAAGAGCATCATGCAGCCTCCATAACCTGCACTGGGGTTCACTGAGGACATTACTCTTATCTAGGCTTTTTTACAGGACTTCACTTCGACCCCAGTCTTTGCCAAAGATGTTGCTCAGAACCGGAGGAGAGAAAGACCCTGTATAAAAGATACCTGTCCACACACTCAATTAATCAGACTCCAACCTCTTCACTATAGGCAAGAACAAGGAGCTGTCCAAGGACACTCGGGACAAGATCTGGTATAAGCTACAGGACAAGAGGCAAACAGCTTGGTGTGAAGGCAACAACTGTTGGCGCAATTATTAGAAAATGGAAAAAAATCAAGATGAATATCAGTCTCCTTCGGACTGGGGCTCCATGCAAGATCTTACCTCGTCGAGTATCAGTGATCCTGAGAAAGGTGAGGAATCAGCCTAGAACTACATGAAAGGACCTGGTTAATGACCTGAAGAGAGCTGGGACCACAGTCTTAACGGTTACCATTAGTAACACACTACACCGTCATGGATTTTAATCCTGCAGCACACACAAGGTCCCCTGCTCAAGCCAGCACATGTCCTGGCCCATCTGCAGTTTGCCAAGGATCATCTAGATGATCCAGTGTAGGCATTGGAGAAGGTCATAAGGTCAGATGAGACCAAAATAGAGCTTTTTGGTATAAACTCCACTTGCCATGTTTGGAGCAAGAAGAAGGATGAGTACAATCCCAAAAACACCATCCAACCGTGAAGCATGGGGGAGGAAACATCATGGGGTTCATCATTGGGGGTGCATTTCTGCGAAGTGGACAGGAAGACTGCACCGTATTGAGGGGAGGATGGATGGGGCCATGTATTATGAGATTTTGGGCAACAACCTCCTTCCCTCAGTAAGAGCATTGAAGATGGGTTGTGGCAGGGTCTTCCAGCATGACACTGAACCCAAACACACCAGGGCAACTAAGGAGTGGCTCTGTAAGAAGCATTTCAAGGTCCTGGAGTGGCCTAACCAGTCTCCAGACCTGAACCCAAAACAAAATCTATGGAGGGAGCTAAAACTCTGTGTAGCCTAGCAACAGCCCCAAAACCTGCAAGATCTGGAGAAGACCTGTATGGAGGAGTGGGCCAAAATCCCTGCTGCAGTGTGTGCAAACCTGGTCAAGAACTACAAGAAACGTCTGACTTTTGTAATTGTAAACAAAAGGGTTTTTACCAAATATTTAGTTCTATTTTTCGATTGTATTAAATACTTATTTCATGCAATAAAATGGAAATTAATTATTTAAAAATCATACAATGGGATTTTTTTGAATATTCTTTTTAGATTCTGTCTCTCGAAGTTGAGTTTCGATTGAAATTACAGATCTCTACGTTCTTTGGAAGTGAAAAAACTAAAAAAAATCGGCAGTGTATTAAATATTTATTTGACCCACTGTATTCATCCATCCATCCATTCATCCAGAAACTGGAAGTATACAGAAGAGTTTCTTCGTAAAGTTTCTAATGGTCCTTCAAGACAGGTGGCTCCTGTTAGAGAGTGAGGGCTCAGAGAGTTACATCCACACAACTTTATTGATTAGTTGCGTACACTGATGTGGATCACGTCTTTGAGTTATTAGGTAGGTATAAACGTATATGGTATGGAGTGAGTGATGTTGGGCTAGCGTGGGTTTTCTTGCAGTGGATAACCTTTGGTTGCGTGATCGAGAGGTTTGACAGTTGATATGTTGCATAGTCCGCCCACTTCTTCACTCAATAGGTCTTCTGCCTTCACTCAATTGTTTGAGTTGCAATTCTGCTTTATCGCACCACTCCACTGTTAATTATTTTCACCTAGAACAGCATGCCACCAAGTGTTTGAATTTAACTGAATACTTCTTTAAAAATAGCTTTACTTACTTCCTGGCTCTGGTGTGCTCAATGCGCCATCATCTGGCTTTGTGGTAGCTGGCCATGTTGTGCTCGGTGTAGTTTTACTGCCACTGCCTGGCTTTGGTGTGCTCACTGTGGTTGTAGCCAAAGGGTCGAGTAGGCAGTAATGTAAATGTGTATTTACAAATCATATCCTACACAATAAGAAACTGAGATAGTTGGCGCGTCTCGGTCTGCTCCTTAGATGGCGAATGAGTGTATATCGTCAATGTAAAAACACAAAAATATCAAATATTTATGTATAATTTGCCAAATCGATGTATATTAAACTTTGAACAAATCTCTAGTCATTGTGGTGCATTTTGTGAAATTTTAGGGTGTGGAAGTTTTATTGCACCATTGAGATGCCCATTAAAATTGGAGGAACACTTATTACTCAGCAGCAGGAGTAACAATCCAAAGATCTGATCGAGACGCACTTATTTTAAACATTGTGTGGAATATTAATGGGTCTGTCAGTATATTAATACTAATGTCCTGTTTGAGTCACAAATACAAATTAAAAATAAAAAAATTCAGCTTTTATTAAGAGAATTTTCCTTGAAATCATATTTATCTTACAGAAATAAGATTCAGTATATTTTAAGATTAGAATAGGTCCCCTGGTGGTCTAGTGGTTAAGATGCAGCGCTCTCACCGCTGCGACCCGGGTTCGATTCCCGGTCAGGGAACCATCCCCAGCCACTCTTAGTGCCGGTCCCAAGCCCGGATAAATTGGGGAGGGTTGCGTTAGGAAGGGCATCCAGCGTAAAACATGTGCCAAATCAAACGTGCGGAGGATCCGCTGTGGCGACCCCTAACTGGAGAAGCCGAAAAGAAAGTTTTATATTTTAAGATTAGAATAAGTAAAAAAGAACAACAGTTTGCATTACCTTTTACTTTAAGGTACACAAGCCTGAAGTAACTTATCTGACTCTTGTCCCGACACTGATACGTTCCTTCATCCTCTGCAGTCAGGTGCGATATGCGGAGAGAAAAATTGGAGCATCAGCATTAACCAGCTGAATTCGGCTCTTGAAGCGTTGAGTCTCATTAGTGGGATAGATGTCATTAAAAGAAACTACACCTTGTTGATCTTTGCTATATTGCCATTTTTTGCTTGATCACTTGGATCAGTGCAGGAGCACGGCAGCACCACAGACCCTCCCGATGTCCTCAATGGTAATCCAACTATAATTCGATAATGTACAACCTGTACAGCACAAAACAGTGTATCAGCTTCATCATCATCCAGATGTTCACAAGATCATCCTCCAATATTCATCAACAATTTACTCAAAGCAGCTACTTACATTATTACTATATCAATAAAACATAGAATGGGATTCAGCAGGGATTTGGAATTTGTGGTTCATATGTACAACTGTAGATTTTTGGATGATTTGTTATTAATATATTATTATCAGTCAGAGATGATCTCCTGTCTCTCTGTTCAGGGCACTGCATAGCGCTTGTTAGCATTAATCAGAGGTGGCAAAAGTACACACATCCATTACTTAAGTAGAAGTACAGATACTCATGTTTTAAAATATTTGGGTAAAAGTTGAAGTACTGATTATATCTTTTTACTTAAGTGAAAGTAAAGAAGTCTTGGCTCTGACATGTACTTAAGTAAAAAGTAGTTATTACTTCTACCTGTTTTAGCTGTAACTGGACCTCACATCATATTAATATTTGATTGATAGATAGATAGATAGATAGATAGATAGATAGATAGATAGATAGATAGATAGATAGATAGATAGATAGATAGATAGATAGATAGATAGATAGATAGATAGATAGATAGATAGATAGAACTTTATTGTCATTGCATTGTACAGGTACACAGCAACGAAATGCAGTTTGGCATCTACCAGAAGTGCAAAAAGTAGCAATCGTGCAAATATTGCAGATAAATATGTAGCATATTTACAGCATGTGATATTTATGTAAGCATATGTACAGTAATTAAATATAAAGGCTGTAACAGTGCAGAGATGTGTGGACATCATTAAGAGCTTTTGCTATGTTTCCACACAGACAGTTATTGAGGTGATACCGGAGAAAGTGCACCTCTTTAAGTCAAGTCAAGTAGCTTTTATATATATAAAATCATAGACATTTTACAGATTTGAATAATGTATTGTTTTTATCTGTACGATCAATAAAGACAGTCATTTAAGTTCGTGTCGCCATTATGAGGAAAAAACCCACAAAACACCACCTAGAGGGTAAATTGTGTAAAACATGGCGGATTTGGTGTTTAATTTGAGACTTGGCGCAGAAATAAAACAAAAGTTTACTGATTAAAAATATTTTTATCTGGAGTTTATTTATTTATTTTATATCTAAGTAAAGAAGGGACGTCATGAATAAGTGTATGTTTTGCTGGAGGTTTTAATTTCGCCTCTTTTATATTTAGTTATTTATTTATGTATTTACATTTTTTTATAAAAATGGTAAAAACAAAAATGCGCGCTGAATTGATAGCGTGTTATTTTTTTGAATAATTTGAATTTTTACAGCTATATATATATATATATTAATACAAAACGAATTAAAAATGTTGTTACCTAATGAATGTATCCAGGCTGAAGATCCACATATAGAACACAAGCAGAGAAAAGATGATGATCATGAATGTTTACATCACTGACTCCCTCTGTCTCATCCACGTTCACCCCTGACTTCTTACTGCCTTCTGCCTGCTGATTCTTATCTTTGTAAAGAGTGAGAGCAGGACTTTATACACCAGCGGATTGAAAAAGACGCACAGTAACAGGAAATCGGTTGTTCGGCTAAAATCGGCGCGCAGTGAAAGGAAAAATATGATATTTCACCAAATCAGTGGATTATAAGTAACGAGCCTGTTTTGAAAATGTAAGAAGTAAAAAGTACAGATATTTGTGTAAAAATGTAATGAGTAAAAGTAAAAAGTTGTCTGAAAAATAAATAGTGGAGTAAAGTACTGATACCAAAAAAATCTACTTAAGTACAGTAACGAAGTATTTGTACTCCGTTACTTCCCACCTCTGGCATTAATCGCTACATGGCGCCTTTTTCCTTTGTCTGTCATAGCCATAGATATAGTTTCCATCCATGCAACTGATACACCAACATCAGTCCCATCATTAGTTCATGTCTTCACATGACTTTTCATTAATTCATCTAGTTATTTATGCTGCGTTGCCCGTTTAAACCCAAATCCATCCTTTTTCCACACATAATAATGTGTTTGAAACTAATTTCCATAACAATTGATGTGTAACAAATAACCTTCCAAATTACATTTAAAAAAGGATCTCGTATACAGGTAACTGCTTATGTACATTTAAATACATTTGAATTTGCTGCTTAAGACATTTGGAAGCAAGCGACAAAAACATCACCATCGAGAACCACAGAAGTGTGAACTTCTTGAATGTGGTCTTCTCTGGCGCTAAGACACACTAAACTAAAACACGCTAAACTAAGACACGCTAAACTTCTTTATATCAATCCCATCATAATGCCCAGACCACGAAATGTGCTTATACACTGTTTTCTTATAAAAAAAAAAAAACTAATTTGAATGTTAAACCTAATTATAAAACCTATTGGTTGAAGGTCCTTTTGAAATCTACTTTTGAAATGTCAAAACAAGTGAGTTCCTCTTCTTGTTTCATCTCTCATTTTCTTTTTCTCTATTTATCTCTCCATCTCTCTCACTCAGTTTCCCTGAGATATTTATAGTGATGATAATAAAAAAAAAAAGGATCACCAGGTTTTCACCGACTTAAAAAGTGGACTTAAAAGTGTCGCTTTATGAAAAAACACCAAACGTCTGAAGAATAAAATCCAAAAGCGAATCTTTATTCTAATCGTGATTTTAGAAAGGGATCGGCGGAAGTAAGAATGTACAGTAGAGAAAATCAGAATCACCTTCAGCGATGTGAAGAAAGACAAGGAGATAAACGTAAGTCTGCATTCTGACTGCCTCGTACCAACAGCACAAAAATGACACCTCAGTTTGAAAGCTGCACAATTCTGTTTTAGACAAAGCCACTGGGTCACATGGTTGCTGTGAGGTGTACACACACATACACAAACATTCCACTAAGTAGTCTACAGTTCCTCTTTTTCATTTTCTTTTATTCTATTTTTCCCCTCCTGAATAGCAGACCTTCAGATCCATTCGATATTCAAATCTATTATTTAATTCCTGTGTAGTTTAGAAAGTAAAAAAAATATATAAAAAAATTCCTGAAATAATTTCAGGTTGCTGAGGATTTAATGCTATGAGGCTCAAAATTATAATGAAATCCTACCAAAATAAAACAGAGCACACGTTGTTAAAACATTTTTTATCAAGCGTCGTGTGTTTATGTTCAGACCAGAGGGAAAAATTTAAATCTTCTGCTGCAGTGCCGAGGGCGCCACACATTGTTCAGTTCCTGGGCAGGACTGAGAACATCGCCTATTTAACCTGCCCAATGGAGAGCATTGTGCAGCCTCCATAACCGGCAGTAGGGTTCACTGAGAACATCATTCTTCTCCAGGCTTCGTCCAGGACTTTGCTTCAACCCTACCTACCTACCTACCTCTACCTACCTACCTACCTACCTACCTACCTACCTACCTCCACCTACCTACCAACCTACCTACCTACCTCTACCTACCTACCTACCTACCTACCTACCTACCTACCTACCTACCTACCTCTAGCTACCTACTTAGCTCCACCTACCTACCAACCGACCTATCTACCTACCTTCCTAGAACCTGTACATATAAACAAGCGTTTCTTTGAAAAGTTTCTGATGGTCCTTGAAGACAGGTGGAGTCACATCCACACAACCTTATTGATTAGTTGGGTACACTGATGTGGATCATGTCTTTGAGATATTAGGTAGGTATAGACGTATATGTTATGGAGTGAGTGAGTGTGGAGAGGTTGTGGTATTTCTTGCAGTGGATGGTTGCGTGATCGAGAAGTTTGACAGTTGATGGGTTGCGTAGTCTTCCCACTTCTCCACTAAATGGGTCACGTGTTGCCTGCCTTCACTCTGCGCTCTTAGCTGCGCATTGTGACATCACAGAGATAACTCATCACGATCATTTCATCCCGTAAGTTTCCCTCTAGTGGGGAAGTATGGTAGAACAACTATAGGGAAAGGCTTTCCTACAGGAAGGCACTAGATGCTCTAGGTGTAATTGAGGTGTCCTGAAGTGACCTATGCAGCCTCATTCTCCTGGTTCAAGCTAGTTCATTATTGGTTGTAACTGACTAAACCTGGTGTAGTGTCTTAAACGTATAGTATCTTAAATGTGTAATATCTAAAAGCCTTAACTCATACAATTCTACAAATGGTGAAAGTCCTGGAAAGGCCAAAGTTAATTACTGAACCATCTGGCCAGATGTTTTCCTTTAAGCCAAATGTATGAAAGGCCCATAATGCTTATCTTATGAGCCGTGACTGGGAAAATGAAACGGATGGTCGTCCTTAAATCAGTATAAGCCGAAGTATAGAATATGATCCAGGATGCATGTCCTCTTGGGAAAAGACCTCTGACCCGTTCTCACTGTATGTTAAGATGAATGGTCTGGGAAAGTTAGCGCTGGTACATTTGAGATATATTAAATCTGGACAAAGACAGGTTTCTCTTTAAGATAAACATTATTGCACAGTAGGCTCATATACATCTGTTATACATTAAGAGGCGGACCCAGAGAATGATCAGAATATATAATGAGTGTGCAGCCATGGATCGGGAGTCAGACTTTGAATCAGAGCGTGCTGACTCCAGGCTTGACCGGAAGGCCTGTAAAGATGCTATATTTCTGTGCTGAATAAAAATCATTATTTACACAAAATAACTGCGTCTACGGAGATTCCTTCCAACCGACAGCTACACTCCATCAAGACGACGAAATACACAACATTTCCTGGCGTCACGAATCCTGGGCGGTTTGCGGCCTTCTCAGCTTCGCGGATCTGCTCCGACGACTGCTCCCTGATCTGTCCGGCCGGCTGAAACGGTGAGCGTTTGGGGTTCCGTTTATCTGCTGTTGGGTCGCACCGTTAAAGGCCTGTGTGTGTGGGTTATTGGGTTGTTGAGTGTTGTGTTGTGATTGTCGGTTTGGGTGGCTCTCCGTTCTAAAATTTTTGCACTGCTGGGCAGCGCAAAAGGGGGGATTTGACTGTAATAATGCTTTAAGGAAAATTAAACGTTGAATTACAATAGAAAAGAAGCGAAGTAAAAAGTTCAAGAGAAAAAAAAAAAAAGGAACAGGAATAAAGAGAAAAGTGAAGAAAATAAGAGTTGAAGCTAAAGTAAAAAGTAAAAGGTGAATGACTCTGAGAAAGAGTAAAATATGGTAAAAAAGTTAAGGAAATAAAGGAAAACAGGAATATAAAGGTTGAAATAAAAAGGGAAAAGTAAGAATAAGGTTTAAAGAGGAAGCCGCAAGATTTGGACAAAAACCCTCAGGGAGGTGACATTTAAGTCAGGCCACAAAACCTGGGCATTCACTAGGTGGATTTCAGGTCAGTTCTGGGAACTGGATGATGCAGAATTAAAATTCAATTGAAGTTCCCACTCTGACTAATTAGCTGACGAGCTAGGTGATGATGCAACTGTCATTTGAATTTCTGCATATCAAAGAGGTAGCATAAATTTAATAAAGGAAGGAAATAAAGAGAAAATAGAATAAAGGTGCGGCAAAATAGCATGCTATAAGTTTGTATGACTGAGTCGACTATAGTGTATGTGGAATTTGTGTGTGTGTGTTGAGGAAAACGTGTGTGCGCTTTGAAAAAAAAAAAATAAATAAATAAATAATAATAAGAGAAGATAAGGGGTGTCTCTCCCTTTCTGTGCGCGCGGAACTAAGTGTGTGTTTGTGTTTGCGCGTGTGCGCTCAGCTACGAGTGAAGTCCCTCTTTCTCCGCTGTGGGCGAAACCCCCCTCTCCCTCTGCTTTTCTGTCTCTCTGCGTGTGAGGGTCTGCGCTCCGCTGCAGGCGGGCGGGATCCCCTCCCTTTCTCTCTCTTTCTCTCTCCCTCTCTCTCTTTCTCTCTCTCTCTCACTCTCTGGAAAATTTGTGTGTGCGTGACTGATTGCAATATGTGCTGAGATGTGTGATATATAGATATGAATAAATACATAGGAGAGTTAAGGTGGAAAACAAGGGTTAGTTTCTAGTAACTATAAGGATAATATTTATCTTCTATTAAGAATAAAACAATGAGCCTCATTACATGAGAGGACTGAATCTGTTAAAACTTATGAGCTTCCTTCGGAAGACCTTTTTCTGTTAAATAACAAAAGACAAGATAAAAACAATGAGCCTTTTTGGGAAAATATTTTATGGCTAAATAACTTTATGAGCCTCTAAAGAGGACCTAAATACGAAGTCAAAGCCCCTTAATACTGAATGAATAAAGATATCCCTACAGTGAGACAAAACACTCCCCTGCCCTGAATGAATAATATAATTCCCAAAAAAAAAAAAAAAAAAAAAAAAAAAAAAAAAAAAAAAAGGACATATTCAAGTAGAGAAGTTAATGAGGGTGGTGTGTGTGTGCGTGTATGAGCAACTATTATAATAAAAGTGATTATTGTATATGTATATGTATTGGTTGTGAGTAATACTGATTGATAAAAGAGTTGGGGTGATTATTAAAGTAAAGCATATGGAAGTTCATGCAATATGATGTTTAGAGGAGATAGGAAATCTGTAGAGCATAAAATTCTGAATGCTGATGGACGTTGTGTGTGTGAAGTATGAGCTGTTATCTGTAGAGAACTAAAAAAGGATCTAAGGTCCTGTCTGCCTCTCTTGTTGAATCTTTGGTGTGTGTGCGCGTTGCTGAGACAGTTGCTCAGAACGTCACACGGATTGAAGCACGCTGACGAAACAACATGGTCAGCGCATGGCTTCTGGTTGATTAAGGCCAGTGCTGTTTTATCATAAATAAATAAATAAATAAATAAATAAATAAAGTTTTTAAATAAATAAATAAAGTTTTTAAATGCTTGGACTTGTATTTGAACATGTGTGTGCGTATCCAAATATATATTTTTACTGTGCCGTTTGATCTCTCAGCTTGAGAAGTAACGCAGTGAATTACATTTTGTGTGTGACCTTTGTGTTATGCAGTTTAAAGGATACTTGGCAACGGACTGACCAGTCATGGTGTTTAACTAGATAATCATTTGATTTGTACTCGTTCAAGGGTTGTTGATGCGCGTTTTACAATTTGTTTGTGGGTTTTTGTTGAAGTTAAATTTAAGTCATCTTTAATTTGGTAGTTGGTATCAATTTATGCGTACAAGAATACAGATAGTTGTCATAATGTCAAAAATAATTACTCCTGTAGTTGTGGTATGCGAACAAGTTTTTGTGTAGAGAGGTTATAAGCAGGTGGGGACTTCCGGATCGAATATCCTCAGATAACGGTAAAGAATTTGTGGATAAAACAGTCAAATTAATCTTACAAAAGTTGGGAATTAAACAGCGTCTTGGAGCAGTGTACCACCCACAAAGTCAAGGAATGTGTGAAAGAATGAATGGTGTTTTAAAGAATCGCATTGTTAAGATCTGTCAGCATACGGGTTTAAATTGGGTAGCAGCGCTTCCGTTGGCACTGATGGCGTGTCGATCAAGTGAGCTGCGTGATTTGCATATGACACCTCATGAGTTGCTAACGGGAAGACGGATGCCGACTCCTTGTTTGCGTACCAGTGGGAAAGGTCCAAGTCTAGCACTTTTGGAAGACGAAATGCGAACTTATGTAACATATATGGTCAGCTTACATAAAAAGATATCCACATATGTTTTTGACAGGCAGAGGAAAGACGAGGCGCAGCAGAAACTTGATGAGCAAAAGAGCACCACAGTGCAACCCGGAGACAAGGTGTTTGTGAAAGTGTTTAGAAGAAAGTGGTATAACGAACGTCGGGAAGGACCATTTGAAGTGGTCCGCAGTACTGGAACAGCGGTCCAGGTCAAAGGGTCTCCAACGTGGTATCATTTATCACATTGTGTTAAAGCACCAAAAGAGGAGATAACGTGTTCCCAGAGTCAGGATGTTGAAGGTTCAAGAGAATTGGAAGAAGGTATGGGTGAGCATGCAGCAGGAGAAGAGATGCATGACAATAACCAGAGTCAAATCCCAGAAGGGGAGATTGTCCGTGATTTGGGCAATGGTGATGATGATGTGTATGCTTTTAATGATGCCAGAAATGACAGTACAGTTAACGGACAGGAAAGAAAATTTGGGGACATTGATTTCCAGCAGGTTCCCGAATCAGCAGAGCCTGTGGCGGTGGAGAGAAATGCGTCACAGGTTAAGAAGGACTGTAACTCAACTGCAGGAGAATCAAGAGAGACAGCTGACAGAAGGAGTCCGAGGCCGGCTCGGAGAAGGGTTAGACCAAAACGATACGAGAACTAGAGCCCATGTGGCTATAGTTCCTCAGCAGATCGCTACAACACCCTCTCCTCCGAAGGTTGTTATCAGAGCTAAGTTAGGGAAAGCGGTTGTTCTTCCTTGTCAATGTGGAAGATGGAATGTTGGTAGTACTAATCCTCCTAAGTGGAGGAATAATCATGGTGAAGATGTGTTGTTGACAGGACCCGGATTTGAAAGTGTGCCTCGCGATCAAAGAAAATATTTTTTGTACAATGACATGAAGTTGGTGAAGATGCAGACGGATTGTTCACTAGTTTTGCGTAATGCTACATGGGAAGATGCAGGTGAATATGTGTGCACTTATTTAGAACCAGCATTTAAATTTGTGCCAATTTTTAATTATTGGGAGGATGATTATGTAACGCGTAAAGTGACACTTGTGATAAAAGGTTTGGAACCTAGTGGGAGTGTCACGGATATTACAAAGGTTCAAGATCAATCTAATGCAATGACTACTCCGAGAATGAATAATTCTCAAACAGAGCTTGTTACAGTAGTGCTGGGTACAACTAAGAGTGTTATTACATTAACCCAGACTACTCCTACTTTATCTACAATTGTAAAAGAGTATAATGATACAATAGTGCCAATACCTTTGATGCCTGTGAAGTTTGTAAACGTGACACAGGCGCCGGACGTAGTGACCTTAGAGTCGACAGAAGTGTTAAATATGACTCAGGAACCCATGTTAAAAACAAAGCCTACAGTAAATGGTAGAGAAGAGACCTTTGAGGCCGGGAAACAGATGTGGGATGAGCATGTTGTAGCCTCAGCTGAGATAACTCAGGAAAATATATCAGATACAATGAGTGACTATTTTAATTCTACTCAAGTTCGTACTTTGCAAAAGAGAGACAGTGACTGGAAAGCATATGGTTTCGATTCATCGGTGTTACAGATTGCTGACCCCTGGGCAAGTAGGAACTTATGGTTCCAGCAGATAACTCATTCTGTTAGATCAGTTAGAAATTTGAATTGTCCATGTGTGGTGAAAGTTTCATCACCAGGCACATGGCCTTCAATTTTAGAAACGGTGCCAGAACCACTAACTATTAGGTGTCAGTCCTTTGCATTATCGTGGTTGTTGTTTCAGCAGCAGGCATCGACGGATATAATAATGGCTTTGTCAAGTAGTCTGTTTAGGCCTAAATATGATTGTTTATGGTTGAAAGAATTACCTTATGTGAATCTACTGGATCAACATGAAAATATAATAACAGCAGTCCCTGAGCCGATGGAAGTGACACCTGTGAAAGCTGCTGGTTGTTTCTGTTCAAATGAAACGTATACTGGTTTGGGGATGTATATGGGAGTATCTGATTGTGACAGCTATTTGATGAATTTGGGCCAACATGATAATAAAAATATTAGTAAGTTGTATGAAGTAAAGTTTCGTGCGCCACATCAGAAATATAGTAAAACTTTGATGGTAAGGAATCAAGATTTGCCTGGAAATGTGACAATAGGAAATTTTAGAGATATTTGGTGGGTTTGTGGTGATAAGGCATATATATTTCTGCCTTATGGATGGATAGGATGCTGTTACATGGCAAAACTGAAGCTCCCATATGAGGTTTTTACAGTACAGAAGGGAGACGGTCCTGATACAAATCAGTCAAATGTTGTTTCTGCTAATAGGAGGAAAAGAGCATTGGCACAGTTCCATAATTTGGAGTCATACCATTTGAGAATAAGCCTAGGAGAAAAGTGGGGTATAGGACTATTCCCATGGTATGGTGTGACATTTTTAGCTGATCATATTGATAACATCACTTATACATTACAGGGTTTCGCCAATGAGACAATAAGGGGATTTGATTTTCTGTCTAATACTCAAAGAAGTCACAGATTGACCCTGCTAAAGCATGACATGGCGTTAGATTATATATTGGCCAAGCAAGGTGGCCTATGTGTGGCTTTGAACTTAACTGGTGACGCATGTTACACCTTGATCCCCGATTCTTCTGATAATATGACTAGTGTTATAGAGGCATTGCGTAACATACGAGATGCCTTCGGTCCAGCTGAAGGAGCCGGATGGTCTGCTAATTCTTGGCTGCAAGACAAATTAGGGCCGTTAGGTGCTGTCCTAGTACAGATTTTTATGGCAGTTGTCGTATCGTTGTGTGTGATGTTTTGCTTTTGCACGCTGTTGCTGACCTTTGCGAAAGCAATGATATTGCGATGGGTTGGAGTTGTGATGCCTGGGGACGGTACCCAGATGGCGCTGCTGCGAACAACAGATGAGGATGGAATGGAATTAGATGGTGAACTGATGGAGAAGTATCCGTTTTGATATTAGTTCTTATTGTGATTCTTCATGTTATTTGGCTATAGGCTTACTTTTTAATAGTTTCCCCCTATACTGTGTTCGGGTGAAAGGGGGGAATGGAATGTGATATGATTCATTTGTTGCCTGAGAAGACGATACTGGTTGGTTTTTTTTTTCTTTTCTTCTCTCCAAGGAAACAATATTGGGGGAGATTTGAAGGCTCGGAACAAGGAATGCTGTGATTCTACACATCGGCGACCCCATACTGAGAATCAACGCAGCCGCGGATGGACATTTTCCCCCATACACACATATATATGTTTATTATAGGATTTTATGTGTTACAGTATATCCAGTGACATTGATAGAAAATGTTTATACTAGTAGTAATCATAGTAAGTCATGATAGTTTTTAAGTTTCTTTTGATACATAACCAATGCATATGTATTACTTCTTGTTAAAATCTTGATTGGGCTGGAGTACAACTTGTGGCCACCTGGGGCAGAGGGGCCGTGAGAGCGGTTTTCCTGTCTTGATTGTTTGAAGGATATCTAAGGAGAAACGGCTGCCTGACAGGTTTTTTCTCTCTCACACTCCATAAATTCATTATATTGTTAAGGTTCTGTGACAGAATGTATTATTACTATTTCTGTAACCAATGATGAATATGTATGCTATATTTTTTCGTTTGTCGTGGGATTATTGATCCCCCGAAGGGGGGAAATATGTAGTGTCTTAAACGTATAGTATCTTAAATGTGTAATATCTAAAAGCCTTAACTCATACAATTCTACAAATGGTGAAAGTCCTGGAAAGGCCAAAGTTAATTACTGAACCATCTGGCCAGATGTTTTCCTTTAAGCCAAATGTATGAAAGGCCCATAGTGCTTATCTTATGAGCCGTGACTGGGAAAATGAAACGGATGGTCGTCCTTAAATCAGTATAAGCCGAAGTATAGAATATGATCCAGGATGCATGTCCTCTTGGGAAAAGACCTCTGACCCGTTCTCACTGTATGTTAAGATGAATGGTCTGGGAAAGTTAGCGCTGGTACATTTGAGATATATTAAATCTGGACAAAGACAGGTTTCTCTTTAAGATAAACATTATTGCACAGTAGGCTCATATACATCTGTTATACATTAAGAGGCGGACCCAGAGAATGATCAGAATATATAATGAGTGTGCAGCCATGGATCGGGAGTCAGACTTTGAATCAGAGCGTGCTGACTCCAGGCTTGACCGGAAGGCCTGTAAAGATGCTATATTTCTGTGCTGAATAAAAATCATTATTTACACGAAATAACTGCGTCTACGGAGATTCCTTCCAACCGACAGCTACACTCCATCAAGACGACGAAATACACAACACTGGCTTTACAGTTTCTTGAATAAGTCAGTAGCACAATAAAGACCCCCACAACCTGAATCAGGTGTGGATATGCAGAGGCAGAGACATGGTTGAGTTTTGTTTGTGAATGGAGGTAAGTGTTCTCTCCACACAGGTGTTGAATTCAACAGCAAATCTAAAGCTACATAAAGCATGATATAATGAGATAAATCTAGATGTTCTAGACTGGAAATAAAAAACAAGGGCTGCTGGATTTTGAAACAACATTTTTTTTATTATTTTAATTGGACTGGAAATTAAGACAAGCTGGACTTTATGTGAAATCTAGATACAGGGTCTTGGTCTTGACCCATAAAATCTAGTGAAATCTATGTTACGCTCCAAATGCTTGTTGGTAGATCAGAACAATCATTAATTTAGTTTTTAAAAAATTTGATGCACATGCAATTTGTCACATTATCCATAGCAACTCATACAACAAGCCATTAAAACAATTATTCTAAAACAATTATTACACAGGTCAGTGCACTTTAAGTGCCAGTCCCAAGCCCGGATAAATGGGGATGGTTATGTTATGAAGGGCATCCAGGGAAAACGTGCCAAAGTAGGCAGGAGAACAAGGAGGTGCGACAGCAGGTAAAGAGGGATGTGTGCGAAAGCCAAGGAAAAGGCATATGAGGAGCTGTAGGAGAAGTTAAAACACTAAGGAAAGGGGAAAAGGATTTATACAGATTGGCCAGGTAAAGAGACCGCTGGGAAAACATGCTGGGAAGGATGTGCTGCAAGTTAGAGCAATAAAGGATGCAGATGGAAATGTAGGATTAAGTAGGAGTGAGACAGAGCACATGTGTGAATGAGAGGGAGGGCAGTGGAGGGGTGCGGTTGCAGGGAGAAAAGGTGGAGAAGGTGAAGTTCAGGTACCTGGGGTCAACAGTACAAAGTAATGGAAAGAGAAAAGTAGTGTTAGAGAAGTGCAAAAAAGAGTGCATGCAGGGTGGAGTGGGTGGAGAAGAGTGATAGCAGGAGTGATTTGTGATAGAAGAGTATCTGCAAGAGTGAAAGGGAAAGTAATAGGACTGTGGTGAGAGCTGAGATGGTTTAGAGACAGTGACATTGAGTAAAAGACAGGAGGTGGAGCTGGAGGTAGCAGAGCTGAAGATGTTGAGATGTTCATTGGGAGTGACGATGATGGACAGGATTGGAAATAAGTTTATTAGAGGAACAGCGTATGTAGGACGTTTTGGAGACAAGGTGAGGGAGGTGAGATTGAGATTGTTTGGACATGTGCAGAGGAGGGACATGGGGTATATCAGTAGGAGAATGCTCAGGATGGAGCCACCAGGAAGGAGGAAAAGAGGTTGGCCAAGGAGGAGGTTTATGGATGTTGTGAGGGAAGACATGCAGGTAGTTGGCTTGGAAGAGGCAGATGTAGAGGACAGGGGGGTATGGAGACGGATATTCCGCTGTGGCACCCCCTAATGGGAGCAGCTGAAAGAAGAAGAAGAATACAATATGATGTAAACACTGCAATTTTTGTACACATTTTCTTTTTCTTGTTTTGAGTTTCACAACTTCAGATTCACACTTCCATCTCCATCGGTTGCGCTGTAGAGAAACCGACCAGCATCTGATGAAGAGAAGTGAAAAGTGGAAAATAACATCACACACACATTTTGTATAATGACACACCAGGATAAAACTGGGTACCTTTTTTTGGGTGGTGCAATAGACCAAAGCCACAATTTGCAGAATGATCGCAGTCCCCACGGTGATGGGGATGAATGGAAAAGACTCTGTTTGAAAGATTTTTTAAATTTTATTTTGAAATACAGATTTTTTAATTAAATTCTAATGTGTATCATCTAACATGGTTTTTAAACAGAATATATAATATTCTTACTTTAGTTTTACAATTTCGCTATAAGAGAACTGAAAGAATGTTACATATTGCTGCGTAGTGTTTTATTCTTTTGCTGAACGTTTTTTTTTATTTGAGTTTCAAGACTTAAAAAATACAAAACAATGTGCAAAATATTTAATCAAACTCGTATAGTGAAAACGCAATCATTCACAGATCCCTTGAGAAGAAGGGAACAAAAAAGATCTGGAACATTTTTTAGAAAAATCCTGACAAAAATGCTTCAAGAAACTGAAAACAGAAGGAAACATCCATCAAAAGTTTAGCCACACAACATTAAAAAGCAAGCAAAGAACTCAAACACAGGTGGTGGTGATTAGCTACTGTTTAAAAAGCAGAGGGAAAATTGGGGACATCTGGTGGACAGAGAGAGTAATGCAGTCTGATTCCTAACGGGACACAATCCTGAAAAACTGTAACTAAAAACAGATGTGATAAATATTAAACTTGGAATAAAACAAACAAGGATGTGCTTTTATTGGTAGCAGAGCAACTTTAAGATAAAAACTAGCTCTTCAGATTTTTAAATTGAACATAATAATATGAAGATTCAAGATTTCGAAATTTCAGTTGTGACCCCTATAGGAAGTGGGAAACATTGGATTCAAAAAGTGTTCAGTTGCAACTTCGTATCATCGCACAGCAGGACACAGTGTTTTATCGAATACTTTAAAAGATATCTAACTCAATTCCTGAACTTCTTTTGACCTTGTGCTCAGAGTGGTTGTAGTAATTTAAATGTATATTCATTATCAATTATATTTCATCCCACAACAATAAGAAAGTAAGACATTCTAAACACTGAATATATTAAAAACATTTTAAAATAAAATAATACAAAAATGATAAGAAGATTGGTAGGAAGAAGGAACAGCAAAACGCTAACTTTACCTTGACTACTTGACTGCTTCTTGCCCTGACGTTCACACACTCCTCCATCCTCTACAGTCAGGTTTGATATGCTCATAGTCACATTTCCTGAAGAGATCAAATGAAATGCATGAATAGAGAGAGTACGGTTTACTGGTAAATAGAATTTCTCACGGAAATATAGATGAATATACAGTGGTGTGAAAAAGTGTTTTCCACAACATGCAATTTTTAAATAAAGGTTTTTATTATTATTGAGGGTAAACCCTGGTTGAAAAAGTGTTTGCCCCCTAAAACTAATAACTGGTTGGGCCTCCCTTAGAAGCCACAACTGCAATCAAGTGTTTGTGATAACTTGCAGTGAGTCTGTTACAGCGCTGTGGAGAAACTTTGCTCCACTCATCTATGCAGAATTATAAAAATTTAGCCACATTGAAGTGTTTCCCAGCATGAACCACCTTTTTAAGGTCATGCCACAGCATCTCAATAGGATTCAGGTCAGGATTTTGACTAGGCCACTCTAAAGTCTTCATTTTGTTTTTCTTCAGCCATTCAGAGCTGGTGTGCTTTGGATCAGATCCCAAGTTCGCTTCAGTTTGAGGTCACGAACAGATGGCCGGACATTCTCCTTCAGGATCTTTTGGTAAATAGCAAAATTCATGGTTCCATTGATCACAGCAAGTCTTCCAGGTCCCGAATCAGCAAAACAGCCCCAGACCATCACACTACCACCACCATATATCACTGTTGGTATGATGTTCTTTTTCTGAAATGCGGTGGTACTTTCACACCAGACCTAATGGGACACACAGCTTCTATAAAGTTCAACTTTTGTCTCGTCAGTCCACAGAGTACTTTCCCCCAAAGTCTTGGGGATTATCAAGATGTTTTTTGGCAAAACTGAGATAAGCCTTGCAGAGCCTTGCAGCCATGAAAATCATTTTTGCCCAGTCTCTTTTTTATGGTGGAGTCGTGAACACTGACCTTAACTGAGGCAAGTGAGGCCTGCAGTTTTTAGGATGTTGTTGTGAGTTCTTTTGTGGCCTCTTGTATGCGTCGTCGCTGTGCTCTTGGGGTAATTTTGGTCGGTCGGCCACTCAAGAGAAGATTCTTCACTGTTTCATGTTTTTGCCATTTGTGAATAATAATGGCTCTTACTGTGGTTCAATGGAGTCCCAAAGCTTTACAAATGACTTTATAGCCTTTTCAAGACTGATAGATCTCAAATACTTTCTGTCTCATTTGTTCCTAAATATCTTTTAGCAGCAAACTTTATTTTCGACAGCTCTAATCTGGTGACCCAGAAATTATGTTTAATACAATTGTGTCAGTTAAATATACTAAATTATATTAATTGTTACTTTCTAAAAATTGGTATATTTCTGTTTTTATGTTTTTTTTTCCTAGAAAAAAACCCCAAATTGTGATTATTGATTGTTATTAGGTGAAAGGCATTAATGTTAAAGGTTTATAGATTCTACAACATAAGAAATGACAAGATTGTTTGTCATGGACTTTCTACACAATGAAATGGATGAGAAATTGGAATAAAACACTTGAGGACATACAGTGTTTTAAAAAAATGATTCATTTTGAGGTGGTGGGTGTAACTCCGCTTAATTACACTGTTTATTTTCAATAGAACAGCAAAACATCAAATGTTTTATTGCATACTTCTTTAAGAAAAATAAAATAAAACTTACTTCCTGGTTGTTTTGTGCTCCCTGTGGATTTTCTGTCTCCGTTTGTGCTTGTTGCCGCTGTTGTACGAATCATCCAAGGAGCTGAAGGGTCAAATAATCAGTAATGTAAATGCATATTCATAAATCATATTTGACTCCACACAGTGAGAAGTTAGATAGTTGGTGCATTTTGATCAGCTCCCTAAATGGTGAATCACTATATCATTTATATTGTATATCATATGATAAGGACCCAGGAACACTACACAGTAGTGCATTGGTGACTCAGTTTCTGTTGACTAACTAACTGAATTACATCCATCAATTTAACAACCCATACTTATCAAATATTTAAATTTTATAAGGATGTGGTCTTTAAAATGGTCGAATTCTTGCTCACCTCCAATACCGAACCTGGGAGCTGCTCTGGGATATTAGTCAGTATATTAATTCTTATGTCCTGTTTGAGTCAAAAAATAACTAATTAAAGAAAATATTTTATTGATAATCAAGAAAATTTTCCTTAACATCATATTTATATAACAGAAATTAGAACAACAGTTTGCATTACCTTTTACTTTGAGGAACACAAGTCTTAAGTAACTCGTCCGATTCTTCTCCTGACATTGATACGTTCCTTCATCCTCTGCAGTCAGGTGCAATATTCGGATAGTAAAATTTCCTGGAGCATCAGCATTAACCATCTGAATTCGGCCCTTGAAGCGGTCAGTCTCCTCAATTGGATAGATGTCATAAAAAACATGTGGTGGATCTTTTCTATACTGCCATTTGAGATTTGGTACTGTACCCTGTTGACCAGTGCAGGAGCACGGCAGCACCGCAGACCCTCCTGGTGATGCATCAATGATAATCTTATTATAATCACCTAAAGTACAACCTGTAAAGTACAAAACAGTGCATCAGCTTTATCATCATCATTATGATTACAAGATCATCCTCTGGTATTTATAACTCATACTCCAGTAACCACATTCAGGTACGTAATTTCGCTGCTATGGAGAGCATCCAGCTCATTCAGTGTAACATGTTTAGTCAGTCTTTCTCCGTTGCTAGCAAAAATTCTATCTGTGAGAAGTGTAAGTTAGCTCTTTGACGGAGAAGATCCTAGCATTAGAGGAGCGCATTCAGTCTAGGTTCTGCAGGGGAAAGTCCTAGGTAGAGTTAGCATTCCCCCGACTCCAGCATTAGAGCCCTCGCAGGGGGGCACCCACGGGAGCACCATTCCTCTCCCCAACTGGGTTGCTCTCCTCCGTACCCCGAAACATAATATATCTGTAATAAATGGACATTTGGTGCAACCCAGAGGAGGACAAGTTCCCTCTTGAGTCTGGTTCCTTTCAAGGTTTCTTCCTTGAAGGGGGGCCGTCTCAGGGAGTTTTTCCTTCACCACAGTCACCACCGGCTCGCTCATCAGGGACAAACTTACACTTATGAAGAACATTTTATTTTTTTTTTACCATCACATCATCTGTGTAAAGCTGCTTTGAGACAATGTAAATTTTTAAAAGCGCAATACAAATAAAAATTAATTGAATTAAATTGAGTTTTCATCCATGCAATTGATAGACCTGATACACTTCTTGAATGTGGTCTTCTCTGGCGCTAAGACACGTGAAACTAAAACACACTATTTTTTTTTTATTTATATCAATCCCATCATGAGGCCCAGACCAGGAAATGTGCTTATACACACTTTTTTTTAATAAAAAAATTATTAAATTTCTTTAAAATGTTCAAACAAAATCTGAATGAAAAACCTTATTGGAAAACATGTCAGTTGAAGGTCCTTTTGTAAACTACTTTTGAAATGTCAAAACAAGTGAGTTCGTCTTTTTCTTTCATCTCTCCCTTTATTTATCTCTTCATCTCTCTCATTCTATTTTAATTTTCCTGAGATATTAATAGTGATAATAATAATAAAAAAAATCACCAGGTACAAACTTTTCACTTTATGTGTCGCTTTATGAAAAAACACCAAAAGTTTGAAGAAAAAAAAAAAAAGGGAATCTTTATTCTAATCCTATTTTTAGAAAGAGATCGGTAGAAGTGAGAAGGTACAGTAGAGAAAGTGGGACTTACCATCAGCGATGTGAAGAAAGATGAGGAGATAAACGTAAGTCTGCATTCTGACTGCCTTGTACAAACAACACAAAAATGACAGTTTGAAAGCTGCACAATTTTGCTGTGCAACAGTTGTGGGTTTGCCACCGAGTCACATGGTTGCTGTGAGATGTATACACACATACCCGCACACACGCACACAATTTAATTTCTTGTTTACAGTAATAGGTAATGCAAAGCTGATTAAAAGGAAAAAAGAAGTATAAACGTTTTACTTAAATATTAACACTGAGCAAAATCTCTTTAATTTGTGCTTCAGATACAAAGCATTGAGACAAAGCATGAGAAAGAGCCTGACACTTCTTTTGTGCTTTTACACATTCCACTAAGTAGTCTACAGTTCCTCTTTTTCATTTTCATTTTTTTTTTTTTCCCAATTGATTAGCAGACTGGCAAATTCATATCCAAATCAACGGTTAAGTTCCTGTGTAGTTTAGAAAGTAAATGAAAAAAGAATAAAAAATCCAAAACAGAACACAAATGCTCAATCACTGTTTGTGAATGGAAGAGGGGCAGAATCTTGGACAAGGCTGTGAGTAGATCCATGAAAATGGCTGTGTCAATGCTGGTTGCTGCAAAGTGTATCCGTATGTGAGAGTATCAGCATCTCTAAAAAGCTTTGAAAGAGTCAGTTAGTTGCTTTGCCGAAAAACAACAAATCTGGAGGTACCAAGCTTTGACCATCAATGAGTTTGGTCACCTATTCATCTTTGTCTAACACCTCTCAGTACTTTATGGTGCTGGAGCAGTTTGTTTGCATTTACGTATATGACATATGCCCTTATCCAAAGCGATTTAATCAGATTCAGGGTTAAGGAACCCCTTGCTTTCCAACAGAGTCCAGGGCTCTGACTTAAACTCATGGACCATGGTACCTGAGACTTTACTGGGATCATCTGCATAGCAATTCCTTTGTGGTGCCGAAAGACCCAAGACGAAACGGGAGGTGAGACGGTTCCTGGGACTGGATAGACATTATTGCAGGGTTTGTGTTTAATTATTTGGACGTCACCAGCAAACTGATCTAATCTCTGATCTCACAACAAAGGGAGGACTTTATCCTGTCCAGTGGGCAGTCATGCTAGCAGGCTTTGACTCATACAGACGAACACAAAAGGACAGGCAGCTGGGGGCAGTGTTTGCCGAGGTAATGGAGGGTACAATTATGAGTCTTTCACAAACTGTTCATCATTAAACTGTTGGTTATTTTAAAACTAAATTTCATCTGGGAAATCAAAAGGATAATCATACTAATATTTGATCTTTTAACTGGTTGCCTATCGTAGATTTATAGTGCAACTTGCCAGAGAAAAAAAAATCCAAATTTGTTATCGAACATTGTTTACTTAATCAACTAAATCGGTGTAATGGTGAAGAAACCGATCGAATAGACCAAATGATGGAAGGTTTGTGAAGATATTTTATGCTCCCTTGTAATGTAGTATTTAAAAAATACAGTAGTTTATTTGAATACATGGTCTGGCTGCTTTGTTTTGTAGTTTATTTTTAATACACTTAAAGATAAGGTATTTGGTATTTTATTTGAAAATACACTTGATGCCCAAACATAGCATCTTACCCATAATCAGTGGGGATTCTGTTCTTGTTACCCTGCAAATATAATTCTGATATGGAGGAATGGGTAACAATGAAACTTCGCATTTATTTATTTTTTCACTGAAAATAATTCTACGGTTTGCTTGATTGTGAAAAAAAAAAATCACAGTTCATTATTTATTTATTACTGTAGCACTAAAATAAATTTTTATTAAATTAATTGTGGAATACTTGACTCATTAGCTAACGTATCTCCACGTGTCACACACATGTTGTATGGAACGTAGAGACAAAACCTCATTTTAGATACGACTCACCATATTTTCAGTCAGTCATCAGTATTTTTTTTTTCTTGTATTTCTTCCACCGCTAAAAAACTTTCGAGGGATGTTTATGCAACATTAATATTAATAATTAGCTGAACCTGTCACAAGTGTGGAATTGAGGTGTTCTGAAATTGTGCTGTATGTTAATTTGCTCTTGAAAGGCAAAATGCATAATAAACAATATAGTGTTCTATCTATAGAGATTTTCCTCACAACCTTCTTGCAGCCCAGTCATGACCTGGCGGTTAGAGAAAAAATAATAAGTGAACGACACATTTTGAATGCTGTGAAACAATAAAGTTTACAGAAAATATGCATAATTGTAATATACAACATATATATTATAAGACACATGTAGATGCAATTTTGTATGAATGCAGATCCTTTTATTGAGTTTCACATCTCCAGATTCAAACTTTCATCATTCACTGCGCTGTAGTGATCCCGGGTTGAATCTGACAAAAAGATAAGCAAAGTGGAAAATGGCATCACGTACATTTAGTATAATTCCAGGATCTGGATCAAACTGTGTAAACATTGCGTGTACTTTTCTTTTGGGTGGTGCAAAAGACCAAAGCCATGATAATTTGCAAGAAGGTCACGATCACCACGGCAAAATGGATGAATGGAAAAGACTCTGTGGGAAGGACACATTTTTGTTTTAATTTTGCCTTTTAAACAGAATATACAGTGGTGTGAAATTTTTGCCCATTGGTGAATAATGGTTCTCACTGTGGTTCGCTGGAGTCCCAACCTTCTCCAGACTGATAGATCTCAATTACTTTCTTTCTCATTTGTTTATGAATTTCTTCATAAAAACAAATTGCTCTCGGCATGACGTCTAGCTTGGGAGGATCTTTTGGTCTACTTCACTTTGTCAGGCAGGTCCTATTTAAGAGATTTCTTGATTGCGAACAGATGTAATCAGACCTGGGGTTGTGGCTAGAGAAATTGTGATTAACCACAGTTTTAACAGGGAGCAAACACTTTTCACACAGGGCCATGTACTTTTGGATTCAGTTTTCCCTCAATAATAAAAACCTTTATTTAAAAACTGCATGTTGGGTTCACTTGTGTAATCTTTTACCAAAATCTTAATAAGTTTAATGATCTGAAACATTCAAGTGTGACAAACATGCAAAAAAAATAAGAAAACACCATCGACCAGGTTCCCATTTTGCGGCCAGAACAGTCCTGACCTGTCGAGCATCAACTTCTTCAGCGAACTTAATCTACAGGAGTTTCATGACCATGTTGCCAGTTCACCACTGTTTCTTCCCTGGAGCACTTTTGATATATACTGACCTCTGCTGACCAGGAAACAGAACACAAGTGCTACAGTTTTGGAGATGTTCTGACCCCGTCGTCTAGACGCCACAAATTGTCAAATTCGAACACAACGTTAACATGTTCACTTGCTGCTTAATGTTATGTTATAATTTTACACCTGGACAGTGTATTATAGTGAGTTTATATATATATAATATCCAGTAGTTTGGTTTTAAAAGGTTAAATACTGTATAAGAGGAATGAAAGACATTTTGTTGCACAGTGATTTAGAATCTTCCTCCTAAATTCTTACATTCTGGGTGGGTTACGTTGGTGCAGTTTGTGCATCTCAATCAACTCCCCTAGTGGTGAAAAGACACATTAGTGCATTGGCGAATCAGTTTATGGTGACTCACTAACTTTTCGCTAATATCAGTCACTGGGATTTCCTAACAATTTTTATATTCCAGAAATCAGATTTTCAGATTAGAATAAGAAGAAAGAACAAATTACCGTTTACTATCAGGATGAAAGATCTGGAATTAAACGACTGATTCTTGTCCGCACATTGATACATTCCTTCATCCTCTGCAGTCAGGTGTGTTATGCAGATAGTCAAATTTCCTGGAGCACCAGTACTATGCAGCTGAATTTGGTCCTTGTAGCGGTCAGTCTCGTCAACCGGACAGATGCGGTTAAAATCAACCGTACCTGCTTTTTGAAATCTCCATATAAATTCTGATGGCGTATGAAGATCGGGGCAGGAGCACGGCAGCACCGCAGACCCTACCAATGATACCTTTAACGCTAATCTTTTTATTATCTGAGAACTTACAACCTGTACAGCACAAAACAGGTTCAATCCTCATCATCCAGATGTTTGCGAAACCTTAATCCATAACCCTTTTTTACACTTAATAATTCCTTATGATATAATCTATTTTATTGTATTTTCTTCATATACATTTATTACATTTTAATTCCCATTCTATTTATTGCTACGTGAACTATTTTTCGATTTCAATAGCAGTATATTAGTATTAGTGTCAGAGATGTTGTTTGTCCACGCTGAGACATTCTGAGACGTTCCACCGCCATCTCCTTATTCATTCATGCCTTCGGATGTTTTTTCATTTATTCGCTCAAATCCGCATTTCCGTCCTACTTTTTGTTTTTGCCCTGCCTACGTTTCCCAGGTTCTAAATTTACTTATTACTTTTTTCAGTTTCCTGTATCTTTCTTGCCCTCCGATTTATGATTTAGGAATAATTTCTACGTGTTCTACTGAATTACGCTCCTATATAATTATAGTTATATTAGAATTATAATCCTATAGAAAAATATATCCATTTTTATTTGGTTTAAATGTATACATTTGTTCCTTATACAGTAATCGTACGTTTATCCTTGATGAGCGAAACAGTGGCGACTGTGGTGAGGAAAAGCTCCCTGAGCTGGCATTAGGATGAAACCTTTGGGAAGACTCAGAAGGGAAACTCATCCTCATCCTCAACAATGGAGGATTATTCATTACAGTTCCATCGGTGCTCAGCTGTGCAGTTATAGGCGATTAAATGCGACCTGTAATCCTGAGCCATTTTAGTAGACCGTTGATATTAAATACACTCAAAATCCATCCAAAGTTCTCACATTCATGTGGGACCATGAATTTTTAATTAAAGAAAACTCCATCTAGAGGTAGGGTGTCCGGATGAATTGGGCAGGTCCGAAGAGAACTACTTATGTGCATATTTGAATTTGGTGCTGATGTCATTTGGAGGTGAGAAGCAAAAACCCCACCATAGAGAACCACTGAAGTGTGAACTTCTTGAATGGGGTCTATTAGGTGCAGTATTTCACTGTGAGAATGTGAGTAAAAAAATATATATTTTTTTCTGTTTAATTCATATTTATTTATTTGCTTGTGTATTTATTTATTTATTTATTTATTTATTGCTGTAGAACTTAACCTCCAAATGTTTAAATAAATTTTAAATGTAATATTTTATAAAAAAGTTTTTTTTTTACTTATTTTAGTTGAAGGTTTTTGTCCAATACTTATGTAATATTCGTTAAAAAAATCATCAAGTTTTCACAAAATGTGGACTAATAGAGTCACTTTGTAGAAAATCACCGGAAGCTTGAAAGAAAAAAAAAAGAAATCTATGTTCAAATCTTTATTTTAATCCTGATATTAGAAAGAGACGGAATTCACACAGTGGAAGTGAGAAAGTACGGACTCACCGTCAGCGATGTGAAGAAAGACGAGGAGATAAATGTAAGTCTGCATTCTGACTGCCTCGTACTAATAGCACCAGAATGACACCTCAGTGTGAAAAGCTACACGACAGCTGTGGGTTTGAGAGAAAGCCACTGAATCACAAAAAAACAACAAAGGACACCCAGAACTGTTGAGCAGATAGAATCCTGTATCAAACACATTTGGAAACACATTCCTCCCCGAAAACTTCAGCAACTGGTCTCCTTAGTTACCAGATGCAAACAGCTGAAAGGCATAATGCTACACAGTGGTAAACATAGATGCTGTCTTACCTTATTTGAGACATAAAATGACCTTATTGATTTCCATAAAATGGTATTCATTCTCAGTTTAAACATTTAATGTGTTTTTGTGTTGTTTTATTGTGAATAGATTATAGATTTATGAGAGGTGCTGTAAGGTGGGAACCACCCACTGGTCCAATGGTGGTCACCAGAGGCGTGGCGAAGGATTCTCGCGCGTTTTAGTCTTTCCTTTCACATTAGATAATAAGATATGGATTTATGCATTTCTTCATTTTGGTTATTAATCTCTTATCTGACTCCAATTAAATAAAACATAATTAATATTTACATAGGTTGTTATTTTACTAATAGTATCATTTGGATGGATGTTTGTTTAGTTATTCTGATTAAGTTCTGGTATTACACTCATTCATTCGGTTCTCATAGTCGCACATGATCCTAGTTTGGGCCTTATAATTTATATACTGGTCAACGGTCATAAGCGAATCAGTATTGGTCGCTGCCAGAGGTTGGACTATACGCTTAAGCGGCCGCTCTCTGCGTGCTCAACTTTAAACATACTTTATTTAGTCCCCTTGTAGGTGACACTTAATTATTACAATAATTATTTCTAACCAAAGGTAATGAATATAATAATATTGAAATAATCAGAGGTTGAGGCTGACCCTATTTAGAGACCCAAATGCTAGTCGTATCTTTTAAATCCTTAGCTGATGTATTATTCACTATCTAACTGGGATTTAGGCCGATCCTAGCCTGATTTCAGTCCTTACGGTAACTACCAGTGTTGGGTGGTAACGCGTTACAAGTATTGTGCGTTACGTAATAATATTACATTTACATTTACATTTGCAGCATTTAGCAGACGCCCTTATCCAGAGCGACGTACAAAAGTGCTTAAAATCTCTAGTAATGAATAAATCTACACTGGTACGCAAGATTACAAACTTAATATGAATATAACTCGAATTCAACAAACTTGGAAAGTGCTAATTTAGGTATTTCAGGAAGAGGTAGGTCTTCAGTCGTCGCTTGAAGATAATCAGGGACTCTGCTGTACGGACATTTAGGGGAAGTTCATTCCACCACCTTAGTGCCAGAACAGAGAAGATCCTTGAAGTGTACTTACCTCTCATTCTGAGAGAAGGTGGTACCAGTCAAGCAGTGCTGGAGGATCTCAGACAGCGTGGTGCAGTGCGAGATGTGATGAGGTCACTGAGGTAAGATGGTGCTGGTCCATTTTTGGCCTTGTAGGCAAGCATCAGTGTTTTGAATCTGATACGTGCAGCTACTGGAAGCCAGTGAAGGGAGCGCAGCAGTGGGGTGGTGTGGGAAAACTTGGGCTGATTAAACACAAGTCGTGCCGCTGAGTTTTGGATCATTTGCAGTGGACAAATAGCGTTCAGGGGGAGACCTGCCAGCAGAGAGTTGCAGTAGTCAAGTCTTGAAATGACAAGAGACTGAACAAGCAACTGGGCAGCCTGTATGGACAGAAATGGTCGAATCCTTCGGATGTTATAGAGAAGAAATCGACAAGAACGAGCAACATTAGCGACATGTGGGAAAAAGACAGTTCATTGTCCATAGTTACCCCAAGGTTATGAGCAGTGGCTGAAGGGGAGAGCAGAGAGTCATGAAGTGTTATTTAGAGATCTTGACCTGGGGATGAATCACCTGGGATGACCAGCAGTTCTGTTTTGCTGGGGTTGAGTTGGGGTTAAGTTGGTGAGCACATATTACTTTTCTGGAGTAACGAGTAAAGTAGCGCGTTACTTTATAAATTTACACATTAATATCTGAGTTACTTTTTTAAAAAAGTAATGCGAGTTACTTTTCAGTTAAATTATTTTGCATAAAAAAATAAATGAATTAAAATGAACGTAGTCACTTAGAATCGCGCACTCATACGGCGGGAGCAGCGGGAACAGAAGCTGGTCAGAAGCGGAGATGGCAAACCAAAGAATTACATTACTGTGATGGAAGTATTCTTATTATTTTGAAATAGTCGAGGAAAAGGAGAAAGGAATAATGGTTAAGTGTAGATTATGTGTTGGTGAAAAGCTCTTGTCAACTGCAAAACATACCACTTAAAAAAAAAAAAAAACATCTGCATGCAAAGCACAGCACTACAGATGTGTGTGTGTGTGTGTGTGTGTGTGTGTGTGTGTGTGTGTGTGTGTGTGTGTGTGTGTGTGTGTGTAAGTGTGTGTGTGTGTGTATATAATGTTGAATATATGCAACATTATGCAATGTTGCATATATGGAAATGGAGACAAAAATATAGAAAACTTTTGCCGACTTTCCATCACTGCAGATCTATTGACTGCTCACAATAAAAGTTTTCCGTGGGAGACACATGTACGATGCCATCGCAGCGGATAGAGAGAGCAAATTCACAGCTCATTTGCTCTTTGTGGGAAGATAAACTGCCACGGTCACTGATAATAGCGCAAACTTTGTAACAGCGTTCAAAATGTTTCAAGCTGATGATGAAGCAGAGAATGATGTAGACGAGGACGAGGTCATATTTACGGAATTGCACGTTTTCGAGATGGCAGCGAAAGGTATGTTCTCCCTCCACATCACTGGTGTGCAGCCCACACATGTCTTTTGCCCTAATATAACTTATTTCTTAATGGCAATTATCTATATTACACCTGTTACACCTGTTAGGCGTGAAAGAGATACAAGTAATGCAAAAGTAATGCAAAAGTAATATAACGCATTACTTTCCATAAAAAGTAACTAAGTAACGTAATTAGTTACTTTTTTGGGGAGTAACTCAATATTGTAATGCATTACTTTTAAAAGTAACGTTGCCCAACACTGGTAACTATGGATGCAACGTTATTACTTGCAGTGTCAACATTTACATTTTTGCAGTGTCAAATCCCAATTCAAAGTCAATTCGTAGTTCCATTAAAATATAACACAAATACAAACCAATAGTATTTACATTTAAACAGGAAATATAAAACCTTTCATACCTGGTAAAATACGACACAGTAATTGTGCGGGAGATCTGTTTACAGATTCCCCGAAATGTTTGTCAGTTCTCCTTAAATACCCGGATAGCATAAACATTAAGTAAACATTATTTATCAATGGGAGTTTGCATTGATTGGTTCTTACAGACCTGTGGGAGGCACCTCGCCTGTATACATTTGTAGTGGGGCACACGCCCCTTGCATAGAGGTATGTTTTCTTAACTCTATTAAACCTTTTTTATTATTTGTTTTATTGCTGTGGGAATGGGACCTGTGCACCAGTCGCGATAAAACCTTTGTAATGAAATGAAACATGAACATTTTCCGTTGTTATTTACATGTGATATGACCTTTCTTACACATAATCATCTGGTGTGCTGTAGAATGTCCTGTGTTGAGAATGTAACAAGGAAAGGAGGGGTATAGGGGTCAGACATTTGTCTGCGGATCTACCATTTGTATGGAGATGTGGTGTTTGAAAACCAAGGGTAGCTCTTCGGGAAACCTACTGTATTCAAGATAAAATTCTGGTTCTCGAGAGGGGTGTTGTGGGGTCTTGGTCCCCTGCAGGGACAAGAGCCACAAAAAAGAAAGAGCTGGACACAAAGCAGTGTATGGGTATGTATGTATGTTCAAAAGAAAAGTGACTGTGGCAAAATAAAACTGTTGAAAACAGAGACCTGCCTACCATTTTCTTCTCCCTGAACCAATAAGATGTCCACAAGAGTTTTAAAGTCAACAAGAAATACTAAGCAACATGAAGCATAATATAAAATCTTGATTCGTAATTTTAAAAAAGTAGTGCCCCCTTGAACTTTTTTTACCTCCAGCACAAAAAAAACCTTTTAAGGCATGTTTGTGTAACACAACTGTTAATAATTAGCTAAACCTGTCGCAAGTGTGGAAATGACAAGTTCTGAAGTTTGGGTCGTAAATACTACAGTGTTCTATCTATAGACATTTTCCCCACAATGTCCATGCAGACAGTCATGACTCGGTGGTTAGAGACCTCTATCCTACTTCATAGTAAACATAGAAACATTTAGTATAATTACACATCTTGATAAAACTGTGTACATTTTATTTGTACCAATTTTTTTGGGTGGTTCAATAGACCACATACATGATAATAGGCAGGATGATCGCAGTCACACAGTGAAGGGGATGAATGAAAATATAAAATTCTAATTTTATTATTTTTCCCCTTAGCTCTAAGCTTCTTGCCAGCGCATGTGGTATCCTGTTGTTTGCAGGTACTAATGTTTAATAATAGATTCAACAAAAAGGGACAAAAGTAACCAGGACAAACTATAAACCATTCTAAATTCTATCGATTTTAGAAGTCTTTAAATGTTTTAAGTTTTTATAATTATTAATGCATTAAATATTGATGGATGTATAAGGCTTTTTTAAAGCAGAATTAATAATATTCTTGCTTTGGTTGGACAGGTTTAATATAATTAATGTATATGAGGAGTGAAATACTACAACATTGTTGCACAGTGTTTTATTTGTTTTGCGTGTCATTCATTTAAAAGGTCACAATTAGTCACATTGGTTTTTTCTTTATTGAGAAGTCAATTTAAAACAGATCTGTGTTAATACAAAATAGTTTTCCAACACTAGAAACTGTTCAGGACATTAGCGGTGGACGAAGTACACAAAACCGTGTAGTTCAGTTAAAGTAGAAATTCACTAGGCTATATTTTACTCCAAAAAATGTAAAGTGCTCCCTTTAAACTTTAGAATTTCTAAAGTTTCATAAAGAAACATCTCAAAATAAAAAGGGTTGGCTATACAACATTATAAACCTAGCAAAGAAACACAGGTGTCGGGCTAATATTGGTTTTGGCGACATCTAGTGGACAAAGAGAGAGTAACACTGTCAGATTCCTGACAGGACCCGAAAAAATTATAATCCTGACAATCCGTAATTATAACCAGATAAAGAATTAAGATTAAACTTGGAATAAAACACTCCGGGATGTGATTTTTCTTTTTTGTACACACCAATTTTTAGATAATTTCACATTTTTAACTGAATTCAAAGATTCATTTAAATATACCCAATCGTGCCACCTACAGGAAGTGCAAATACATAACACTTACTAATATTGTATAACAAATATTTTTAATCACATTTATTAGATTCAGTAAATTTTTAGATTAGAGCAAGCAGCGGCAACAACATAACACTTATTTAAGCTTCTACTGTGAGGATGACAGGTCTGAAGTTGAATGGCTGGTTCATGACCTCGCATTGATACACTCCTCCATCATTGATATGCGGATAGTAACATTTCCTGAAGCATCAGCAAAAACAAGTTGAACTCTGCCCTTGTAGTGGCCAGTCTTATCACTGCACCCACTTTTTTATACTTCCATATAAAATTCGGTGCCTCGTCGTTTAGTTCAGCGCAGGCAGCACCGCAGACCCTCCCGATGATGCCTTAATGAAAATCTGCTCATAATCTGACAACCTACAACCTGTAGAGTACAAAAGTGTTTATCGGTTTGCTCATCATCCAGATGTTTACAAGATCATCCTCCACGATTCATAAATCATTTACACAAAATGACAGACACCATAAAAAGCATTTATGATTATTGATGTTTCGATTCCATTTATATTGAACAAGGTATTAAATACATGCATAAAGTAGTTACTAGTAGTGACTATATTAGTAATATATACTTATACTAGAAGTACCATGAATGAACTAATTAAATTCTGAATTATTGAAAGAATGTTAATGGTAAACGAAAAAAAAAAAATAATTCATAGAAATCTAGATGAAGATATAATGATTCAAGAAAACATATGGAAAAAGTGTGATGGATGGATGGATGGATAGACACAGACAGACAGACAGACAGACAGACAGACAGACAGACAGACAGACAGACAGACAGACAGACAGACAGACAGACAGACAGACAGACAGACAGGCCAAAAAAACAATTACATAATTAAGAATTTGATAGTTTCAAAATGGAAAAAAAAATTGAGTAACAAATTACCCACAAAAATGCATTCAAAATACTGTAAAGATTGAATAAAACAATTTAGGACATGCTGTGATATGAAAAATTATCCATTTTAGGGTGGTAGATGTACTTTTTCTGGAACAGCAGGACACCAAATGTTCTATTGCATACTTCTTTAATAAAAAAAAAAAACTTACTTCCTGGCTGTGGTTCCTGGTTGCCACCAGTTTTCCATGTTGCCTCTGTTGTACGAAGCACTGAAGGAGGAAAAGGGTGGAGTGATCAGTAATGTGAATGCATATTCATAAATCATATTTGACTCCACACAGTGAGAAGTGAGATAATTGGTGTGTTTTGATCAGATCCCTAAATGGTGAATCAGTATATAATTTATATTGTATATCATGTGATAAGGACCCAGGATCACTAGACAGTAGTGCATTGGAGACTCGGTTTCTGTTGACTAACTAACTTCTGAATAACACTTTAACAATACAAACTTATCAAATATAAACATTTTATAAGGATGTGGTCTTTAAATTAGTCGAATTTTTGCTCAACTCCAAGTAACGATCCCGAGACGCACTTATTTTAAACACTGTGTGGAATATTAACGGGTCTTTCAGTATATTAATATTAATGTCCTGTCAAAAAAATAACTCATTAAAGAAAAAAATGCAGCTTTTATTGGTAATTTTCCTTAAAATCATATTTATGTTACAGAAATTAGATATTTTAAATTTACCTTTTACTTTGAGGGACACGGTTCTGTAGTTACTCGTCTGATTCTTGTCCTGACATTGATACGTTCCTTCATCCTCTGCAGTCAGGTGCGATATGCGAATAGTAAAATCTCCTGGAGCAGCAGCATTAACCAACTGAATTCGGCTCTTGGAGCGTTGAGTCTCATCAGTAGGATAGATGTTATAAAAACCCATTACATTTTCTTTTCTATATCGCCATTTGAGGTTTGCTGCTTTATCACTTGGATCAGCGCAGGAGCACGGCAGCACCGCAGACCCTCCCGATGATGCATCAATGATAATCCAACTATAATCCGATAATTTACAACCTGTACAGCACAAAACAGTGTATCAGCTTCATCATCATCCAGATGTTCACAAGATCATCCTCCAGTATTTCTAACTCATTTCCTCATTTATAATCACAAGCTAAAAATTAGACACCCCCGAAAAAGTGTATATATTATAATGAATGAGATTCAAATGATAATGAATAATTAAATAAAATAATAGTATTACAATACATTTAAAAGAAAAAAGAAACACTAATATTTGAGAGTAGGCTCTTTTTTGTGATTAAATATATAAAATATTATTTACATATATAACATTTATTTGGATAGTTATTATATTTCCATCTCCACATGCTCCATTGTCGTTCATAGTTACTTCTATATGTACAGTATACTTTAGTTTACATTAATGCAAATGTATTCCACCTCCGTTCCATTAATATTTCCATCCCTTCACAAATCTTATCGTTTACTCACTCTAGTTATTCTCCCTAGTTAGAGGTGAGAGACAGAAAAAACACTAATGTGAACTTATTGAATGTGGTCTTCTTTATAACAATCTCATCATAACTTTGTGACCAATAAATGTGTTTATACACTCTGCTCGAACACGTTTTTATTGCAGTTTCTTCTTCTACTTCTTTGGGCTTATCCCATTAGGGGGCACCACAGCGGATCATCTGTCCCCATACCCCTCTGTCTCTTTCACACCAACTACCTGCATGTCCTCTCTTACCACATTCATACATTCATCTTACTGTACATTCACCACAGCATTACATTCATCCTCCTCCTTGGCCTTCCACATTTCCTCCTTCCTGGTGGCTCCATCCTCAGCATTCTCCTACTGATATACCCCATGTCCCTCCTCTGCACATGTCCAAACCATCTTAATCTCACCTTCCTCACCTTGTCTCCAAAACGTCCTACATGCACTGTCCCTCTAATAAACTCATTTCAAATCTTGTCCATCGTCGTCACTCCCAACAAAAACATTGTCCATCGTCGTCACATCTTCAGCTCTGCTACCTCCAGCTCCACCTCCTGTCTTTTACTCAATGTCACTGTCTCTAAACCATACAACATCTCAGGTCTCACCACAGTCCTATAAACTTTCCCTTTCACTCACACAGATACTCTTCCATCACTAATCACTCCTAAAATCATTCTTCTCCACCCACTCCACCCTGTCTGCACTCTTTTCTTCACTTCCTTAACACACTCTCTATTACTTTGCACTGTTGACCCCAGATACCTGAACTCCTCCACCTTCTCCACCTCTTCACCCTGCAACTGCACCCCTCCACTGCCCTCCATCTAGAAGTTCATTTTTGTACAAATATTTAAAGAAAGTAAACAAGACCAATAGTAATTAGATGATGATTTACTGACTACAGCTCAGCTCTATAATTCTCTCTAATTAACCTTCCTAAAGGAACATCTAAGGTGCTCAGGATCTTGCACCATTGAGAGCATCCTGATGGAAAATAGTTTTGGACGGTAATGAAGACCCTTAGCCATCCCAGCAATTGACTTTTCTCAGTTGCAGTCAGGGAAAAACATATACTCCCTGATTTAACACCGAGAGAATGACTAGAGAGAATTCAGGCTCTCAACCAGGAGAACATCGAGAACTAGAGCTTGGATTTATACAAACTTCAGTTTAGCCACATTGTCACAGACGCACGTGCTGTAACACATTCCAACACATTTCTATTGTTATCATTCTCTCTACTTTCATTTCACTGAAATATTTATACTAAATAAAGAAAAATCACCAAGTTTGCACACATTTATGACTTATAGTGTCGAGAAAATCTGACTCACCGACAGCGATGTGAAGAAAGACGAGGAGATAAACACAAGTCTGCATTCTGACTGACAGCACAAAAATGACAACTCATGTGAAAGCTGCACAAAATTGTTGCTGTGGGTTGGAGACAAAGCCACTGGGTCACATGGTTGCTGGGAGACACACACACATATACACACACAATTTCCTTTTTTCCCCAAACAATAATAGTTCATGCAAAACTGAGTTTTAAAAGTTGATACTATTTCTATTCAAATATTAACACTGAATATAATGTATTTAATTCTGGTCTTTAGATTCTAAGAAATAAAAAAAAAGCATGATAAACTACTGCCCAATATTTCCCACTCAATTATACCGATCAGGTATGACATTATGGCATTATAACATTTTGACATTATACAATTCTGACATTATAACATAATGAGTAGTGATGTTGTATGGTTTAGAGACAGTGGCATTGAGTAAGATACAGAAGGTGGAGCTGGGGGTAGCAGAGCTGAAGATGTTGAGATGTTCATTGGGAATGTCGACAATAAGCCAGGATTAGGAACGAGTTTATTAGAGGGACAGCACATGTAGGACATTTTGGAGACAAGGTAAGGGAGTTGAGATTGAGATGGTTTGGACATGTGCAGAGGAGGGACATGGGTTATATCCATAGGAGAATGCTGAGGATGGAGACACCAGGAAGAAGGAAAAGAGGAAGGCCAAGGAGGAGATTCCGATATACCCCAACACTGATTATATCTTCATCATGGTGCCTGTTAGTGGGTGGATACATTTATTAAGCAGCAAGTGAAAATTTTTTCCTTTTTTCCTTTAGAAACACTTAAAATGGGCGAGCATAAGGATTTGAGCGAGTTTGACAAACATCTAGACGACTGTGGGTTGCTCCTGGTCTGCACTGGACAGAATTGATCACACGTGCTCCAAGGATGGATTATTCTTTGATTTTCACATTACATTACATTACTCCACTGTTCTGAGAAGATGTTTCACTACATTTTGGAGTGTGCTTATAGATATTTGTGTTCATCAGCCACAAGGGTGTTTTGAAAGGCAGGTACTGATGTAGGTGAGGAGACCTGGGGTGCAGTCAGCGTTCACATTCATCCCAAAGGTGTTCAGTTGGGATGAGATCAGGTCACTCAAGATATTCCTCTCTAAAGCATGTCAAACAGATCTTCAAAGAGCTCACTTTGTGCACAGGAGCATCGCCATGCTGGAACAGGTTTTGGGTTTCAAGTTTTAGTGAATGCAAAATTGTATTATAGCACATCTAGAGATGTGCTGTACGATTGATAGCCTCCAGATTTGTGGTAACAGTTTGGAAAAGAACCACATATAGCAGGAAAGGTTAGGTGTCCCAATAGCTTTGGAAATATAGTGTTAAAATTTAATTGAGCTACTTTTTACTTATACTTGAATAGATTATCAGACCAGTAACTTATACTTGTACAGTGTATCATATTTCTGTCACCATTGGGCAAATTTGGCCTAATTACGAAGTATCATTATAGTCATAAAACTTGAATTATAACGTTAAAGTAAAACGCCATTCCTTGATTGGGGATTTCGAGGGGGATAATCTTTGACAACTACAAAACATGACAAAGTGTAATAAAGGTCAAACTTGTGCTAAGTACAGTAATGGAGCCACATTTGCCTTAGTAACTAATTTGTTTACATTTATACCAAATGCACCTGAAAATGCATTTTTATAGCAAAAGTTTTTTTTGATACTTGAAACACCACTTTAACAAACCTGCCAATTCTGAGAAACATTAGCCCTTATTATATAGCTCTTACTACACTACAGTGTGTGTACTGTAGCAGTATCAGTTTCCCTGCATAACACCAGCGATCAATGCATAATTTCTATTTCAGCTCACTAAACCATATATTACTGTCACAAATACTGACATGTTGGTTCATTTTAGAGTTTAAAAAAACCATGAATTCCTCCCTCCCCCTTCCTCCAACCCCTCCAACCCAAACTTGTCTGTTTTGAGTTCTGAAGGTAAAATCAATAATGAAAAATGATCATTCTTTGGCAGCCCAAGCTGAGGAGCAACAATCCATTACTTCCGGAGCAGCTACAAATTTATCAGGTCTTGCGAAACAGAGGCAATTAAAAGGTAAACTCATTAAAACTTTGGCCATAGTTTCCCAAGGCAAGATAAGAAAATCCTTAGTGCAGTGATATAATGAGTAGTGAGATTGATGGAACTAGAGCATGAAACAAACTTGTTTAGCTTGGAAATGGGTATGACATTTTTTTTATTGGTTGCAGTAAGAATTTGTGACAAATTCATGCCCAGTGCTTCTGGCTTTTGATCCACTGTGACACTTCTACTAAAATACAAAAATGTTACAGCAGCACAATGAATAATTTCATGCAGATATGAAGTGGTATCAAAAAGTTTCAACCAGCTCTGTTTACAAGAAAGTCTTTTATTTATCCACATTTACACACCATCACCTTTAAAACAGTCCCCTTGCACAGCAATACAGCGCCCCCAGCATTCCCACCACCTCTGGAAGTCTTCTTTTCGAAGAGCATCAAGCACCTTCTGCAATTTGTGCAGGATCTCCGCAATAGTGTCAAAACGAGGAGCAAGATCTTCATCTTCTGGAAGAGGGCAAAGTCTGCACTAGCCGAATCTGGCGAGTAGGGTGGTTGCATAATAGCAGACGTGGTAACGCACATGGTAAGTATAGCACCAGTTTCTTTTGGTCGGTGCTCCCTGTGACCGTGCATGCAGCCTTGTTATAAAAAAAATTTTTATACCTCGTATAAGTTTGCAGTATACATCAAAATAGGGGGGGGGGGGGGAATGATCTCTGTAACTTCGACCTTGGTATGGTAGTTGGTACCAAATGGGTTCCAATTTTTTTTAACTCGAAACTGTTCATTTTCTAGCACTTTTTAAAAAAACAGTAGTCTTTAGAGTTTACACAGAATAGTATTGTAATTGTTTGAGAAAGCCAAAAAAAAAATAGAAGAAAAAAAGATGATGGTCTTGCTGGCTGCCTTATGTATCAAGATTCGTTGACCCCCTGGAGCTGTAGAGATGGGTCTTTTTCCTCTTATAGCCAAGGCTAAACTGAGCAGTAAGTAACTTGTCCATGTGCATGTGTCTTTCAATTATGCAGACAAGAAGCTTGTCTTCTGCACAACCCATAATCTTTGCAGTTATAAAGTAGATATGGGCACAAAGAGACAAGAGAGGAAAATAAAATGGGGAACTGCTCTGCATAGCACCAGGAAAGCCCCAGCAAAAGGTACCCTGACCCCTCATAGAAAGGTGGCACATGAGTTTCTTTTCAGCCCCAGTTTTTTTATGTAGATCACAAAAGGGACATAACTTTTTTTGTTAAAGAGGATGTGTTTTTTCAAGCCAGCTAACCAGTTCAACAAAGAGGTACCATCTCAGTATGATCTGCATAGCGCCAGTGCCTCCTATTCCTCAATAGACCAACACTGAAAAAAGCACCAGCCGATGTCCCTTTTTCAAACTCCGTCACCAAAAAAATTGACAAGGGAATCAAATGCTAGAGTACCTCATGTTTTTTTAGAAGCATGTGTGCATGTGCAATGCTACCCATTAATGATGCATGTTCTTCTTTCAGACCTTGCTATTTAAGTGTAGGAGGAAGCGCATATATTCTCCACCAACTGCCTTTGGGTAATTGAACCTCACCCCACTCAAGGCTCACACGCCCACAAGAAGTCACTGCATAGCTCCAGCAAGCTTTAGGTACCAATGGACTCTGGATAGTTCAAGTTCAAGTTAAGGTTTGTTTCTATAGTGCTTATAACAATGGACATTGTCTCAAAGCAGTTTTACAGAACTAAAGTAAATGATGGGGTGACTGTGTCAAGGAAAAACTCAGTAGATGTTATGAGGAAGAACCAGGAGCTACTGAGCAACTCATAAAACATCAACTCCTCCAAGGTCTGAAGCCAAATACAGTATTTCCTCTTGTATTTTATAATGCCTTGCTCAAATAGATATGCTTTTACTGTTTTTGTAGACTGTAACTGATGTGTTACTGTGTGTTTGGTGCCACCCATCCTCTTGAGCCTGGTTCCTCTCAAGGTTTCTTCGTTATGCCATCTTAGAAAGTTGTTCCTTGTTCATTAGGGACCAACTTATTATTATTTAAAAGAATAATCTTATTCATTCCTTTCTACCACATTATCTGTGTAAAGCTGCTTTGAGACAATGCCCAATGTTAAAAATCGCTTTACGAATAGAAATTAATTGAATTGAATTAATCGGATGCACCCAAATGCTCATTGGTCATTAATTTTGACATTAAACTACTAGTACTCACTAATGGAAAAGTATTACTAGTATTTAGGGGTGGCAACGATTTGATGTTTTGCAATCTTATCTTCGCAAGAGGTGTTATGAAACAAGGATCATACCATTTTGGTTTTATGGGGGTGCGCGATGTCTGATTTCACATAGAACATATGGTTCTGGTTCTTTATCGAGAATTCTCCCAATAAGTTAATATATAATGTATGCTGTAAAAGAAAATGTGAAAAGAAACAAGCTTTTAATCAATATTTTTCATAAACTGTATTATCCCAACACACAGACACACACTTACACAAATTCACTCACCATTGAGATTCTCTAAAAATTGCTTTTATTCACTCTCATTCTCTTTATGTCTTCTGGCTTCTCTTCCTGCTCTCGGCATATTCTAGACACTCTCCCTGTCTCTCTCTAACCTCTCTATCTTGCTGTCTCAGTCTCAGAGACAGGTGTGTGTGCAGCAGGGTTCCAATCAAGGGAAAGCTTACACTAACGCCCAACCGTGTACAAACAGGTAGCAATCGGGAAAAGAACAGCAGGTGTGTGTACTTTGAAGTCTGATTTCAAAGTACACCCACACACATCCTCGTTCGAGTTTAAAAATAAAATGCACCAGGTGCTAAAGAAGAAGAATTGGGACCACGTAAGATTTGAGGACTGCCAGTAAACACTTGAAGGCTTGAAGACTCTGAAAATTTAATTTCTCATCCCTACTGAACACATTTGGGATGAATTGGAACGCTGACTGCACCCCAGGTCTCCTCATCTACATCGGTACCTGCCTTTCATGACACTCTTGTGGCTGAAATATCCATAAGCACACTCCAAAATCTAATGGAACATCTTCCCAGAAGAGTGGAGGGAATTATAAAAGCAAATTTGGAATAAATGTGAAATCCAATGGTTAAAAATCACATATCGTACTTATGACCACGTGACCCAATACTTTTGGAAATATAGTATGCATTGTAGTGCTACATAATTAAGAATATTATAACACATTATACATTATATAAATATAATGGCTCAGGACCCCATGTTGCATGAACTGTTCACCTCATTAATGATGGAACTGTAATTGATGGGCATTTGGTGCCACCCAGATAGGATCGGATCTTCCTCATGAACTCTCAGGGAGTTTGTCCTTGTCACAGTTGCCACTGGTTTACTCATTAGGGATAAACTTAAGAAACAAACTTATTGGCAATAAAATTATTAATTCATTTATACGACTTTATTGCCACTGTATCTCCATAAAGCTGCTTTGAGACCATTTCTATTGTTAAAAGCGCTCTAAAAATAAACATGAATTGAATTCCATTAAAGCCATTCTTCTTCACATATTCACCAAATGACATAGTAAATGTGTAGAAAACAACTTTACAACAATATTGCTATCAAATCAAAAACTGACCCAAGCCGTATCTAACCAGCCCTCGGAGGTCAAATCTTTATTTTCCCAGCACAAATGAAAGAATGTTGTAAGATCCGTTCTTAACTTTTTCCCTCCACAGCACACCGAAACTGTCTACAGCGTCTCCTTGCTCTCAGCACGTAGAACTGACAGCTCCAAACATGGTCCATCTGCTCTTCCTCACTCTGGACTAATTTGCTGCTATACCCACAGTGGAAGATCGGACAGGAGACGACGTCGCACTGTCTAAACACGCCACGTGTCATCTTTTACGTGACACGCCTGAGCAGCTAGCGCTGGCAGCTCGAATGTTCTTATCTATCAGCACCTCATTTCCCTCTAATGGAAAGTGAATGAGTCATACGGACACCACAGAGTTTCATGTAGTTACATAAGCTGCAGGGTTACGGAGCGACGCGGTCTGAGCGTCACTTAGGTTTAAACGAGAAATTAGAAGACTTCTGATTTCATTTGAGAGGCAAACTCAATTAATGCTTTTAGCTGAATTTTCGGGGGCCAAGCACCCAGGCTCGTTGAGCCACGTATTCAGAACAAAAAAACAGAACCATAACAGCAATGATCATGATGCGTATGATGACAGATCGTGGTGAAATTTTCTAAATGTAGTAGTTTTATTACTTCAGTTGCTGTGACTGCTATGACACGCAGTTCAAAGTAAAAAATTATGACTATAAACATACTTCCAAACTCAGCCAAAATTCGACCTGCTGGTGGAGCTGAAGCTTTTCGCAAAAATTTGCTCAGAATATTCCATTCACTCTCCTCAATAAATATGGTACCAAAAAGTTTCGAAACTAGCTTTGTTGAAAAGAAAGTGCTTTATTTCTACGTTTACACACAATTCCCTTCAAAATAGAACCCTTGTGAAATGTGTCCTGGAAGTCTTCTTTTCAAATCGCGTCAAGCACCCTCTGCGATTCACGTTGGATCTCCGCAACGGTGTAAAAACGGCGACCAATGAGATGGATGCTCATCTTTTGAAAAAGGATGAAGGACGCTGGAGTAGAATGGGTGCGGACGTGAGATAAGGTGAATCCGACAATTAGCATGCACGAGTTGCCGAACGGTTTCCCCATTTTCCGTGGTTGAGCTAATTTGAGGCTCTTCCTGATCTCTCGTCGTCTTCCATTGAAGTTCTTCCGCTCTTGAAGAAACTCAAAGCACCTCAACCGACCAGTTGCAGTGTCAAACGTATGTCATTTCAAATGTCTCTGTGGCAGCTTAGCTCTGTGTTGTGTTATGAATCCTTATGCTGTTTGATTTAGTTGTTTAGATGTTTGATGTGGATATCATACAAAAATTGCCAACCAGAGACAGTAAAAGCTGACACGTTTCATCCCAAAAAAGTAAAGACTGCTAAGCGCATTTTCTTCTGATCACGTTCCATCACAAAGTACAAAATAACCATTTATCATTTGCTTCCTACAAAAGTTTACAAATGGCATCATGTCAGTTTAATTTAAAGGTTAGATAGAGTAACACCATCTCTCCCACTCATACACAGCAGAGCCAAAATTTGCTCTATTGTCAAGGTGAACTCTTCTGTTCACTCAGGAATAAGTTCAATTGCCCAGCAGACATTTTGGTGTAATGCTTCAGACTTTGTGAAGTGTCATGAAATTTCAAAATGGGATCGAAATGAACATTACTTCCTATTTCTCCGGCAAAGGTCGGGAAGGGCTCGAGTCTTTACCCGTGAGCGACTTTCCCCATTTCGACGGAGATGCTGGCATATCGTGCTAGCATAGCCACTAGCATGGGCCAGCCTCTATGTGCCTAATGAACCGAAAGGAAAGAGGAATGGGAGAGATAATGAGATTTACCCTTCAAAACACACACACACACACACACACACACACACACACACACACACACACACACACACACATACATAGCATTAGACACATTCAGGCTAGTCATGCAACTGAATTAAAGACCTACAACACTGACACACTCTCGCATTTAAACATTTCCTTTACCTGAACACTCCTGAAATACTTGTAAGGATAAATTTTATCTGATTATAATCTGATTGGTCAGATGCTTAATTAAATGTATAATAATGCAGTTCCAGTACCATCACAAGCTGTTATTTATTTGTAAGCTGTTAAGTTTTTTAGCATTTTAAAGCTGGACATATGAGGTGGTATAAAAAGGTTTCGAAACCAGCTCTGTTTACAAGAAGATTTTTTCATCTACGTTTACACGCTATCATCTTCAAAATAGTCCTCGATGCTCAGCAATACAGTGCTCCCCTCGTTCCTGCCACTTCTGGAATGTGTCCTGGAAATCTTATTTCCAAAGCGTGTCAAGCACCTTCTGCGATTCGCGTCGGACCACTGCAACGGTGTCAAAACGGCAACCTTTGAGCTGGATCTTCATCTTTGGAAAGAGGGGCGAAGTCTGCCGGAGCCAAAACTTTTGAGTACGGTGGGTGCGGAAGTGAGATCACGTTGTGTCCGCCAAATATTTACGTGTGAGGAGAGCTGTTGTTCGTGCGTTGTTGTCGTAAAGCATCCAGCCACAGATCCAGGTCGCTTTCGCAGAATGTCCTCCGTCAGACCAGCACCAGTTGCACATTTACCAATGTACACAGGACGATGTCTTTTGCCGCACTGACTTATAAAGGTCAGTGCTCCCTGTGATTGTAAGAGCAGCCTTGTGCTGCCATCTGTTGGTGTGTTACAAAACTAGTCTCAAAACATTTTCATACATCATATTTCATTTTAAGTAACGCTGCCAGAAATTAAACCTTGTTTTGTGGAGCAATAAACATCACTAATATTGGATTCTGTTTTTTTATTGCAGCAGCATGATGATGATCATGTTTGATTCGCTACATAATTAATTACATTTGAATTGAATATAAGTAATTACACTTATATGGACAAACATTTTTGGACACATGAACATAAGATTTCACATTTAGTCCCCATTTGCTGTTATAATATCTTCTAAGAGGGGATTTGTGGAGATTTGTGCTCAATTTACCACAAAGGGCATTAGTACTGATGTATTTGAGGTGAGTAGCAATGGGGTGGTTTTCCAATTCATTCCAAAGGTGTTCAGTAGGGTCGGAGTTTTATAGCAGGAGATCTTCTACATCCTGCAACCCATGGAAAGCATATCTTCATGGATCTGGCTTTGTGCATAACAGCATTGTCATGGTGGAACAGGTTTGGGTCTCTTATTTCAATTTGCCTCCAACTTCGGGGTAACAGTTTGGGCAAGAACCACATATGGCTGGTAAGATCAAATGTCCAATTTCTTTCATCCATACAGTGTATAACTCACCAAATTGCACCAAAATCCTTAAATACACTGAGTCTTGGGTAATGTATTATTTAATTCTCCTTCTACACCATATTGCTTCATTTGTCACTAAAAGGGAATCAACCCCTGTGCAATAAAAACCCACCGGTGCATAACTGGTGACAGTGCATAATTATAGTGATAATTACCAAAACTGTGTTTACCGATCAATAGAATAGAATAGAGTCTACTGCTGATTCACAGACAAACAGTATTTTTCAAAGTATACACACACACACACACACACACACACACACACACACACACACACACACACAAACTGAGTTACAATACAAACCTCTAGATGGCATCATTAGCTCCCAGATCACAGCAGTCATATTATACAGTACACTTCCCAAAATCATGAGGATATTACAGAGCTCAGATCACTTCAAATTTTGTGTCTTTTCTCAAGAATTTCTATTAAGCGACAGTGCAAATATTAATGCTACATTGAAATTGCCTTTAAAAAAATCTATAAATGGGTGGATGAATTGATTTGTGTTTTCAAGGAAAAACTGCCAAGGATGGAACTCTGGATAAAAGCAGCTGGTGAAAAGGAAAAGAAAAAAGGAAGGGAGGATGTATTAATAATAAATAAATTAGTGAAAGTATTGCAACCAGTGATGTATTTTTTGGGGGGAAATAAAATGAATGAATGAATGAATGAATGAATGAATGAATGAATGAATGAATGAAGTGTGCTGTTGAAAATGGATGGGGTTTGTGGTCACATTTAAATAATTGTTACAACCATAACTTTCATTGATTAATTTATTAAAATAAAATGAAATACATTTTTACATTAAGCATCATGCATGAAACAAGTTCCCGTTATTGATTATGCTATAGCCATTGTTTACTTGCATTCAAGTTAATACGAAACCACAAAAACTTCCACAACTTCAACACTTTCTCATCTTAAACATCTGTGATATGTATATTATTAGCCTTAAATGTAGTGTAATTACCAACACTGTCAGAGCTGCTGTTATAAAAAAATGTATCAAGACCTTGTGACCAACCAGATTTGGGAATCCAGCAATGCTGCAGTATAAACAAAGTAAAAAACTGATTTTCCTTTCTTTTCTTTTTATTTGCTGTTTACATGCCTTTTAGAAAGTGTCTTTTATTTTTTATTTTTTTTGTTTTTTTACTGTAGTTTTCTTAGTTTTGTGTAGTTTTTTTCTTTTGTTACTTTGTTGTTTAATTATTCACTTAAAAGACAGTTGATTTGTTTTACGGTATGTGCTGTATACGGTTGGAATAGCAATAAATAACTACTTGACTTGACTTCGAAGTTAAGAGAAGTCTAAAAATTCTTAAGTAAAAGTATAAAAAAATACCCAACTCTAAATGTATTTAACCTTCGAATATAGATAAAAACATTGAAAACTCCATTAACGCTTGTGTTCTTGCTCCAGCTTCTCACTTTACACAATTCACATATTCAATTTGTGAAAAACAAAAGAAAAAATATGGCATCGCTGGAGCAGAGAGGGTCAAGGGCCTTGCTCAAGGGGTCCAAGTGTTGCATCTTGCCAAAACTGGGGCTTAAACCTCCAACCCTCCAATCAGTAAACCAGAGCCTTAAGCACTGAAGGAGGGAATAATTACATGTTTCAAAACTAAAAATATAAGATATTACACATTACAACATAGAGAAGTAAAGATTTCCCAACATAAAAAAACTCTGATACAGAACCATGAACCTCTTTACCAGTACACCATTTTACACATGTATTTATAATTAACTTTAACACGTCATTTTTCAGTAAATTATCTTAAATCAAATAAATGGTACATAAATTAAAGAAAAAATAATTATTAATAAAAAATCAGCTTGCTGTTGGTTAGTGCACTAATCATTGCACTTCTGATTAGGAGGTTTTGAATTCAAATCACAGCTTAAAAACCTTCTTCTGAAATAGAAACAGTATCTTATTTAAGACAGAGAGAGATGAAGAATATTAACAGACAAGAAGCCAGAAGGAAAACATACTTTTCCTTCTTCTATCCTCAAAGCACAGTGTTGTTTAATCAAATCACAAATTTTTTTAATAACCATACGACCCATATGGCCTTTCATACTAGTATATATATATATATATATATATATATATATATATATATTTTTATGTCTCGATTGGCTCTCCATAGCGCTTCCCTTCAGATGATGCTGAGGCAGTTGCGCTCGCGCTCAGAGACTCGGTTTTGTCATCCGCGCGCGCGCTCAGATGCCGCTGAGGCGGACAGCGTGGGAAGAACGAAACCGTTAAGGATTTTTACCGCCATTTTTCTTTTAATCCTTCTTTCTTTTTTTTTTTTTTATCCTTCTCTCCTACCCTACCCAGAGCGGCAATTAGGACCGGACCGCGGTGACTCTGGCGCAAGGGGGATGTTCAGGTGTCGGCGCCGTTAAACAAACTTTTTGGCTACACGTGTGAGAGACCTGACAGGGACTTCCGGTTCAGCTGACAGGAATCTTGGCTGGGGGAAAAAAAAGACACCAAGTTTCTCTCAGAGCTGAAATAAGTTTTTTTTCAGCTTTTTATCCTGTCAAGATGGCTGCTTTCACCAAATCTGAAGATGATTCAAACTATAAACCTTTCTTAACCTATAGTATACATGTTAAAAGTTCTAAATCTGACTGGCTTTTGTTGTAAATTCACAGTTTCCTGCTGTTCCCGAAAGTCTGCTGAGATATCACTGAAGATGTCATGTCGACCAAAAAATGACAGGGCAGGTATAATAAGTCCTCGTCCTGGTAAGAATGATGAGCAGATTGGACCGATTGGTTTCGAAGCTTAGTTAGATTAGAGTACCCGGTTAGACACGTGTCTTCGAACTGGAATTCGGGATGGCGCTCTGCACATAAATATCCGAAACCGATCGATCATGTTTAATCCGTTTTGGCAAACGCGAACGGAGTTCCTTCAGGGAATAATATTCCATGTGTAAAATATTAGCATGACAGACTCCATGAGGAAAATGCTCCATCTTGCTGGAAATGATGCATGGATGTTCTCGACCGAAGCTGAAGGTTGGTTAACGTTGCACGCGCTCGAACAGGTGCGCCGCCGCCGTTTCCACCACTTCCTCTTAGCCTTCAAAGGATTTCACACACGGTTTCATGTAATTTCCATCACCTTTTTTAGCGTGTCAGTTGTCCGCTATGGATACGGTGCCTCGCAGGTTGATTTCATGCATGGGCTGGAATTTCGGTTAATTTCTGTGAAAACACATATTTCATCGAATGCTATGAAAAAAGTCTCCATTCTGCATGGCAAGTTTGGAATCATATTCAAAACTAATTCTGATTAGTATTAAAGCTAATAATTCAGTGTGTTAATGTCACGCACCCAGAATAGTGCATGCCGGTTGTCATCATCTTGCCCACACAGTTGATTTCAGTACAGTAAAAATTTCCTGGTTTTAGGCTAATCTGTTTGCATATGTGTCTGCTCACAGCGGCCCGTACTTTGGCACTATGCTCTAGCGCCAATATGAGAGTCTTCCTGGCGCGTTGAGCTTCTCCGTGCCAGTCCACATGCAGGCCAAGAAGCGCTACGTGCTAGCGTTGGCGGCGGCTTGCGCCACGCTGCTCGCTTACATCTGCACTCTGCACACCACCGAGCTCCAGGCGCACAGCGACGAGCTGCCCTTTTACGCCCTTCTCAACCACGCCGAGCAGTCGTACCTCTACTTGGAGGAGGTCGAACCGGAAGAGTACGGACCGCTGATGCTGCTGCGGCGCGAGATACAAAATAACATGTACAAGAGCCGGCGCTGTCGCATGGACACCTGCTTTGACTTCGGTCGGTGTCAGGGTGCTTTCCGGGTCTATGTGTACCCGCCAGGCACGAGCACGGTCACAGGGATTTCCGAGAATTACCGGAAAATTCTGGCCGCCATCGAGGACTCGCGGTTCTATACGAACGATCCAAGCGAGGCGTGCCTTTTTGTGCTTAGTGTGGACACGCTGGACCGTGACAGGTTGTCACCACAATATGTGCAGGATGTCAGAACTCAGATTCAGAACCTTCCACTGTGGAATGATGGAAGGAACCACCTGATCTTCAACCTGTACTCTGGAACATGGCCCGACTATGCTGAGGATTTGGGTTTTGATGTAGGCCAGGCCATGTTGGCCAAAGCCAGCATCGACGTGCAGAACTTCAGGCCCCGTTTCGATGTCTCGATACCTCTTTTTTCCAAAGACCACCCCCAGAAAGGTGGCGAGAAAGGTTTCTTGGCATCCAACAATGTCCCGCCTGCACGGAAATACCTTTTGGTGTTCAAGGGAAAGAGGTACCTGACAGGAATTGGTTCGGAAACCAGGAACGCTTTGTATCACATACATAATGGGGAAGATATGATTTTATTGACCACCTGTAAACACGGGAAAGACTGGGAAAAGCACAAAGACACTCGGTGTGACCAGGATAATGAAGAATACTCAAAGTAAGTTTGCAACTTTTATGACCCTGTTATTGGTCCAAGCTTGGTTGGCAAGTTTGATAAAGTTTCAGTCATTCAGATCAGTAAATATCGCACAGCATGAATCACGTTTATCAGTCCTTGTGCTGCAGTTGGTTCCGGTAGATTTTAGAAAATGAAAAGAATCCAGAGAAATAGAATGACGTCATTTGGCTGTGTTGCATCACAGAGTTATAGTGACGAGGGAACGTGTTTTCAGTGGAAAGGAATTGCTGTGATTTATGATATGTGCCTCAAAAACAAGGGAACAAATGATGCCTTTTAGAGTCTCGAAACTTGCCATTTTTTGTCCTTGGGCAACTCTATGAAACCTCCAGATGTTAACTGAACATTGTTTGTTGGCATCTTCGGGGTGAATTGCTTTTGTTGCACCTTACAAAACAGGGTGTTTGCTTTAGTGCACCATGGAAAAGACTTGGCTGTTATATATACCATGTTATATAGACACCACCACATAACATTAAGGCAACGTTCTCAGACAAAAAAGTTAAATGTAAATAAAGGATCACGTTGTTGGCCAGACTCTGGACTTCTCTTTTGCAGTTAAAGTCTAAGCCGGTGTGTGATTTATTATTTATTTATTTATGACTTGATGCATGATGGAATAGTGGGACACCGACTTGCGAAATCATCCGACCTTAATCCTGTATGAACATGGGATTATGCATCAAAGGCACAACATAATTTATTCATCAGTAGGGTGGGATCAATTTGACAGGCACATTCTCGTCAGGATCCCTGACAGGCCTAATTATTTGGGACGAAGTGACACGCGACTAATCGTCCATCTAACAGAAATGATGAAGAACTCGGAAAGTCTTCTGTATCCAGTTCTAAAATTTGTTGAGATATATAAACTTCTCGGGGGGTTGACTCTTCGAAACCCTGCTCTTGCAAGAATTGGATTGTTGTGAAGTGAGCAGTGTGCTACAAATAGAGACTGATTAGCTTTATTCAAGTGCACATGGTGATCACTTTGCCTTGTTATGAACGTGTCAGTGTTTTGTCGCATAAAAATACCTGATTCCTGGTGAGCAAATATGCAGATAGAGAATTCTAGACTTTATTACTGTTTTCAAATTAGTACCCAGCAGTTAAATACGGTGTTCTGTCAAACAGCTAAACCTTCATAATGTTGCTGAAAATGACAGATTTTTTCGAGGCACTTGACTAAAAAAAAAAGTCTTCTAGCTAAATATAGAGTGACGGTTTTTATGACTAATTTCTAAGATCTACAACAGATCAGATACAACATCACACAGTTTTTCAGTGCCCTACCTAATGCTCACCTACTCTATATTTCTTATTGACCTGAACTCATTTTACCAAAGATGTCAATACAGGGTGTTTGAAACCTTGGCAATTTGTATACAATGCCTTGCATATGTACCTTTCACGCATTTGTATAGTGTTACAAATCTACACAGCCCATAATATTTATCTGAAGGTGAAAAATCAGAAAGATTTCTTCAAATATAAAACTCTAAAATACGCTATTGATCTCTATGACATGAACGGGATCTCGATCTAAGTTTCTCGTTTGTTAGAAAACACACCTAAACAAGTGGAAGGCCAGGCGGACGCAAGGGCGTATAAAGGAACCCTTTTTTTTTTAATACAAATAGTATCTAAAAGGAGTTATCTGAAGGCTTGAACAGTGAAACAGGTATAGGTCCGGTGCAACCAGTGCTACCAAACATGAACACTGGGGTATATACTGTATATTTATATATATATTCTGTATATAACATTATGACCTGTAATCCGGTGAACATTTTGCCCTCAAAGTTGTTGTGTTAGAAGAAAAAATGGGGATTTGATCGAGTTTGACAAATTGTGACGTCTAGACGACTGGGTCAGAGCATCTCCAAAACTGCAGATTTTGTGGGCTTTTCCCAGTCTGCATTGGTCTGTATCTATCAAAAGTGCTCCAAGGAGGGAACAGTGGTAAACCGGCGACAGGGTTATGCGTTGCCCACCTAGGAAAGAAAGGCAGGCCTGTGTGGTCCAATCCAACAGACGAGCTCCTAGGACTGTTTCGGCAGCAAAAGGGGGACCAACATGTTATGCCTGATCAGTAGCCATAAAGTTATGTCTGATTAGTGTATTTATAAGACACAGAAGTATAGACAGCTGTGACTGGGAAAACACATATGGCAACAATGCGGAAGTCTGTAGCAATGCGAGCCAGACTGTGGCAGGCAGAACTATGTAAACCCTCTCTTAGGTGCATGGAAGGAGGATATTTCCTGACACCAATAAGCAAACATGCTCAGGACATGGTTCGTGGAACAGTATTTGTAGGGTTTGGTTGTAAATAATGTACTTAATTAAATCCAGAAATTAATAAATGATTATGGCACAACGTTGTCCGGCTAAAGAAATATATATCGGATAAAGACCAAACTGAAAAGTTCTACAAGTTAAGTCGGCGATGTAGATCACCATACAAAGGTATTTTAGAAACCCGACAACATTTAGGCTAGTCAAAGTTTGGCCAAAACTACAATGATGCATGGTGGTGGAAGCATCTTGTTGAGAATTACCCATAGCCTCTCAGCCAGTTTTTCTGGCTGATGACCTGTTTCATCCAGTCACTGACTTTTGCTGATTGTCCAACCTACTTCCAAAAGTCAACAAGCATTGTGTGGAAAAAATAACTTTGCAATCATGCATAACCATGTCACAGACATTGTGCTAATGGTCCAGTTTTAGGTGAACCTTTCAATTTGTCAGAGGTTTTTTACTCCATACCCTGGACAATAAAGCTTATAAATAACCCTGGTTTTGTATTAGAGGGCTATAAGCACACTCTAATGAGGGAATACTCATCTGTAGTTTAAGTGAAGTAATATATGGCTCGCTAGCCTGCAAATTAAAGCTCGAGGTCTCGGCCAGCACACACTTACAGTTTAAATAAATTGGAAAGGATTTCAAAGTGGCGGTGCGGTCAATAATTGGCGCTCTGTTAAATTAAGTAGGAGCTCAGAGCCCGAGGAAGAGCGCATTCCTTAAACACACACTCGCTCACTCAGTCACACACTTCCCGCTGTGCTGGGGTGGATTAAAAATGAGCCTCGCATAATTCTGGAATGACAGCGCATGGCACACACACACACACACACACACACTTACACACACACCTGCGCCCTCGTAGTCGATGCTTGATTTCATTATCGAGCGCCTCCGAGTCAATGAGAGGCCCGATTCCGAATGCTGTCAGATGTCTTTGTCAGTTTCCTGTTCATTTGCGCCTGCAGGAGAAAGGGAGGCGAGGCGAGGCGGATGGAGGGATAAAGGAAGGAGACAGAAAAGGAAAACCCCCCCGCCGATAAGATGTATCGGCTGACTCTAAATTAGAGGTGTTCACGACCTGCAGATTCATCACGGAGGGAGGGACACGCAGAGAAAGAGAGAGAGAGAGAAAGAGAGAGACGAATGAAGGGATGTTTTAATAGAGGTACAGTATGATCAAATGCAAGAGGTTCAATACGGTGAGAAGGCGCTTTAATTAGTGTGCGTGTTTTTGTTTTAGTAATAGATCAGTTTATCTTTGAGAACAAAATGCTTATAAATCTGTATATCAGAGGTTTTTTTTTTGTGGAATATACCATATAGAAGAATATCCCTTAGACCATTCTCAGTAAATGGGCGGTGCGATGAAGCAGTGAGTTTGTCCTGAAGATTTTTCCATAACAAAAAACTTCCTAACCACAGCAACTCACTGCAACAGACACTGGAGACTCCTTGAAAATGGCACGTTCAGTATCGAGCATCATTCAATTGTTACCATCACCACCTCCATTTAAGAAACTTTCTAGGGACAATGAACCCGTTGCAAGTGTGGAAACGATGTTCTATGAAATAACACTGTATGTAAAATTTGGATAGTTTGCCTTAAGGTGCAAAATGCTAACGTATCTAGAGGCATTTTATCCGGAACCTTCTTCCACGATACTGGGTCGAACCCGGTGGTTGGGGGACCCCTGGTCCAAGTTGTCATTCTTGAACTGATTTCACATACATCTTGTGCCCTGTTCAGGCGGGCTTATTTGATCTTTCCCACAGGTGGAATGCTTTGAAGTTTTCCCGCGAATTTTCCACAAAACTCTTTGTTTTTTCACATTCACACTGGTGGTCCCAAGCCCGAATAAATGGGAAGGGTTGCGTTAGGAAGGGCATCCAGCGTGAAAACGTGCCAAATCAAACATGCGGAGGATCCGCTGTGGCAACTCCTAACTGGAGAAGCCGAAAGGAAGTTTACACTCCATTTGCACAACGTGTATAAAAAAGCTCCAAAGAGATAATGGGTCTTTTTTTTTTTTTTTTGGTTCAGCAACAATTTGAACATTAATCACAAGAAGCACCCATTTTTTCCAGCATGTGATTCATGAAGTGTTTACAGACTGAATAGAGCAATTTACAGCAGTCAAACCTACACAAGGCAACATCTGAATAGAAAATCACTTACAAGGGAATCCAGATAAGACTTAAATCATCAGTGCAGAGTTTGGCGAAGAATAGTAAATCATTCAGCCTGGAATGTTCTCAGAGGAGGACGCAGAACAAACCAGGGACATGGTTTGCGAAAGCAAAGTGGTGCCCCGGTAAAATAGGAATTTACCCCACAAGCAGATTAAAATCAATCCTGCCCAGATTGGCCTTCATCCATATTCATTCATTGGGGTTATTTTGTCATGCAGATCTGGCAATGTGTATTCGCATATTCATGTATTTGTGCAGGTCTTCCTTGCACTTCCCAATCAGCCCTGACCCATAAAGGTTTGGACTCCACAAGACATCTGAAGGTGTGTCATGGTATCTAGCCCCACTACGTTTTTGTGAGGAAGCCTCCATGGATATTGTTTGTCCAGCACATCCAACAGATACTTGATCTGGTTCAAGATCTTTGGAATTTGGAGTCAAGACTTTTGCTCCCCTGAACAATATTTGCATTGTGACAATGCAATGGTGTCCAAACAGGGACTATCGAGCTGAATCTCCGCAGGAGCCAAATCTGGCAGGTGGGGTGGGTGCAGAAGTGAGATCACGTGGATTGTTCACGCGCAATTTGGCCAATGGTTTCAACATTTTAGGGGATTGATTGTATTTAAGGTCTTCCGGATTTCTCGTCGTGGTTTTATATCATACTGCTCTAAAAGTAAATCTGTATTGGAATCCCTTAATGGCTGTGTACACTTGATGACCTCATAGTAAACATTTCCTTTTCTAGCTTTTGGAGAGAAAGGCAGGTGGAGAATAGTTGAAACCGGAGCAACAGTTGAGCAGCCGAGAGAGAGAGAGAGAGAGAGAGAGAGAGAGAGAGAGAGAGAGACTTGAGGGAGAGTATGACAAGATGAGATTGGAACAGGCCACCTGCTGTGATGTGTTCAGTAACAGTGTAATGTGTCAGTGGGAGTCACACTTTAAACCTCTATAATGAGGAGCCATGAGGAGAAACAGCACCTTCCAGAAATACCCCCATCTATACGTGGTTCTTCGCCAAAGTGAAAAACCGAAAGACTGGTTTGTTATACAAGATTGAATGTAGCTATAAATAGATAAATGTATACCATGTTATTCAAATAAATAATTTATTAATTGATCAATAATAAGAAAAACGCTACTCGTTGGGAAATTGGTGTAAACCACACGTCATTATGTTGTTAAAGGGAAATATTCAGCCCCAGGGTGCTAACATCAGTTCGGTTTCATTACACCGCTCCATCATTGTTTATTTGTGCTAATATCACTAAGCACGGTTAACTCACCTCCCTGTAATCAGCGAAGCAGTGCGAAACCCTGGCTTTACCCTCAACCCCTCAGGTCATACACTCGATACTTGGATTGGATTCTTCCACATTTGGATAAAAGCTCTTCATTTCGTCTCCTGGCTTCTTGAGTGCCAGCCAAAATCTGGGCTTTTTTACCCCCTGTTTTTTAAAGCCAGGGATAAATACATAAATAACATGAACGCCATATTAATGATGAACCCATAGACACGAAATGCCAGAGGGTTCCCTGTCTACAGATTTCGATATTCGAGTATCACCGGAAATCTACTGTCTAGCTGAGTTTTCACAATTTGCTTCTGCCAGCAAGCAGTTCCTGACCCCATGCCATCTGATGTGTATATATACAAACTATATATATATATTTGTTAAAAATTGAATTTATTTATTTATTTTTTACTTGTGTACTGTGTTAAGCCAATCAATAATCCCAAGCAGCTGCAGAGCTCTTTGGTTGATTTGTGTGTGTGTGTGTGTGTGTGTGTGTGTGTGTGTGTGTGTGTGTGTGTGTGTGTGTGTGTGTGTGTGTAGAGTTGAGCTCTGCACTAATAACTTGCCTGCTCTTGTATGAACCTACACCCCACACACACCACACACACACACACACACACACACACACACACACACACACACACACACACACACACACACACACACAATACACACACTGTCTTCGTCTCAGTCTGTTTCCTTTTCGTTCCTCTCTGTCAAACCGACACACACACACACACACACACTCTCTCTCACAGCTCAGTATAATGAGCGAATATTATTGTTTTATGTAAATGTCTGGAATGACACACTATACAATCTGCAGCAGGTGGCCTCCTGGGCTTGATTGATATTTCAGCTAACACATTTCTCCGCAGGAGGGGCCACGTATACGCGTGTGTGTGTGTGTGTGGAATTTGTAACACCATGTGTGCATGTATTCAGCATATATTTCTTTTGCTCATAGATTAGTGATGGAAAGAAGTGTGTAAATGCATTCTGCATATTTTGTTTTGTACCTTTGGGAACCACCAAACCACAAAAAAACATAACACCAAGCCATAAAACATACAAGGTTCCTTTTGTGCCACCAGATCAGCATTGACCTAGCGAGGACTGGACTATCGCTCTTCCTTGAAATTTATTTTGGTAGCTACTAACCTCCGCCCACTGGGAACTTTCCACAAGACCTCTGCTTTGGAGATGCTCTGATAAAGTCTGGACATCACAAAAGGTTTTACGCTTGCCCATTCTTCCTGCTTCCAACACACCAACTCTGCAAATTGCTGTCCTTGCCAGGTGCCACAAGGTAATCAATAGTATTCACTTCACATGTCAGTGGTCTCATATTATGTGTGGCTGATTTCGCAAGTGTCGCACTTGTGGGCGTGTCTTATTATGCATCTCAGAGCAAGGACTAAGGGCCAGGACACATCACGCAGTCGGTTGGCTTCAGTTATTTTTTCGGATTTGGCTCTATTTGGACGGCGTTAGCTGTTTTTCGGCGGCAGAGCTCGTCCGCGGTAAAGAGAACTGTTGGCTATTCAGCACAGGGGGGGGGGGGGGGGATGGAACTGATGGAAAGCAAACAAACGACGGAGTAAAGACAGACAGACACATCTTTATTGACATTGCATAGTACAGGTTAATCCTGATCTCTGGGAACTTCAGCTTCCTGACATTAAGATTTGCCCAAATCTTTTTAGCGTGCAATGCAATTTACTTTACAGTGTGACAACAATTTTATGACTAAGACCAATCAGTCATTTTCTCCCTCTTTTTTCATTATTATTTTTTTATTCATTTTGCTCCGAAAGGACGAAAAATAAAAACACAACGAATAAGAGCAGGGAGTTTGGTGTCATATTACATCCTCTCTGGAGTCACCAGAGTACCACCAAAAGTAATAAGTTGAGTCAATCACGAGTTCCTTGTTGTTTTCTTTTCTTTTCGTGTTTTTTTTTTTTCTTCCTTAGCAGGAAATGCAATATACAAACACCGCTGGTCAACTAAGATTGATGACATCCAGAGGAGGAGAGGGGAATGCAGGAAATATCTGCTTGTGGCGGTATTGATCTCTAAAATGAATAAATCATGTGGTTGCCTCTGATATTTCCACCTTGTACTTAGTTGTGTTGCCACTGGCCATGAATGCAGGATGTGTTCGTTTTCAGCTCGAGATAAGCAGGTTTCATATTTATGCTCTCAGCTCAGAGGAAACGAGTCTTGCAGAGTTAGCATCAGTAAAAAAAAAACAACAACAACAACAACGGCCACATTTCATTTGTTCCCGGCACCAGAGCACAGGTGAGAACAGCTTTTTTTATATTATTAAATTTTTTACTATTAATACTTTATGCTAACTCCATTTTTCTCCTTATGTCAATTCGGACATATTTACTCGAAAAGCCCTTTAAAATTTGGGATTTGGGCTATAAATGTTGGTTTGACCTTTAAATGTAGGTAGGGATACATTTCACCTCTACAAGTGGGCGGGGCTGACAATAAAATAATTGCTCATGCACAACTATGGGAATAGCCATAAACGTAGGCAGGCAAATTCTTACGTGTAAAAGTGAGCGGGGTCATCTACAGTTACGTATAAATAGAGGCAGGATTATTTTTAATAGCAAAAGTGGGCGGGGTTATCTTTAAACCTAGGTAATGTTAAAGTTGACTATAAATGCAGGCAGACTTATTCTTACTAGCAAATGTGGGCGGGGCAATCTCTAAACATTCCCGATTCCACCTTTAAAAGAATGCGGGTTTTCCTTCGAGCACCACGAAGGCGCAATATTTTTCTCAATATCGCCCCCCGGCTGAGTTGCGCTGCCGTCACATTTCCTTCTCAAGACCGTCTGTCTTTATTGAGTACGGGAGATGGGGAGCACGTCTTAAGAGAGTTAAAGGACACGAACACGTTCTTGTAATTCTCAGATAGGTGTCGCGTGGATCGAAGCGGAGCCGTGACCGGCTTGCGTTAGGACAAATCTTTGCAAACGCGCGGCCGACTGCCGAGACGGAAGGCCGCTTATAGAAACGAGCGCCTGTTGCTAGGGCGTGCAAGTTGGCGTGAAGCAAAACAGAAAACCGGAGGAAGATAAAAAGAAGTGCGGAGATTGTTAAGAAGGCTTTATGAGGGGAACCGCAAAGACAAGGCCATTGTGTCTATAGAGGCGAGTCCTGGCGCTTTCATTGTCGTCAATTTACATGGTGTAAAACACACACACACACACACACACACACACACACACTTTGGATTGCTTAGTTGTGCATGAAAAAGATGTAAAAAGCTGTGTGTGTGCGTGCGGTATCTCCGTGCCCACGTACCGTTAAACAAACAAGGTCACAGCTTTGATTTGTGACTCCATCTGGCAGGTCGGTCATTTTTATGGCCGTGTTTATGAAAGGTGACATCAGCATGAATAACCCTTCCATTCTGTTCACACGGTCATTTAATATCCATCCACCTGTCCGACTCGGCTCTGTCTCGAGTTCTGTCTCATGCACACACTTTTACATACACTCCTCTTCCCTGTACGATTACTTTACGATGCTACACACCCCAGCGCTATTGAAGTCTTATTCCGATTGGTTAAAAAAGTGATGCTTCTTTCTCTTTGGCGGCAGCTCAAGACTGTAGCCCCGTAAACGTCCTGATTGGCGGTCCTATAGTAACACTCGTTAGTGATCGTAAGATTCAGCGATTCGTGAAAGTCTACGATGTAAAAGTGCACTTTTGTATTGCGTTCTCTCAGCGCTATGGGAACAAGATGTATCACAACACTGCGGAGACTCGAGGCGTATAGAATACAGATTGACATGGCAGAGGTAGAGCTATAACTGCCTGTAGACACAACAAAAAAAAAGTCTGGTTTCATTGAATCTTTTGTTGTGTTTTTTTCCCCCTTCCTCAAGTCATTAGTTAAGTCATTGGGCTTTTTAGCAGGAGGTCATGAGTTCAAATTGCAGCACTACCAAGCTGCCACTGCTGGACCCTTGAGCAAGGCTTTTAACTGATAAGTTGCTCTGGATAAGGGCGTCTACCAAACACCATAAATGTTTGGTTGCATAATGAGGACATTTTTCCCCCAAAAATTCATCGAGCCCTCATACACCGGCTTTTCGAAAGACCGGCCGGCTTTTCGAAGGAGTGTGTTAAATTCAGGATATCAGTGTCAAAGTGGAGATGAAGTGTGTGTGAAAAAGAGAATAATAATAAAAAGGAACTCCAGGCGCCACGAACGCCGCCTTTATTACCTCCAGAGGCATTATACAGATCTATAACCACGGGCAAATGAATTGTTTCCACTAACCCTAATTATGAAAAAGCATCCAGGAGTAGCGCGGTAAGCATTTCGAAGCGTCGCTACTTTTCAGTTTGATAAATCTCCAGCTGTATACGCTGTCCACTTTCAGGACCAGTGCATTTATTTACAAAAAAAAAATTATAATTGTTTTACAGCAACATCAATACCGACTTTCCCAGAATTTCCTGGCTGAAAAACGCGAAGCGGCCGCCGTGAGCTCTACATCCGTTACATCGGCGTTGATATTTATCAGACGGAGTCATACTTCATTTTCTCTTTGCTTCCATTTCGTTTGACCTTCACGGAAACCGTCGGCAGGTTCGTCCGCGCACTTACCGATGCGCATCAGTATCGCTGTATCCATCTTTGTCGATCTTCTCTTCTGATCAAACATTGTAATGTTCGTTAGATACAAGTCAATCAATCCTAATTTCCACTTTCGCCATACGCTGCGGAAAAATTCTCGATGTTTATTTCCTCTCTTTATTATTTTTTTTATATTTAGAATAAAAATTTTTTTTATTGTGCTGTTAGAAATGAAACAAATATATTTATAAAAAAAATCAATCACCCCTTGAAAATCTTTAGCGACCCCTAGTGGTACTGGGTACTGTCACTGTAAAAAGTATATGTGACAAGTATACAATTTTGTTATTTTTTTTTTTCTTATGCCCTTTCTTACCTTCTCCCGTTCATTCTTTGCCTTTCATTCTTTTCTTTCTGTCTGTCTAAGTTAAGTGTTAATAAGGGGACCAAGCACCAAAAGTGTACAACCAATCTATTGTTGTTCTAACTTTTCTTTTGCGGTAAAGAAATTACTTTGGAACCCTGACTCAAAACTTGGGATTTGCAAATAATCTTCAGGACAGTGCGCCCTACACATCAAAGTTCCCAATAGCATGCTTAAAATGCTTACTTCTTAAATAAGTCTGAATTCTCGCGCTCGCAGCTATTGTTTTTAAGTTCTACCAACCCCACCCCCTTGCACACACATGTAGTGGAGTGTGTTAGCATGCTGTAGGCTCGTTAGTCACAGGGATTGGATTGCTAATGCTGACACTTTCAAAACACTATTTAAAATGCACACACACACACACACACACACACACACACCGTGTATTCAGAGAAAGGTGAGGTAGTCTAATTAACAGCATTGTACCTATTTAAAAGAGTATGCTCCATTTCACCTTCAGTAATGTGAGCAGAAATATGAGAAGACAGCATCTGGTAGGAAATGTTTTTACACTCAAGGCTTATTATTATTTTACGTTTCCCATGAATTCCAAAATGTCGAACACAATGAAAACCTAAACGATTTCGAAAAGGAGTAATTAGCGAAGCAGTTTTCAATCCCTAGTGCAGATACAACGATTTACACACCGCAAAAAAAAAGCCGTCAAAATATACAAAATAAATCCATGATTTAAGAAGATGTTGGCTAGAAACTAGTCAAATGATCTGCCCATGCAGTGCAGCAACAAAATGGTTACAAATAAAACAAACACTTATTCCAATATTCGATTTACTGTAATTTACCTAAAACTAGCTTCTTAATTTTTTTATTGTATTTATTTTTTTTTTTTTTAAACAGTTTGCTACTAAACAAGAGATGTGCCTTTTAATTTAATACATTCTTAAAATCACGCACAGATGCGTATTATGAACAATTATTTATAGTTGTATAGAAATCGTTACTTTTCAAAAGACTTCAACGTTTTGCGACATAAAACATCGCTGAATGTATTTAGTTTTTTACTGAACATTGAAAGATTTTCAGCTTGAGAAACTGAAATCAAACTGCAGAACAACTTCCTGTATTAAAAAGCCATAAGTTCCTTGTATAAAGACTTACTGCAGATTATATTCATTTGTTATTATTTTGGAATGAATTTTAAATATTTACATTTGGAATAAATAATACTAAAGTCCTAAGAGTGATTATTGAGTGATATAATACGCATCTGTGCTAGAAATAGGATTGTAAGCCTTGACTAGTTTTTGCATTGCAAAACGGATTGGCCACGCCCACTTTTGCATTAGAACCAAACAAGAAATCAAACCCGATATTTTCTATCTAAATAAGGAGTACGTACATGTTCTACGTGGGTTGAAATGTTCATGCAAACTCGATCAGAATGAATACAGACGTGGTCCGTGAACTTTGCGCCGATTATTGTGAAAACCATGATCTTTCAAGACCTGTAAAAATTCCCAACCCCCATCACAATGCAGCTCGAATTTCTGTGAACACTTAAGCCAGGTCCACTTGATTGTAGCCACCATTTGGTCGTCTGAGACAAATTTTGAAAAACAATGTAATCGTAAGTGAAATCTTTTAATCGCTGGTTTGTTCACCGACAGCCGATTAATGGCCGTCACGATAATTCTTTTCATACGATGAAATTCTGTCAGTGTCTAAAGCAGGCAACCTAATTGCCTGAACTCAAGTATTTAAACTTATAAACATGTACATATACATGTAAAACTTTGCTTTCTGGTGCCCCCTCAACCGCCAAGTTTGCCTATGCCTACAAACGATGCTTGTCTGAAGATTTCAAACTCTTTTCTGCAGTGTGACGCCCGTCAAACCAAGAACCAATAGGAGCGCTGAACCCGCAATTACAGCGAAGTTACAGCGACTTTATACCCCCTTGTAGAAAATGACGAAACGAGTCAGGTGGACAGTACAGCAATAAAAGCACTTGAGTGGTGGATGGAAATGGAGTGTTTGTATGACGTTTTTATGTTCGAGGCAGGAACAAAATGAATGCTACTGTTTGCTAGATACCATGTTAGCAAGAGAACGCAGGTCTGAACGTGCCACGGATCGTGCAAACAACAAAAAATCTTGCCGTGTGCGCCTGGTCAATCGTCTTTCTTCAGATGTTTGTCCTGACATAAAAAAACCCTCTCATGGATCAGCGATTTGAATCCCAGACCCACTTCTCTTTACGGACCCTTACCACGCCACTGTGTCGAGTGAGCGACCTCTTGTTATTAGCCGGGTTTGAAAATGTACGAGGTGAAAATCTTCGCCGGAGGGGGGAACCGTTATGTTGGCCTCTAAACTCTCAGCAGTCTATCACTCGGTAAGGTGTGCGATTGGCCGGATCGTGCTCAGACTCTATGGTATTTACGGGCAAATCCGGGATAAAAGGTGCCACAGCCTTGCTTCTTTAATATGACCCTGAGGTAGTCCGTATGCAAATTAGATTTTTCCAAGAAATCTGAAAACGGATTGTCTGTCCATTGTCTGTGGAAAAAAGAAAAAGAAACGAGTGTAGGGAGGGGGAAAAAAGGGGATTGATTTATTGGACGGTGCCGCCTCGGAGAGCGTGACCCTCTCTGGGACCTGAATATGGATTCAATAATACAGTGATGGAGAGACGGAGAGCAATGGAGTGATTGAGTGATAGCTTAAGGGAGGGATGGATGGATGGAGGTACTCATTTGATATGGGCTGTTTTTATTGAGTGAGCTGTGCACTCCGGGGCTCTCGCCGCTCTGCGGCTCACACGCATACATGAGCTCAGGGGTCAAGAGATTTTTCCTGGCAGATTGTCCTGAATATTTGAAGAGTTTTCGTAGCAAATCATATCGCTTTAAATATTATGAAGGTGCACATAAAAAAAGCGGACGATCTGGAGAAATTCTCGTTTGCCGACACATTTAAAGGGATTTTGATTGCGTTCAAGTACCAAACAGGGGTCTTTATGGTAGACTGAGTTTGGGACCGCTAAGCCGCAACTGGTTTTAGGTCGAAAAAACTTCTGGAGAAAGAGGTTTTGGCAAAAACAGGTTTTTACTGTTACACCAAGTCTTTGAACCCTCATGTACCCCAAATTCTCATTTGTATCCGTTTATTGTTATGAAATGTTAGGAAGCTGGGGTCAAAGTGTAGGGTGAACCTAGAGAACTGAGGGTTAACGCCCTTGGCAATACCGGGTCTTAAACTCAGGACCTTCTGATTAATGCAGATAAATTTAAAAAACTGCGTTTTTGTCTAAAAACGCTCGCGTCCACACTTTCTCAAAAGTTGCTTATTGGTCGTGTTATGTTCCTGTATTGCATTTAAACAAAACGTAAGATGCTTCGACCCGTGTCATTTACGCCCGGCAAATGCAGACTTTCCGGCTCTTTGAAACATTGTGGCAATGACATAAAAATGGTGTTTTCAAACGTATCCATTCTGGAGAGCGTTTTCGAAAAGCTTCACTTACTGAAAAAGGCGTCACAGTGTGGACAGGATGCTAAAACAGAAAGAAATATATGCATTTTCAAACAAAATTGTATTAGCGTGGACATTGCAAACGGAGGCCTTTGAAAAACGCTGGCGTGTTTTTAGTCGTTGCTGCGGCGTTTTAAAGAAACGGTGGAAATGATGCAGGTTCGAAGCATCTTGTGTTTTCTTTATTCGCAGTTCGGAGACGTGTGCATGGAGAGCAGATCTTCATAAAGCTTTGTGTTCAGTGGCTTGTCATGCTGAAACAGATTTGGGTTTCCTAGTTCACATGGAGGGAAAATGTCATGCTAGCACTGCGATACAA
>NC_139602.1:7000551-7005551 GCF_946808225.1 Silurus aristotelis
TTAATAAAAAAATATGAAGATATATGAAACCCAAAATCTTTGTCAATTGAGAGAGCTACTGCAAATTCATAAATTTAAGGTAATAAATAATAATAAAAATAAAAAAAATATATTTTTGTTAATAAAAAAAATTAAGATGATAGATAGATAGATAGATAGATAGATAGATAGATAGATAGATAGATAGATAGATAGATAGATAGATATGAAATCCAAAATCTTTGTTAATTAAGGAAGCAAAATTAATTTCTTTAAAGCAATAAATAATAATAATAATAAAAATAATAGTAGTAGTAGTAATAATAATAATAATAAATATTATTGTTAAAAAAGGTGTGTGTGTGTGTATATATATATATATATATATATATATATATATATATATGAAACCCAAAATCTTTGTCAATTAAGAGAGCTACTGTAAATTCATAAATTTAAGGTAATAAATTATAATATTAATAATAATAAATATTATTGTGAATAAAAAAAAAATACAAATTAAGAAAGTGCCATATTATATAACAATACACACACTTGGAAAGAAAAGACACAGGTACTGATCATCATAACTTTGCCCGCCTATCCGAAGTTGCCATCAGAACCAACAGTTTTCTCTGTAAGGTTGAAACAATGGCTGAAATCTTTACAGCGGCGTAATTTCACTCGAGGAGACCCGAACCCGTTCCAGCTCCATTAAGATATGCTCTCTGCAGGTGGGAAGATGTGGAAAATCTCCTGCGAATGGAGCACCGACCCTATTGGGATGATTTTGAACGACACCTCGGGGCCTCGTCACCTCACCCACACCGCTGTAGCTGCACAAAATCTTCACAACGTGGTGAGGAACATCTTCTCAGAAGAGCAGATTTTATTAGAACAGGAAATGGGGAATAAATGTGTTCACATCCCGATACATTTAGGTATCGGACGTCAAGTCGGATTGCGCGGGAATTTGCGATTTGCGGAGAACTTAATACTGCACGTGTTTAGCGACAAATAAATTTGAGCGTTTTAATTAAACAAGCCTAATAAAGTTTTTCCGGAGCGCCATGGTGCTGCTCGTTACACTGATTTGTTGTTGGTGCGAGGACACGCAAGATGCTGATGGGTTCTCTGGGAGTTCTTAACACGCCGTGTTTGTGTGTGTGAGTGTGTGTGTGAGAGAGAAGGACTTTCCTCTTCCATCTGCTATCTGGATCTTCTGATGATCTTTTCAGCTGTCTTTCTCTTTCTCTTCCATATTTTCCTGCTTTTATTTTTTTTCTCATTTTGTGCTCAAACCAGGAATTTCGAGCAGATCGGTTTGCACTTTTTGAACGTATCGTTCCACATTGAGTCTCAGTTATGTTTTTATAAAACGCTCCATTCTTCTAGGAAGATGTTCCTCTAGATGTTGAGGAAATTTCAAGGGGTTCATTAGGGTTCTAACTATCTAGCAGGAGATCTTTCCCTAACCCATGGAAAGCAGATCTTCCACATATAGTGGAAGCAAAAGGAAGATCTGATGCTCCAGCATCCAAAGACATCATATACACCCGTGTTCCTCCGATCAGTTTGATGAAGAAACACATGTGGGTGGAAAAGTCAGGTGTCACAATATTATTATAGTGTATTTCTTATTAATGATCTAATACAATTTTTGGATGGATGGATGAATGGATGGAGTAACTGAGTGAATGAGTTGTGATTGAATAGACAGGCTGTTCTAATAGATGGATGGTTGTACAGGCTGATGAATGTATGGAGGGATGTACAGGCTGATGAATATATGGATGTTTAAATGGATGGATAGATGGACAAACAGATGGATGGATGGATGGATGGATGGGTGGATAGATGGATGGATGGATAAATGAATAGATAGATGGATGGGCAGGCTGATGGATGGATGGATAGATGAATAGATGTATGTATGTATGTATGTATGTATGTATGTATGGATGGATGGATGGATGGATGGGCTGATGGATGGATAGATAGATGGGCAGGCTGATGGATAGATGAATAGATAGATAGATAGATGGATGGATGGATGGATGGGCAGGCTGATGGATGGATGCATGGATGGATTGGAGATCTTTATAGTAAGATCTGAGATAAAGTATAGGTTTCCTGAAGTGCAGTGAAAGTGTAATCTATTTCAAAGAAAGAATGAAAAATACAAAAGAAAATAGAGAGATAAAAGATACAAATTTGTCTTAACTTCTCCAGACCTGATTGATCTATACAGGTGAATCTGTAAATACTGTGTGTGTGTGTGTGTGTGTGTGTGTGTGTGTGTGTGTGTGTGTGTGTGTGTGAGAGAGAGAGAGAGAGAGAGAGAGAGAGTTCTTTTCTAAACGAGGTCAGATCCTTTATTTATTTAACAGTGACACTTAAGGTGGTGTGTGTGTGTGTGTGTGTGTGTGTGTGTGTGTGTGTGTGTGTGTGTGTATCTGTCAGATGGCGTGTTAGCCGGTTAGCAAACGAAGCAGCCTAAATCACGGCGACGCAACCTTTAAAACATTCATGAGGAAACGAGTTCACAGAAACACGAAGCCCAACAATTCGATTCTCATCCAGTGCGTGTGGAGAAACACACACCTCCATTTAGAACTTCAGTCCTCACACTGTGTTCCAACACATATTTTATTTTATTTTATATCAATGTTTCCATTTCTTATAAGAAAAAATATGATTTATTTTTAAAGGATGGATGGATGAGTGAATGAGTTTTGATTGAATAGAAATATGGATGGATGGATGGATGGATGGATGGATGGATGGATGGATGGATGGATGGATGGATGGATGGAGTAAGTAAATAAGTGAGTGAGTTGTGATTAAATAGACAGACAGATGGATGGATGGATGGATGGATGGATGGATGGATGGATGGAGTAAGTAAATAAGTGAGTGAGTTGTGATTAAATAGACAGACAGATGGATAAATGGATGGATGGATGAGTTTTGATTGAATAGAAAGACTGATGGATGGATGGATGGATGGATGGATGGATGGATGGATGGATGGATGGATGGATAGAGTAAATAAATGAGTGAGTGAGTTGTGATTGAATAGACAGGCAGATGGATGGATGGATGGATGGATGGATGGAATAAGTAAATAATTGAGTGAGTGAGTTGTGATTGAATGGACAGACGGATGGATGGAAGGATGGATGGATGGATGGATGGATGGATGGATGGATAGATGGATGAAGTAAGTAGATGAGTGAGTAAATTTTTACTGAATAGACAGACCAATGGATGGATGAATGTAGTGAGTGAGTGAGTGAGTGAGTGAGTGAGTTGTGATTGGATGGATGGATGGATGGATGGATGGAATAAAAAAGAAAGAAAGAAAGAAAGAAAGAAAGAAAGAAAGAAAGAAAGAAAGAAAGAAAGAAAGAAAGAAAGAAAGAAAGAAAGAAAGAAAGAAAGAAAAAAGATAGAAAGAAAGAAGGATAAAAAAACAAACAAAAGAGAGATATATGATACACATTTCGCTCCACTTCTCCGTATGTTTATTTGGAAGACTATAAGAAAAGTTAACTGGTTAATTGTGAGCCTGAGCATCATTGTTGCCATGGAAACGATGCGGTATTTGAATGAGGACGTTGAGGTAGAACAGGAATCAGCACCCGGAGTTACAGAAGCTCCGCTCGTCTCTCACTTCTCCGTCTGTCTCATGTCTTTCTCTCGCGTTTGGACTCGGGCCACGGTAAAGTCTGGGTGGAGAGACGGAGGAGGAGCATCAGGGCATCAGAAAGACATCAGAAAGAAGAGCAGGGTTATGAATTCTCTCGCTCCGTTTCACTCCGGGGCTTTTCTCTCTTCTCCACTACTCTTTCTTTCTTTCTTTCTTTCTTTCTTTCTTTCTTTCTTTCTTTCTTTCTTTCTTTCTTTCTTTCTTTCTTTCTTTCTTTCTTTCTTTCTTTCTCTTGATCCCTCGTTCACGTGCTCCGTGGGCAGTTGTGAAGCTGTCAGGACTGTGTGCTGGAGGATTGTGGGTAATGAGAGAGAGAGAAGGAGAGAGAGAATAATAGAGAAAGAGATAGATAGAGAATAGAAAGAAAGTCTAAAACAGATGGAGAGATATATAGAGAGAGTTAAAGTAATATTGAAATATTGATAGACAGAGAGATATAGAATGAGAGAGAGAAAGAAAGACAGATGAATAGAGATTTAAAGAAAAGATTGAAAGGTAGCCAGAGAGAGAGATGGACAGAATGAGAGAGATATAAATAAAAAAGGCAAATAAAGAAGGGCAGAGAGAAAATGAGAGAAGAGAGGCAAAGAGATAGACATACTGTAAAGAGAGAAAGAATTAGACAGAAAGAGAAATCGAGCAAGAGGAAGAAGGAAAGAGAGAAAGATAGACAGCATACTATAGACTGAAAGAGTTCCAGACTGAAGGCTGTGTTGGATCTTTGGCCTGAAGTTTACAGCCTCAGTCTAGACACTTCTCTCTCTCTCTCTCTCTCTCTCTCTCTCTCTCTCTCTCTCTCTCTCTCTCTTTCTCCTGACTAATACGTTTTCCTCCTCTCCTCTCTTCTTTGTGCACTCCTACACTCATTCACTCCCACAGTCCAGGACTTTCATCAAAGTTCTTCAGATAACAAGATCAAATATGCTGAGAAACATCTAGAAAATCAACACTGTGTGGAGCTGCATGATAGATAGATAGATAGATAGATAGATAGATAGATAGATAGATAGATAGATAGATAGATAGATAGATAGATAGATAGATAGATAGATAGATAGATAGATAGATAGATAGAACTAATGAATGAAAGTAAAAAAGAAAAAACAGTAAGAAATAAAAATTTAAAGATAGGAACAAATTAAAAGATGGGGAAGGAAGGAAGGAAGGAAGGAAGGAAGGAAGGAAGGAAGGAAGGAAGGAAGGAAGGAGGGACGGAAGGAAATAAGGAAGAAAAAAATTCAAAGATAAGAAGAAAATTAAAAGGTATTGACAGAAGAAAGAAAGAAAGAAAGAAAGAAAGAAAGAAAGA
>NC_139602.1:7010551-7023051 GCF_946808225.1 Silurus aristotelis
CTGGCTGATCATTAGTGCTGCTGACGGAGAGAAAAAAACGAGAGAAACAGAGAGGGAGAGAAAATCTCGGACATAAACACCGGACGTTTATTATGACTAGCGACCAGCTTTTATTTATAGGTCATACAACGACGTCCGTGCATTCGAAAAAAAAAACACTATACGGACAAAAGAATCTGGACCTCTGACTTTTCCAGACAGATTTGGAGGTATGAGATTTTCCCTTTCAACTAAGAAACCCAAACCCCTGGTTCCTGGTAATGCGAATCTGCACATAGACAGCTCAGTAAAGGTTTTTCCATGGGTTAGAGGATTTGGAAGATCTCCTGCCATAAAGCTCTAACCCTATTGAATACTTTGGGGATGAAAGACGTCACTCCAGTCCTCCTCACATCATCTACATCAGTGATTGACTTTACTAATGCTCTTATACATGAATGAGCACAAATCTCCACCAAATATCCACAAAATCTCCATCAAATATCCAAAAAATTTTAAAAAAATATTCACAATATGTCCATCAAATCTCCACCAAATATCCGCAAAATCTCCACCAAATATCCACAAAATCTCCATCAAATATCCAAAAAATCTCCATTAAATATTCACAAAATCTCCAAAACATATTCACAAAATGTCCACAGAATTTCCACAAAATTTCCACAAAATCTTCATCAAATCTTGAGAATTTAGTGGAACATCTTTCCAGAATAGTGGAGCTCATTATAACAATAAATGGAGAGTGAATGTGGAATAAGATGTATGTGTGTAAAAAAAATCTTGAAACTGTTACGGATGTTCTTGTATTGTGCATGTATGTGTGCGTGTGTGTAATTACTAGCAACACCACAGCTGATGTTAAAGTCGCTGTAAAGCCTATCAACACCCTGCAAAATCCACCTCGTACCTTATTGCAGCGAGAGAGAGAGAGAGAGAGAGAGAGAGAGAGAGAGAGAGAGAGAGAGAGAGAGAGAGAGAGAAAGAGAGAAAGAAAGAGAGAAAGAAAGAAAGAAGACAAAGAGGTGGGGGAGAGAGAAAATGAGAATAAGGGAGAAGAATGAGAGTGAGAGAAAGAGACAGAAGGATTGAGGAAAGATAATTGAGAGAGGTGGAAGAGAGAGTGTGAAGATGAGAGAGAGATACAAAGAGATAGAAAGAATAAGAGAGCAGAAGAAATTAAGTTAAGAATGAGAGAGGATGATTGAGGGAGTATAAAAGAAAGAAAGAAAGAAAGAAAGAAAGAAAGAAAGAAAGAAAGAAAGAAAGAAAGAAAGAAGAAAGAAAAGAAAGAAAGAAAGAAAGAAAGAAAGAATGAGAGAATGAGAGTGAACATGAGGATGAGAGAGCAGGATTGAGGGAGGATGAGAGAGAGAGAGAGAAAGAGAGAGAGAGAGAGAGAGAGAGAGAGAGAGAGAGAGAGAGAGAGAGAGAGAGAGAGTGAAGGAGTGATTGATTCCAGACTGAAAGATATGAGTTGAGATTTTTGTTGTTGCTGGTTTGATTGAGATAAAATTCTCTTTCTCACTGGAGCATAAGGGCTCAGAGCTCAGTGAAATGATTGACGCTTACTTTGTGTGTGTGTGTGTGTGTGTGTGTGTGTGTGTGTGTGTGTGTGTGTGTGTGTGTGTGTGTGTGTGTGTGTGTGTGAGTGAAACGTGTTGTGTTAGTGCAGCGCCGCTTGTTGTACACACCAATACGCACATTTGCTCGAATCAGATGTTTGGAGATGAACAGAACGAGCGATTTGCTCGTTTTTGCTCGTCGCATTCGGCCGTAACCTTTTCAACCGTATCCGAAAGCGGCACAAACCCGGTTCTAAAAATTTCTCGGTACTGTTGGTGTTCGTATGCTATAAATGTCCTGAGCAGAACTCGCGATGGTGCTATTTTAGTCGGAGGGATATGCTGCCTGACTGCAATACAGTCCTGCTCTCCAGAATTATTTAATAAAACTACAAATTGGATCGTTCCATTAGAAAGAAAAAAAAACTGCCTGAAGCTTTTCCAATATACAATCTACATCGAGTTCTAATTTGTTGTTCTAATGAGCTCCACTCTTCTGGGGAGATGTTTCACGAGCTTTTGTGGAGATTTTTTAGAACATTTTGTGATCCTGCGCTCACAAGGAGTTGACCTTCCGATTCATCCCAATAGGGTTGGAGCTCAATAGCAGGAGATCTTAAACATCTTCCAACTGGTGGAGAGCATATCTTCATGGAGCTGGAGAGTTTTGTGCACTGGAGAATTGTCATGCTGGAGCAGATTTGTAGTTTTTGTAATTTGTAGGGAAAATCGGTCGGGTGTCCCAATACTTTTGCCAGTTTATGTAATACAATTGTGGGTGTTAAATTTACTATATCTAGGGACGTCTAACTTTCCTATATATATATATATATATATACAAAAAAAGTTGTATCATGAGGCAACGTTTTTAAACATATTTCTCAATAAAAAAATTTGTATTTTATTACAATTATTAGTGAATGCGCTACACTTTTATTATCTAGTAAGTGACCAATTCGTTGTGACCAATATTCGATGTCTCCTCGCTGAAATGTTTCTCGAACGCAATCTCCGATTGAAACGCTACAGAGAAAAATCACATAGAATACAGATTAACATGGCAGAGGTAGATCTGCGTTTTCCTGGAGACGGTACAGGAAAAGAACGTCTGGTTTCGTTTCAACATTTTTTTCTTTTTCGCACTACAAAGGCGTGACTTCTGAATTATATACACATCTGTTTTATTCAAATCGAAGTCTAACAAATATAAACTAATTTATCAAATTGTAATAATAAGTGTATTGCGTTCGTAGGATTGAATTTATTCGATTTTACTTTGTATTAATTTTATTTGTTTTAAAAATTTTAAAATTTTATTCGATATATTATATAAACTTTCTTTCGGCTTCTCCCGTTAGGGGTCGCCAAAGCGGATCCTCCGCACGTTTGATTTGGCACATGTTTTTACGCTGGATGCCCTTCCTAACGCAACCCTCCCCAATTTATCCGGGCTTGGGACCCGCACTGAGAGTGGCTGGGGATTCGATATATTATATAACCATTTTAATAAAGTTTTTATTAAAAATGTCAATTGTTGGTCACTGAATGTTAACTTGTAACCACAACGTACCGAAATCGAAGCGAACCGCGACTTAGCGTGAATTTTGTGTATCGTTTTATATATAAATATTGGAAACTGGAAAATTCAGGTTTCCAAATACATTTGGTAACACAGTGTACTAACCGTTAAAACCGCCCTGATTGGCAAGTCGCTTGCGTACAGGACGTCGAACGTAAATTGCTTTCGAATAATTTACTGCATTCATTAAATCAACACTTTCGCACCTAGTGGACAAGAAAAGTATTGGGACACCTGACTTTGCGTTTTTTTTGTCCGCAAAAAAATTAAGTCGGAGACACAAAACACTCCATTGGAACATCTTTCCTTTGGCCCCTATAGTGTATGGAAATATTCTAATGATATGATTTTCTAGAGTAATAGGAATCATTGTTTTTTAACGGTGGATCTGAAATTCACTGTATTTCAGACAGAAATTGTCACTCAAAAAAAATAAATAAATAAAATTGGAAACACAAACTCCTGACATTTTGGATCGTATCATTTCAGGCTCAAATGAGCAGCTTTTTACAGACGATGATCAGCAGATGGAGATGAACGATGAATCATCGCGACTTGTTCCGTCTGCAAACGCACAACCCTATTCACAGTCCGCTTACCTTCAGCTCATACTCCACTGCTGCAAACATGTAATCCAGAGGGGGGTGGGGGTTGGGTAGGTGTAGGGTGGAGAAAGAGGGAGGGAAGGAGGGATGGAGAGGAACCAAAAAGATGAATGAGGAGTGTAGAAGAATTTCACAGTTCATCTATAGATTATTTAATGGAAAAAAAAGGTGCCTGATGTTTATTATATTAAGTTCCAGAACTGAAGAAAAAAAAAAGTGCAGACGTCTGGTTTCTATTTCTACCTGTCTGTGTTTCTCTTTGTGTCTCTGGTTTATACGTCTGTGTGCTTTTTTTTTCATTCTGTCCTTCTGTCTGTTTGTTTCTCTCTGGCAATCTGTTTTAGACATTTACTGTCTTTTTTTTTGTCTGTCTATCTGTCTGTCTGTCTGTCTGTCTGTCTGTCTGTCTCACTCGGTTTCTGTATGTCTGTTTTGATTCTCTCTGTCTCTTTCTTTGTCTGTTTTATGTCTCTTCATGTCTGTCTGCATTTATTTTTCTCTGTTTGTCTACATATTTGACTGTCTGTCTGTCTCATACTTTTCATGTCTTTTTCTTTTTGTCTATTTCTTTGTCTGGTTTTCTGTTTGTCTTTATTTAAGTTTTTACTGTCTGTCTGCCTGTATGTCTCATTCTGTTTCTGTATGTCAGTCTGTGATTCTCTCTGTCTGTTTTCTGTCTTTATTTTTGTTCATGTTTGTCTGCAATTCTTTCTCTCTGTATGTCTACATATTTGTCAGTCAGTCAGTCTGTCTGTCTGTCTGTCTGTCTGTCTGTCTGTCTGTCTGTCTGTCTGTCTGTCTGTCTGTCTGTCTGTGTTTCTTTCTCTCTGTGTTTCTTTTTGTCTGTGTCTCTGTCTGTGTTTCTTTTTGTCTGTGTCCCTGTCTGTCTGTGTTTCTTTTTGTCTGTGTCCCTGTCTGTCTGTGTTTCTTTTTGTCTGTGTCTCTGTCTGTGTTTCTTTTTGTCTGTGTCCCTGTCTGTCTGTGTTTCTTTTTGTCTGTGTCCCTGTCTGTCTGTGTTTCTTTTTGTCTGTCTCTCTGTCTGTCTGTGTTTCTTTTTGTCTGTGTCCCTGTCTGTCTGTGTTTCTTTTTGTCTGTGTTTTTTTCTGTCTGTGTTCCTGTTTGTTTCTGTCTGTCTTTGTTTCTTTTTGTCTCTGTCTCTGTCTTTGTCCATCTCTTTGTCTGGTTTACTGTCTGCCTGTCTGTCTATTTTTGTTCATATCTGTCTGCCTATGTTTCTATCTGTTTGTCTATATTTTTTCCTGTATGTCTGTTTCCCTCTGTCTCTCTGTTCCTTTCTGCTATTTCTGTTTTTTTGTCTGTGTTTTTGTGATTTTATGTTATTCCACGCTGACGCTAAACCCCATAACTTTGTCATTTTTACAGCATTATAAAGCAACAAGCCACACAGTCCTGTCATCTACCATGTTTCCTTTCTCTCTCTCTCTCTCTCTCTCTCTCTCTCTCTCTCTCTCTCTCTCTCTCTCTCTCTCTCTCTTCTCTTCCAGTCTCTTTTTCTTTCTTTCTTTCTTTCTTTCTTTCTTTCTTTCTTTCTTTCTTTCTTTCTTTCTTTCTTTCTTTCTTTCTTCATTTCTGTCTTTCTTTCTTTATTACTTAATTTTTTTGTCTTTCTCTCTCTTTCTCAGTCTATCTCAATGTCTCTTTGTTGATCTCTCTCTCTGTCTCTCTGTCTCTCTCTCTCTCTCTCTCTCACTTTTTATTAAATTTTTTAAATCTCTCTTCTTCTTTCTTTCCATCTATGTTAGTCTCTCACTCTTGCTTTCTTTCCCTTTCCAACTATCTTCCTCTCGTTTCTGTCCTTGGCCCGTCTCTTCTCCATTCGCTTTCCACTGTTTCATCTCAGCCACTCATTTCCTTCATGTTTCTTCCTGTCTGTTATGCTCTATCTCTTTCTATTTGTCTCATTTGTCTTGCTATCTGTCCATTCCTCTCTTTTCCCACCTAGTGCTTTTTTGTTCTGTTTTATTCACTTTCACTTTTTCTCGGCTTGACTTTCTCTCTGGTCATCTCTCATCTCTCTTTCTGTCTTTTTCTCTTTCTTTGTGATGACACTTCAGAATTTTCACAAGGTTTCATCTTGTTTTTTTTAATCAATAAATTATTTCTGTGACCAGGAAGTGAAGTGAGATCAAACCAAATAGAAATATCTTTCAAAGAAATTGTAAACCTCATCAGACTTATGTGAATAAAAGTGTGTATAATTGAGAGAATAAAGTCTGTGTGATGATGTGAGACAATTCAAAAGCTTGTATTGCATTCAGGACTTTGACACTAGTCTCGAGTGTTCGAAAAACCTTTTATCTGGCAGTATTCTCCTGTGTCCTAGCCCAAACAGATGCTTGTCCAATCAAAAACATCCTGATGCGGTCGCCTGTCCAATCAGAGCTTTCTATCTCATTCTCTCTCTCTCTCTCTCTCTCTCTCTCTCTCTCTCTCTCTCTCTCTCTCTCTCTCTCTCTCTCTCTCTCTCTATGTCTCTCTCTCTCTCTCTCTCTCTCTCTCTCTCTCTCTCTCTCACACACACACACACACACACACACACACACACACACACACACACACACACACACAAACACACACCTGTGCGCTCAAAAGCAAATTGAACAGATGTCCATCTGATCGGGTACGTCCTTGACAGATGGCTGTCTGGTAAAAAAAAAAAAAAACACAAACAAACAAAACAAAAAAAATTTGCCTATTTGCAAAAATGAGCACAACCAGATGGCTGTCCAATCAAAACGAACCTAGACAGATGCTTGTCCAATCGAAAAAGGTGCTGAGATAGCACACAGGCAGATGTTCAACCAGTTAGAGAACTCCAGACAGATGGTTATACAGTCAGAACACGGCAGAACGCAATAAAAGGAGCAAATAGGATTTTATAGCAAAAGTTTGTGGACACCAGATCATAAGATTGGTATGCGATGTATGAACGTTCCGTTCCACATTTTTTTGTCCGCAGTTGCTGTTATAATGAGCTACACATGCCTGGGAAGATGTTTTAATTGATTCTGTGGAGATTTGTGCGGAGAGGTGTGTGAAGATGTTTGTGGAGATTTGTGTGGATATATGTGCAGAGATTGTGTGGAGATTTGTGTAAAGATTTCGTGGAGATTTGTGTAGAGATTTTGTGGACATTCTGTGGAGATTGTGTGGAGATATATGTGGAGATTTGTGTGGATATTGTGTAGAGATTCTGTAGAGATTTTGTGGAGATTTGTGTGGAGATTTTGTGGAGTTTTGTGTGGAGATTCTGTCGAGATGTTTGTGTAGATTTGTGTGGTGATTTTGTGGAGATTTGTGTGGAGATTTTGTGAAGATTGTGTGGAGATTCTGTGGTGATTTGTGTGGAGATTTGTGTGGAGATTTTGTGAAGATTGTGTGGAGATTCTGTGGTAATTTTTGTGGAGATTTGTGTGGAGATTCTGTTGAGATTTTGTGGTGATTGTGTGGAGATTCTGTGGCGATTTGTGTGGAGTTTCCATGGAGATTCCATTTAGATTTTTGTGGGGATTTTGTGTGAAGACGTTTGTGGAGATTTATGGTCATTGAAACAAAATTGTCAGTAAAGCCAGGTATTGATGTAGGTGAAGTGAGGAGGCCTGGGCTGCCATTTCAATTGACCCTAAAAGTGTTTTAATAGGCTTGGGGCTCTATAGCAGGAGATCCTCTACATCTTTCAACCCATAAAAAGCATATCTATCTGAAGCTAGCTTTGTGCACAAGGATAACTGCTGGAACAGGTTTCTAGTTCATTTGAAGGAACAATTTCATGCACCTGCATCCAAAGTCGTCCTATGATTGTTTTTTTTTTTTACTTTTTCGAAAAGAAACACATATGACTGGAGAAAAAGTCAGATGTCCCAATAAGTCATTTTTATACATATGGACACCTAACCTTTCCTATATATATATATATATATATATATATATATATATATATATATATATATATATATATATATATATATATATATATATATATATATATAGGTTTGGAACTTGCTTCTGCAGAAAATGATTTCTAAGGTGTTTTTTGTCCACCAACACAGTCTGGCTGAGCATAACCTCTCCATCTCCGGCCGGCCAACTGTGTGTCCTGTCCTTCCTCTGCAGCGCTGTGATCCGTGAGGTTGTCATTGCGATGTGTGTTGCTCTTCCTCCTGTCATGTCATCTGTTGCTAATGAGTCGACCTCCTGGTGGGAACAAACATACACACATCACCCACAGCCGACCATTCTGAACAAATAACCCAGTTTTTGGAAAGTCAAAAAAGAAATGTACAGTGAAGTAAATGATTTGTGGAAGGAGGCGAACACTTTACAAAGTGCAAAACACCTAAACAAATTTTGTGCACAGGGGCATTATTATGCTTGAACAAGTCTGGATCTCCTAGGTGGCAATGTAAAGGGACAATTTCATCCTGCATCCACTCAAGATGTCCTACATAACTGTCAGTTGGAAGTCAGGTGTCTCAATAGTTTTGTCCATATCGTGTAAGGTATGGAAGGTACCTTCCTTCCAGCCAATCGCAATCCAGTAATCACACTGAACAAAGTATTATTGGAATGTAAGATTTCAGGGGCCCCACCTATTTTAATCAAAGGCCATGTCCCCACTAATAGGTTTTCATATTTTTCTTTCCACATTCAGGCGCACTTTCAGTCAACAAAAGCGTAGCTTTTTGAAAACGCTCTCCAAAGTGGATCAATTTGAAAACGGCATTTTTATAAGACAAAGTGTCTTACATTTCGTTCACGCGCAGTACAGGGACGTGAGCGTTTTCAGACTTTTCGGAAGGCAAGACAGGGAAAAAAAACCCGGATCTGGATTGAGTGTTGACGTAGCCGAGATCTATTTGAGGAATTTGAGTTTGTGTAAATCTGCTGGGATTTTAAAGAGTTAAACGTGATCTCCTTCAACAGGTGGCTCCAGCCTGTGACGCTGAGCATCTCAGATGTTCCTATCGATTGAAGTGGTTTCTCAAAACTCAATTTGAGATTTCCCTGGACCACAGCGAGTGTCCTCCCCCCAACCCCCCACCCCACCACGACAGCAGGGGCGGCTGAGCTGAGTATTATGGAAGGGGATGTGTCTCGTTACACACTTTTTCTCTCTCTATTGTACTTACTTAGCTACAGTTGAGAAAGTTGTACAATGTAATTGCATTCTTATGATAATTATTATCTATTAAGATCACAGATGTGTATTAACCTACTATTACTATGTTTTTACTATGTTATTATTACTAAAATACAAAATTGGGCTCCAGGATCTGTTTAAAAATATATTTTTATTATATATTTTTTTTTATATAATAATATACAAGACCTCTTCTGGGAAGATGTTCCAGTGGATTTTTATGGAGATTTGGTGGAGACAAATCCTGTCAGACTTTCATGTCTGTGGTGTCTACTGTAGCACCAGACTCCTGTTCTTGGATGTCTGGAGTGAGACATGGCCTTCAACTGTTGTCCTCTCTATTCCTGTCTATTTGCTTTTAATATCTTTCATTATCAAGGAGATTTTGAGATCGTGGCTTGTTTATCGTCATTCTGAACGGTTGCACAAAGGCTAAAAAAAGGTGCGAAAGAGGGGGAAAAAAGCAAGAGAACATCGAGTGTCATTGTCACGGCTCCTGAACTTTTTGTAAGTTTGTAACGAGGCCGTGCTTCAGCCTGCTAATCACATGTCTGCAGATAAAGGTTAATGAGGGAGTACCTAGGCTGTCTTTTTTTCTTCTTTCTCTCTCTCACACACACACTCAGGTTAATTGGGATCTGCTTCACTTCACCTCACAAAATTTTTCCCTATTCAAAATTTCGCTTGTATTCCTGCAGGTTAACTAAATCTAAAGCCTTGGTGTGACGGCGTATTTAGTCCCCCACCCCACCCTGATCTGCGGCCTCAAAGATTTAAAGTGCGCCTGTTATAATGGAAATGGAAGGCGTATTGATTTCCCAGGCACTCGCGGCGCTTATTTCGTGAATTATCTCGCTCGTGGCCCCGGTGAGGAAGGTAGCGGGGGGAAGGGGGAGGACGAAGGGATGCGGGAGACAGGGTCTGCACTGGATTTTATGCCCCGCTGGCTGTTTTGTGTCCCGAAGTGTCTAAAAGCAGATAAAAGATATAAGAGTCGCAGGCCGGCGCAAAGAGCCACCGTTTGAAAATTTGTTACAATTTAATTTCTTTTTCTCTCCGGAGGGAACACTGTGTGCTAATACTGAGGAAGAGGACCCCTGGCACTGAGGCTGGCTCTGGAGCCTCGACGCGCACCGCCATCGATCTGTTAGGAGAGTCCAGGTTAATGTTCTGTTTTATTGCACCCGGGTTCGGTTTTCCTCCGGCAATTTATTCCTGTTTTTATTTAAAAAAAAAAAAGAAATAAAGAAAGAAACTCAACTACCATTCCATAGAGCCTCTGTAGTCAGTCAGGACACTTTCGTCACCTTTTGAGCCATAATTCCACCCCTGGACTGTTCTACCTCGTGAGTTGCTTCATCTCAATTTGTCGTCTTTTGAACTGAATTGAATTGTAGAGACACCGAACTTTTAGAGACACATACCTTTTCCTTTAATTTCTAGGCAACATATGATGTAACGGTATAAAGATTCACATTGACCAAACAAAAGTCAAGACTTTATTTCCGCTGAAAAATTCTTCCCTTAGCATAAAGATCAGCTGTAAACACTCTTAACCTCCAAGCATTATAAAAACCTTTTTTATAATACACTTTATTGCAGAGCAGTTCAATAGGATTTAGGTGCAGGGCCTGGGCAGGCCGTTCCATGATAGATAGGGTTATACCACCCTATCTTGCCTTTACTCCCCCACATACTCTACTAGAATGTCTTCTTTTGGCTTCTCCCATTAGGGGTCGCCACGGCGGATCATCATTCTCCATACCCCCCTGTCATCTACATCTGAATCTTTCAACCCAACTAACTGCATGTCTTCCCTCACCACATCCATAAACCTCCTCCTTGGCCTTCCTCTTTTCCTCCTTCCTGGTGGGTTTATCTTTAGCATTCTCCATATACCCCATGTCACTCCTCTGTCCAAACCATACTCTTCTAGAATGTCTATGATCTCGTAATATGCCCTGGTTGCTCTAGTTTATATCATGTTAGTTATCATTTGTGCAAATGACTCTGGAGTGTCTCTTGGTCAGAAAAGATGATCAATGAAATTTCCCTTTACTTCCAGACTAGGATGTTGAATTGTAGTGGGTCAGGGAACAACGTCACATCTTGTCAGAGTGAAAGGAATCTATCTGGATCTTTTTAAGCATAAACTACATTTTTCTTGAAGACTGCTTAGCTAAAAACCAATCAGATTGCGATTTGGCCACTCTGATGCCCTCTAGAAGGCATCCAATAAGGTCGGCATTTTCGTTCATGATCGGACAAGACGGATTTTTCAAGAAAACTGGACATCGTGAGAAAAAACAATTTGCCTCTGTTTAAAATTCCCAGGAAAACCGTAATGCATTGAAAAATGCACAGAAAACCCGGGGTCATTTGATGAGGTGAATATCTATGCTTTTGCTAGAGATGATGTATGTGGAGGTGCAGTTGTGGCTCCAGTGAAAGGAGACATGTTGAATTGTGTTCATCGGGTCTCTCGCTTTATGGCATTTATTCTCACTTTATGAGACTTTATAATATTGATGGTTTCTGTAACCGTGGCGTCATAATCATGGTACTAATAGGTGGGACACCATCATATTTGGTATTGTGTAATTTTTTTGGTTTGTGCAATAAAGCAACAGGAACTGAGGTGCTACACTGCACAAGCTTTTAAATGTTTGTTAAATAAAAGGGTCCCAATTAAGGGTACATAATTGTTTTTTTTTTTAACAATGTACATATTCAACGTTGTTATATATTTGCACTCGTGTACTGTTTGGTTGCAAACGGTCCACCGTCCTTGTGAGGGCTTTATTATCAAGCTCCAGTGTGTGTCTGATTCGCTGGGAGACGTTTTACCGTAATGGGCCCCATATTCCATCCCCTGATTGATCGCGGCGAGGAGGAGCAAGAGGATGAGCTGTAACCCGAGCCTGAATTAATGGACCGTTTTGGGGAAGCATCTTCTATTAAACATGGCTGCTTAGTCGAGGTGATGCATTAGCTTTCCCGTTCGTCCGTCTCCGCCGTCCCGCTCTGCAGAGCGGTGCTGTCCTCTGACTGGTGAAGACGACGAGGAAGGAGGAGAAAAAAAACGAGGTGCACACGATTATTAGAATAAAACAGGGAAAGAAGTAAGGAGTGGTAACCTCGAGTGGTCATTTGACCCCGTGGCCTTGCAGGGTTTTTTTTGGAGGTTTTTTTTAGAACGAAGATGAAATTACAGCCGTCCATTATCATACTGGATCTGTTTACGCCGCTTAATGGAGCTGGCGTTCGCAGGAAATGCGAAAATAGTTTTGGGGGGAAAAAACGCGGCAGGACTCTCGAATATCTAGGTATTTAAAAGCCTTTCCAGTAAGCATTAGCCGACATACATGCTAAGAATTCGGATGCGCTGTGTGCAGGTTCGGCGGTTCAGTATGTGGTCTGTTTAAACTTTTTTTTTTTGGAACATTTAATTCACTCAAAAATATATAAAATATACTTATAATGAGGAAAATAGTGTTAGTACCATGCTAGCATCGTTTGCTAAAAACAACCGAGAAACGTTCAGACCTGTCATTGTGTTAAATATTGTTTGTGATAGCAAGTTAGCTTTAGAA
>NC_139602.1:7028051-7045551 GCF_946808225.1 Silurus aristotelis
AGTGCGATTTGGGGGAGACTTTGTGGAGTTTTTAGGGAGTTTTTGTAGAGATTCGTGGGAGATTTTGTAAATATTTTAGGGAGATTTGGTGGAGATTTTGTGGAGATTTGAGGAGATTTTGTGGAGACTTTGTGGAGATTTTGTGCAGATTCGGGGGAGATTTGTGCTCATTTAAACACAGGGGTGTTAATAAAGTGAGGTCCTGATGTAGGTAAGGTGATGAAAATTGTGTGTCTTTGTTGGAACAGTTCAGAAAAGAACTTTGCTCTCTGCCTGAACATCAATTAGTGTGCGTGTGTGTTATTTTGTCGTTGTAAACATTCGCTCATTGACGTGCCCACACACACACACACACACACACACACACACACACACACACACACACCTGATGGTTTCAGGGCCTCGTCAAGATACTAGGGATTTCCCTAATCCTGTTCCTCTGCTCTTTTATCATGATAGACAGGTGGAAAATCACCCAGCTGCATTGCACATCAATCAACCTTGCCTTCTCCTGGAACACACACACACACACACAAACACACACACACACACACACACACACACACACACACACACACACACACACACATATATATATACCATTCATCTGCTATATTTCTAAAGCTGATTTACATTGCCTTACATAAGTATGTTCCCCACTTGATCTTTTTGATTTTACAGGGGCTGAACTGAATATTTTTGGGATTTAATCTACAAAAAAAAAAAAAAAAAAATTTTTTTTTTAAATTGAAACGTATGATTGCCATGTTAAAAAATTCATTTAAAATTATCCGAAAAAAGTCACATTTACAAGACTAAAGTCGTAGCAATATATACGAATAGTCAAATATATATATTTTTTTATTTTTTTTAAATAAAGTCAAAATTATGTGTATCATATAAATCCAAAAGAATTTCCTTATTGCTAATTCCTTATCTACAGTAGGATTTAACCAAATCAATTCATGTCCTATTTATGCTAAAAATAACAAACATTTTCTGGCAACTCTGTGATTTTTCTCAAATTTTATCCTTTTATTCTCCTATTATTCCGACTTTATTCGTGTAATTTCGACTTTGATTTTATACTGCTGAGACTTTTTTCTCATACACTTGACCTTTTCTCTAAATATTTAGATTTTATTCTGGTAAGTTTGATTTTTACTCAAAATATTATGACTTTATTCTCATAAATTTAACATTTTGTTAACCGTTTTGTTAACCGCGGTTAACCGTCGTTTAGAAATCCATCGGTTCCTGAAAGGTTCCAGAGTTTAAATCTTAAAACACTTTGTCATGTAATAAAACTCTGAAAGCGGATACGATGGACCTTCTGAAGCTTACACCAAGTAGATCATTGGACTGTAAAGATTCCCTTTGTGCCCTCAGATGTTGAACAAGATCACAAAAAAAAAAAAAAACACTGAGAAGTGTCAATCAAGATTTAGTTATAAAGGAAGGCATTGATATCATGTGGCAACCACCACCATGCTTCACTTTGCATGAGTTAGGGCTATTCTTCAAGCGATTTTCTTCCGTCGACTGACAGAGTGGAAGATCTCCTGCAAAAGATTTCCAAACCTTATCGAACACCTTTGGGATTAACTGGAATGCCACCCCAGGCTTCCTCACCTAAGCTACACCAGTACCAGTTCTTTTCATTCCTAACAGACCACTAATGGAAAAAGTCTCACTTCAGTTTCTTCTGGAGACGATTCAATGTTGTGATTGGGTCTTTGCTTTGTGCGAAACCCTCAATATTGGATCGTCGGTTGGGCTTCGGATCATGTTGTTCAAGACTTCTTAGAACATTCAAGCTCTAGTACTGCTGGGCCCTTGAGCAAGACCCTTAATCCTTGACTGCTCCGATTGGTCTACAACTTTTGATTTTCGACTGGCTCAATTTAGGCAGAATTCAAATGGCAAAAGTTTGTGGACACCTAACATTAAAAATTGCGCTCAGATTGCGCTCATTCAGCTACAAGGGTGTGAGTAAAGTCAAGTACTGATGAAGGTGAGGTGATCAATGGGTGTTTAATAGCGTTGGAACTCTATTGCAGAAGATCTTCTAGATCTTTATGGAGCTGGCTTTGTGGACAGGGGCACTGCCATGCTGAAAAAAGTGTATATATATATATATATATATATATATATATATATATATATATATATATATATATATATATATATATATATATATATATACATGTTGTTTGTTGGCTGTTAGCAAATACTATTTTTAAGAAAACAGCTCAAAAGTTTGTGACCCCTGGTCCCAGTTCACCGACTTGTTCACAGCCGACCAGCTTCATCATTTCATCACCTCATCACTCCTACCTGTTCCACACTTCGAAACTTCTTTCACACTGGTATATATTTATATATAACCAACCTTTTGAATGAACTTTGCAAAGTCTTGCCACTGACCTCATTTCTTTCTCTTTCCTGCTGAACTCAAGGGGCTTTTATCTCTTTTTTCTTTACACGAGCTATCGCTTTAAAATGAGATCATTTCAAGAGATCATTGTGTTTTTTTATTTTTTTATTTATCATTCTTATTGCCTTGTTTGTTTGCAGGACAAATAGGTTGTTTGTTCTATTTGAGTGTGTAAAAGAAGAAATAATTATTTTATAGTGTGATTATGAATCGTTCTTAGTAAAAAAAAAAAAAATTTTTATATATTTTATATATTTTTTTTATCAATATATTTTTTTTATATTGTTTAATAAAAATTAAAATCATTTTTATATTATAGATAATGTTTTAAATATGTTTATATATTCTTTTTATTATATTTAAATTTTATTTTATTAGTTTTTTTATAGTGTATTTTTTTATTGTTTGGATTGTTTAAAATTAGATTATTTGTAAATTGTATTTTTTTTATTCTTTTTTTAAATAATTTTGAGAATTTAGAGTTATATTGTTTACAATTTTTTCAATATTTAAATGTTTTTATAATGTTTTGATTATATTGAATTTTTTTATTCTTATAATTTTTTTTTTATTTTAATCATTAAAATTTTCAATTATAATTTGTCCTTTTGCTATTCTTTTTTTTTTTTTTTTTTTTTTGTTATTTTTGTTCTCATGAATTGTAATTTTATCTCACCAAACATCTTGAACTTGGTTTTTGGGATGTTTATCATCACGTATGCTTCAACCTGAAACTGAACCCAAAGCAGTTCTTCTTACTTCTAAATAAAACAAGAGCCTGATGTTATAGAAATATGATGAAATAGAAATGTGTTTTTTTATAAGGTTTTTTTTGGGGGGGTGGGGTTTGGTGCAGGTTGGAAGTAACACAGCTTTTTTTTTTTTTTTTTTTTTTTTGTAAGTCTGGGGAATGTATAGATACGTGAACTATCAGAAAATGTAAAAAAATAAATAAATACCCAAAAAAAGCATATGAGGCAAAAAGATGAAAAAATACAAAAACAAACCCAATGGAGAGAGAAAAAAAAAAAAAATAAATATATATATATATATATATATATATATATATATATATATATATATATATATATATATACAGTGAGGAAAATAAGTATTTGAACACCCTGCTATTTTGCAAGTTCTCCCACTTAGAAATCATGGAGGGGTGTGAAATTGTCATCGTAGGTGCATGTCCACTGTGAGAGACATAATCCAAAAAAAAAATCCAGAAATCACAATGTATGATTTTTTTACTATTTATTTGTATGATACAGCTGCAAATAAGTATTTGAACACCTGAGAAAGTCAATGTTAATATTTGGTACAGTAGCCTTTGTTTGCAATTACAGAGGTCAAACGTTTCCTGTAGTTTTTCACCAGGTTTGCACACACTGCAGGAGGGATTTTGGCCCACTCCTCCACACAGATCTTCTCTAGATCAGTCAGGTTTCTGGCCTGTCGCTGAGAAACACGGAGTTTGAGCTCCCTCCAAAGATTCTCTATTGAGTTTAGGTCTGGAGACTGGCTAGGCCACGGCAGAACCTTGATATGCTTCTTACAGAGCCACTCCTTGGATGGTACTCATCATTCTTCTTCCTCCAAACACGTTTAGTGGAATTATGACCCAAAAGTTCTATTTTGGTCTCATCTGACCACATGACTTTCTCCCATGACTCCTCTGGATCATCCAAATGGTCATTGGCAAACTTAAGACGTGCCTGGACATGTGCTGGTTTAAGCAGGGGAACCTTCCGTGCCATTCATGATTTCAAACCATGACGTCTTAGTGTATTACCAACAGTAACCTTGGAAACGGTGGTCCCAGCTCTTTTCAGGTCATTGACCAGCTCCTCCCGTGTGGTTCTGGGCTGATTTCTCACCTTTCTTAGGATCATTGAGACCCCACGAGGTGAGATCTTGCATGGAGCCCCAGTCCGAGGGAGATTGACAGTCATGTTTAGCTTCTTCCATTTTCTAATGATTGCTCCAACAGTGGACCTTTTTTCACCAAGCTGCTTGGCAATTTCCCCGTAGCCCTTTCCAGCCTTGTGAAGGTGTACAATTTTGTCTCTAGTGTCTTTGGACAGCTCTTTGGTCTTGGCCATGTTAGTAGTTGGATTCTTACTGATTGTATGGGGTGGACAGGTGTCTTTATGCAGCTAACGACCTCAAACAGGTGCATCTAATTTAGGATAATAAATGTAGTAGAGGTGGACATTTTAAAGACAGACTAACAGGTCTTTGAGGGTCAGAATTCTAGCTGATAGACAGGTGTTCAAATACTTATTTGCAGCTGTATCATACAAATAAATAGTTTAAAAATCATATATTGTGATTTCTGGATTTTTTTTTAGATTATGTCTCTCACAGTGGATATGCACCTACGATGACAATTTCAGACCCCTCCATGATTTCTGAGTGGGAGAACTTGCAAAATAGCAGCGTGTTCAAATACTTATTTTCCTCACTGTATATATATATATAATTAATCAGGTTTTCTTTTATATATATATATAAAAGAAAACCTGATTAATTTCAATTATTACACAATACTTATTTTTGTTAAAATATTTAATTATTTAATTATAAATTACAAGTATTATTATTTTCTATTCCAAGTTTCAAAATTAATATATTACTTGTGTGTATCATGTCTTTGATTTATTGATTTATTGATTTATTTTATTTGTATTTTTTTATGAAAGTATTGGGTGCTAATTTTTTTTAGCACAAATAAAAACAATGAGTGCTAATCTGGTCCTGCTAAGTGTAAAGAGTTCGTAGATGAAGGGAGGAGTGAAGGAGGAAAAAAAAAAGGAGGTTTAAGGTCGAGTTGGAGAAAGAAGGTTAGAGAGGAAAGCAGGTGTGTTGGTGGTAAAGGTTGTCACTACCAGCAGAGAGGAGGGGTGTGTGTGTGTGTGTGTGTGTGTGTGTGTGTGTGTGTGTGTGTGTGTGTGTGTGTGTGTGTGTGTGTGTGTGTGAGATGGGGCAGGTGTGCTTTTCACAACGCTGAAAGAGAGCGAGAGGAATTAGGAGGGAAACAGAACAGGTGTATACCGGAGATCCTTTTCTTCTACAAGGTCACAGGATGGATGAGTATCTGGCAACCGTTACTTTTTACGGTGCCAAAAAAAACCTTTTTTTAACCCGTAGAGACGATCGTTCTGCGCCGTTTCATGCTCGATGTGGAGCAAAGAAAAATGGCCGACTCTGAAACTTTGTGTTTTGCGGCTTGAGGAAGAAGCAGATAAAACGGTTTCCCGATACTTTTGGCCTGACGGTGTAATTAAGATTAAGATTTTGTCGTTCTGGTCTGTATCTCTTTCTTTTGCACTTTTTTTTTTCGAGTCAGAGAGCGTGTGTGTGTTTTTATGCCGGCGTTGGAGGACAATAGCGAGAGGAACCTTGAAATCCAATTTGGTTTTCAATCACCGGGGTGAAGCTTCTCATAAAACCGGAGTCCCGCCGGAGTCCTCAATAACTGTCATTTGCTCCAAAACAGGCCGTGTGGATGCAGTAATTGGTCTCGCTGGGGTGAGAATTTGCATATGCTGCACTTCTGCTGAAAGAAAAGAGAAAAAAATCCTAAATGTTGAATAATTAGTGGTGAACTGAGAGCCGTGTTTCTGAAATGTCACTGTGGCCCTTAACTGTATGTTCATCCCTCATGTAAATTCACTCGTTCATTTACTAATTTATTCACTCACTTACTCTCTCTCTTATTCACTCACTCACTCATTCACTTTCTCTCTTACTCACTCACTCATTCACTCGTTCATTTACTCACTCATTCTTACTCACTCATTCACTCACTGACACTCTTATTCAGTCTCTTATTCACTCACTCACTCTCTCTCTATTATTCACTCTCTTATTCACTCACTCACTCATTCACTCTCTCTCTTATTCACTCACTCACTCATTCACTCTCTCTCTTATTCACTCATTCACTCTCTCTCATATTTACTCTTTTATTCACTCATTTACTCATTCATTTACTCACTCATTCACTCACTCTCTCTCTTTTTTATCCACTCACTCACTCACTCACTCACTCATCCACTCACTTTCTCTTTTATTTACTCACTCATCCACTCACTTTCTCTCTTATTTACTTACTCATTTACTCATTCACTCTCTCTCTTATCCATTCACTCACTCACTCACTCACTTATTCACTCATTCACTCACTCACTCATTCACTCAGGTATTCACTCATTCACTCACTCACTCACTCTCTTATTTACTCATTCACGCACTCATTTACTCACGCTCTTATTCACTCACTCATTCACTTATTCACTCACGTATTTACTCATTTACTGGAGTGGTAGCTCCAGGGGTTAAGGCGCTGGGTTACCGATTGGAAGGTCGGGGGTTCAAGCCCCGGCATCGCCAAGCTGCCACTCTTGGGCCCTTGAGCAAGGCCCTTAACCCTCTATGCTCCAGGGGCGCCGTATCATGGCCGACCCTGCGCTCTGACCCCAGCTTCTAAGCAGGCTGGGATATGCGAAGAACAAATTTCACTGTGCTGTAATGTATATGTGACAAATAAAGGCTATTCTATTCATTCACTCACTCACTTATTCACTCTCTCTCTTATTCATTTATTCACTCTCTCTCATATTCTCTCATTCACTCACTCTCTCTCTCTTATTAATTCATTTACTCTCTCTCTTATTCATTCATTCACTCTTTCTCTTATTCATTCACTTTCTCTCCTATTCACTCATTTACTCATTCATTTTCTCTCTCTTATTCACTCATTCTCTCTCCCTTATTCATTCATTTACTCATTTACTCTCTCGCTCTTATTCACTCATTTACTTATTCACTCTCTCTCTTTTTCACTCATTTACTCATTCACTCTCTCTCTTATCCATTCACTCACTCACTCATTCACTCATGTAAATTCACTCGTTCATTTACTAATTTATTCACTCACTTACTCTCTCTCTTATTCACTCACTCACTCTCTCTTATTAATTCATTTACTCTCTCTCTTATTCATTCATTCACTCTTTCTCTTATTCATTCACTTTCTCTCCTATTCACTCATTTACTCATTCATTTTCTCTCTCTTATTCACTCATTCTCTCTCCCTTATTCATTCATTTACTCATTTACTCTCTCGCTCTTATTCACTCATTTACTTATTCACTCTCTCTCTTTTTCACTCATTTACTCATTCACTCTCTCTCTTATCCATTCACTCACTCACTCATTCACTCACTCACTTTTTCACTCATTCAGTCACTCACTCATTCACTCAGGTATTCACTCATTCACTCACTCACTCACTCTCTTATTTACTCATTCACGCACTCATTTACTCACTCTCTTATTCACTCACTCATTCACTTATTCACTCACGTATTTACTCATTTACTGGAGTGGTAGCTCCAGGGGTTAAGGCGCTGGGTTACTGATTGGAAGGTCGGGGGTTCAAGCCCCGGCATCGCCAAGCTGCCACTCTTGGGCCCTTGAGCAAGGCCCTTAACCCTCTATGCTCCAGGGGCGCCGTATCATGGCCGACCCTGCGCTCTGACCCCAGCTTCTAAGCAGGCTGGGATATGCGAAGAACAAATTTCACTGTGCTGTAATGTATATGTGACAAATAAAGGCTATTCTATTCATTCACTCATTCACTCTCTCTCTTATTCATTTATTCACTCTCTCTCATATTCTCTCATTCACTCACTCTCTCTCTCTTATTAATTCATTTACTCTCTCTCTTATTCATTCATTCACTCTTTCTCTTATTCATTCACTTTCTCTCTTATTCACTCATTTACTGATTCATTTTCTCTCACTTATTCACTCATTCTCTCTCCCTTATTCATTCATTTACTCATTTACTCTCTCGCTCTTATTCACTCATTTACTTATTCACTCTCTCTTTTTCACTCATTCACTTATTCACTCTCTCTCTTATTCACTCACTCACTCACTCACTCACTCACTCATTCACTCTTATTCACTCACCCTCTCACGCATTTACTCTCTCTTATTCTCTCTTCCTTTCACTCATTCACTCACTTACTCAATCACTCACTTCCTTATTCACTCCTTCACTCTCTCTCTTATTTACTCACACACACTCACTCACTCATTCACTCTCTCTCTTATTCACTCATTCACTCATTCACTCACTTACTTATTTACTCATACACTCACTTACTCATTGACTCATTCACTCTCTCTCTCTCTTATTCACTCATTCACTCACTCACTCATTTAATCACTCATTTCTCTCTTATTCACTTTTTTAATCGCTTACTTACTCCTTCACTCACTCACTCACTCACTCACCCACTCACTCACTCACTCACTCTATCTATCTATCTATCTATCTATCTATCTATCTATCTATCTATCTATCTATCTATCTATCTATCTATCTATCTATCTATCTATCTATCTATCTGGGATTCTTGCCTGTTCTAGTTTAGTGTGTATTCTGATCACCTGATTTAGATCTATATTTAATATCTGACATTGCTTTTTGCTTTTTTTTGTTCTTTAATTATTTAAAATTTATTAGTATTTTTTCTTTCTTACGTTCCACTCGGGAAACCGCAACATATCAAATTGAAAACAAAAATAAATTACGCTCGAGTGAAAATATTCCACGGTGAATATTTTTTTTTAATGCCATTTGTAAGAGTTTTACTGAAAACACAAAGCCCTTTTTTGTTTGTAAGAGTCCAGAAAAATCCTACCCACTTTCCTGCAGAGCAGCCAGCCTATAATCACACGATGGAGATATCATTCTGGAGAAAGGACATGCTCTGTAACTGCCAGCCATTTGGCCCACAGTGACAGTGAGGAAGTGGTGTGGAAATTGCTGACGCTGCACTTTCTCCACGCTGCCCTTTTCGAGCCGTTTTCCCCCGGCGCCGAGGACGACGCCCATTTTTCACTAGAACCGCTGATGATACGGAAGTAAAGGGAACATCCTGCAGGGATCCATTCAGGGCTTTGCATTAACTCGAAAAAGTGAGAGTGAAACACACTCCTGCCCCTTTCTCGATGCTGATTGGTTCAGGATTTGATATGTTTCTGTAGGGACGGCATATGTGACATTTAATAGGCAGTTATGGAAGGATTCAGTGTCAGGGCTTTGTATCAGTCTGAGGATCAGCTGGAGATGTACGTATTTTGTGATTGTTTCGAGACGTGCAACAAGGAGATCACCACCACCATCATCATCATCATCACCATCATATATATTATCACCATCATCACCACTATAATCACCACCACCACCATCATCATCACCACCTCTATCCTCATCATCACCACTGCCACCACCACCACCACCATCATCACCATCATAATCATCATCACCACCGCCATGACCACCGCCACCACCATCATCACCACTACCATCATAATCATCATCACCACCACCACCATCATCATTTTTACCATCATCATTGCCACCTCCATCATCATCATCATCATCATCATCATCACCGCCACCACCACTATCATAACCACCACCACCATCATTATCATCACCATTATAAAGATCATTATCACCACCATCATCACCATCATAATCATCATCACCACCGCCACCACAACTATAATCACCACCACCAGCATCATCACCATCATAAAGATCATCACTACCACCATCATCATCACCACCACCATCATAATCATCATCATCACCATCATCATTACCACCTCCATCATCATCATCATCATCACCGCCACCACCATCATCATCACCATCACCATAGTTATCATCACCATCATCATCACCACCACCATCATCACCACCGCCACCACCACTATAATAACCACCACCACCACCACCACCATCATCATTATCATTACCATTATAAAGATCATCATCACCACGATCATCATCACCATCATAATCATCATCACCACCGCCACCACCACTATAATCACCACCACCAGCATCATCACCATCATAAAGATCATCACTACCACCATCATCATTACCACCACCATCATAATCATCATCATCACCATCATCATTACCACCTCCATCATCATCATCATCATCATCACCACCACCATCATCATCACCATCACCATAATTATCATCACCATCATCATCACCACCGCCACCACCACTATAATCACCACCACCATCATTATCATCACCATTATAAAGATCATCACCACCACCATCACCATCATAATCATCATCACCACCGCCACCACCACTATAATTACCACCACCAGCATCATCACCACCACCACCAACACCATCATTATCACCATCATAAAGATCATCACTACCACCACCATCATAATCATCATCATCACCACTACCACCATCATCAACATCATCACCACCACCAGCATCATCACCACCACCATCATCATCACCATCATAAAGATCATCACCACCACCACCATCATAATCATCATCATCATCACTACCACCATCATCACCATCATCACCACCTCCATCAACATCATCATCATCACCACCATCATCACCACGGCCACCACCAATATAATCACCACCATCATCATCATCATCATCACCAACACCACGACCACCACCACCATTATCATCACCATCATAAAGATCATTACCACCACCATCATCATCATCACCATCATAATCATTAACACCATCACCATAATTATCATCACCATCATCATCACCACCACCATCATCACCACTGCCACAACCACAATCACACGTTAATAGAAAAGAGGCCGACCTGCAGGGATCATCTTCATAATAATCATCTACAATTAGCAATTATTTATGTAATCAGCCGTTATGATTATTATAGGTTTATTTTTTAGTCTGCATGGTTTTAAATAATAAGAAACTCAATCTGTCCATTCGTTTTTTTTTCTCCAGGTTTTTTCCGACAGATGCTTCAGTCAGGCTTCACTGTACTGAACAGAATCATTTATCACGCAAGTGTTCGCTATTAATATTATACTGATTAATGGCAGCAATGAACACAGGACTGATAAAACTTGAGTGTCGATCGCCTCAGTGTGTGTTTTCTCACTACTTACTCGATATACACACTTACTGTACACACCTACTGTAGTATCCTACACACACACACACACACACACACACACACACACACACACACACACACAGTTTTTCGTGATTTAACAAAGTGAAGTGAAATATAGGCAAGAAAGTAACCCAATGAGACAAAGAAAATAAATGTGATAAGAGTGTGTGAGGGGGAGAGAGAAAGAAAAAGAGAAGAGACATTTGGAGACACTGAGAGACAGCCAGACAGAAAGTGAGAAAGTTTTATTTTAATTTTCATTAAAATAAAATTAGAATAGAAATTTCCAAAATACCGTCAACTCATCCAGGACCTTCTACTACAGCTTTTGCAATTGCACTTAAAAGTATTGGCACCCGGAAACAAACCACAAACATTAAGGAAATGTTTGTGGAGAAAAACAGGAAAAACAGAAAAACAGAAACAAAAAAAAAGATAAATAAAGAAAAAAAGGAAAAATTACTTGCATTACTAAATGAATAATGAATTCCAATAATAACAATAAGTAAATAAATATTCAATCCTTTTTCTACGGTCAGCTTATCCGATTTAATTAAAATGTAATGCCACGATGCTGATATTAAATTCAGTTCTTTTTTTTTATTCATAGATCATTTTCTAACACAGTCTATGTTTTATTTGAAATAACCAAATTCATGTTGGTCATGACAGATATTTTATATCTGACTGTTCCATAATGTAGAACTTATATAACGAATCTCTTTGCACACCTCATACCTGGCACGAACGGATCGCACCTTGATCGTGTTTCCGCAATAAACCAAAACTGGCACAATGATGATGTTTCTCAAAGCCGAGTAGCGTGTTGAGACGTGTTCTGTCACCCTTTACTGCAAGATTTCCTGATCCATATGCCAACTTTTTACGCCTCAACCTTACACTTCTTACACTCAAAACTGTGAGAAGTACGCTGTGATATTTTTCACCTTTTGTAGGTGCTATGGGAACATTCCCATTTCAATTGTAATTGTTATTAGCTGTTATAATATGCACCACTCTTCTGGGAAGATGTTCCACTAGATTTTGTGGAGATTTGTACTAATTCAAGCTGTTAGTAAAGTACTGATGTAGGTCAGGTGAGGAGGCCTTGGGTGGCGTTCCAATTTATCCCAAAGGTGTTTAATAGGGGTTGGAGCTCTATAGCAGGAGATTGAACCCATGAAAAGCAGATTTTCATGGAGCTGGATTTTTTGCATGGGGGCATTGTCAAGCTGGAACAGGTTTGGATCTCCTATTTTAAGCGAAGGGAAAATTCATGCTGCCACATCCAAAGACTTCTTACAAAATTGGGTACCTCCAACAACTGGCAGCAGTATGAGGAAGAACCACATATGGCGATCAATCAAGATCCGTTTAGTAAAATATCCCAATGTTTTAACATTATAATATATGGAACAATCATGTCTCCACTAGGAGTCACTGACCCGATGGTATTAGTCAGAGCAAATGATGGTCAAGAGGCTCAGAGTGCTCCTTCTTTCCAACAGTAGTCTGGAGATCTGGAGTCAAATCTTTCAGTTCAGTCATTAAGGCCAACTGGGAAAGAAAGCCAGGACCTGGTCATGGACATATCTGTGGGTACGTGTGGTTTAAATAACTTTCTTAATGATTTCAGCCCAAAATATTGTAGGAACCATTTGAGGTTGAAAGGTTCCTGGAAACATTTCTCATAGGTTTGCCATAAAATCGCAGTGTATGCAAATGTATCATTTAAATACAGGTGTCTAATCCAGGTGAAATCAAGTGCCCTCGGTTGGCATTTACACATGCATTTGTTGGGTTATGCATAGAGACCTGGAATGTAGCTCTAGATTTTTGTTGTGCATTAGGCAACATTTGTTTATAACTCACAGCCACCCACTCTTAAAGGAAGCAAAGCAAATCTTAAAATTTCCTGCAGACACTTTTAACCAAACCCATCTACGCCTAAAGGAATTCAATACCAGGCTGTTCTCGAAGGAATTTTAAACAAATATGTCTTTTACCAGAAGATTTCTGATCTATTTTGTCTACTACTATAGGAACTTTGACCAAATTCACCAGTTACTAAAGTTAGCTAAAATTCTGACCAATTCCCACCACTATCACTGGAATTTTAACCATTGGTGTCAACCCCTGATGGGATTCTGACCAATTCCCAACACTAGCACTGAAGCTTTACCCAATGTTGTCGACTCCTGATGGAATTCTGACCAATTTCCACCACTATCACTGGAATTTTAACCATTGGTGTCAACTCCTGATGGGATTCTGACCAATTCCCAACACTACCACTAAAACTCTACCCAATGTTGTCGACTCCTGATGGGATTCTGACCAATTCCCAACACTACCACTAAAACAATTCTAAATTCCTGTCCGCAAATGAAATAATTCTATCCAAATCGGTCAGATCCCACAAAACTCCCAAACCTGTCAGATCCCACAAAAAAAACAAACATTTAATTTACCCCACCCACTCCTGCAACAGTTTTCCTGCAAGAACTGTTGACCACTCGTACCTGCCCCCTCAAAGAAAACCTGACCAATTTCACCCTCCTTAGGATCTTCTGACCAATCATTCGACATGCTTGTTCAATCCTGCCTGCACCAAATGGAAATTCTGGTCAATCATTTTCACCCCAAAGATATTTCATCTGCACAAGAGCACTAGGTGATTGGACTAGATGATTAAACAGTTTGACAGCACACTGCAGTACACTTTCAATTTCTTATCCCTTCCTAAACATTTTCAAATGCTTTCCATTCTTTTTTATCTTTCTATCTCGATGAGTCTTCCAGTCTCTTCTGCTTGCTCACTGTCCTTATCATTCTGCATGCTAGTTTGTTTATTTGCTCTTTCGTCCTTTATCTGTGCGTTATCGCTGACCTTTACTGTGTCCACCTGTCTATGCCTATGATGCTCAGGAGGGCGACAGGTCTCAGACTCAGAATGTCAGCAGTGTGACTCGTTACTGAGAGGCGATAAGGGCCAAAATTCAAATGGAAATAAAAATTGATTACATCCACAAACACCTGATTGATCCAGCCATACGTGGTTCTTCCCCAAAGCCGGACTCACACAACTGTACAGGAGGTCTTTGGATGTGCTAACATGAAATTGTTCCTTTTCTCGAACTAGTAGACCCAAATCTGTTCCAGCCTGACAATGCTCCTGCACAGACGGCTACCTTCCATGAAGATCTGCTATCCCTATTGAACACCTTGGGATGAACTGGAACACCACCCTAGGCCTCCTCACCTCGAATACATCAGTACCTGACTTTATTAGCAACAAATCTCCACAGAATCTAGTGGAAACCTTCCCAGAAGAGTGGAGCTTATTATAACAGCAAGTGGGGACTATTTCAGTTTGATTGGGAATTTCCTGGAAATTTAAACTAATGGGCAAATCAGATACACAAGCCAAACTGATTTGGACCACCATGCTGATATCACACAGGAAAACTCGAATGCTAATCGTCATAGGGACCGTCATCATGGCGACCGTCATCCCAGCCATCATATCAAGAGATATTGAATAAAACGAAACTCATTGTAGTTCTGACAAAAAAGCAGAACCTGGTCTACACTCATTCAACACAAAATTAAGGATTTTTGGATTCGAAATACAACCAGATATCATTCAGTTGCAGTACGTCTCCTTTTATTGGGATTCTTATGAACAATCGAAGCTTGTAATATCCCCGGAGTAATAATCTTACAATAATTAACGCCGTAAACTGCAAGGATATCGAGTCATATTCCAAAGTAATTCGCTTCTGTATTGCCCTGTAGAACCTCATTAGGAGAGGAGAAAAAAAAACGTCTCTTCTGAAACGAGCTCTTGGAAAATGAAAACTCGGATCTTATAAAACAAAGGTTGAAGACTGATACAGATGTTGAGACGCGACGTCTGCTTAATAACATGGAATCATTCTTCAAATTTAATTGTGAGATCTTTTTTATGCATTCTGGAGAAGGACGAGGGGTGTATAGAATGTCAGATCAAATGTTTCTGGACACCTGAGCACAAGATTTAAAGTGGAGATTTAAAGGAGATTTTTAGGAGATTCTGTGGAGATTTTAAAGGGGATTCTGTGGATATTTTGAGGAGATTCTGTGTAGATTTTGAGGAGATTCTGTGTAGATTTTAGAGTGATTATGTGAAGAGTTTGAGGAGATTTTGAGAAGATTTTGTGGCGATTTCAAGGAGATTTTGTGGCTATTTTACCGAGATTTTGTACAAATAAAGAGGAGATTCTGTTGAAATTTTAAGGAGATTCTGTAGAGATTTTGAAGACATTCTGTGGAAATCTGTGGAGATTTTGTGAAGATTCTTTGGTAATGTTTGTGATTTTTAAGGTGAGTTTGTGGAGATTCTGTGGAGATTTTAAATATATTTTGTGTAGATTCTATGGAGATTTTTGTAGAGATTTGATGGAGATTTGGTGGAGATTTTGTCCTTATTCCAAGACAATGGTCTTAGTAAAGTCAGGTACCGATGTAGGTGAGGTAAGGTAAGGAGGTCTAGGGAGCTGTTCCAATTCCAAGATCTTCCACATCTTCCAAACCATGGAAAGGAGATCTTCCTGTAAATAAAGATTTGCCTTAGAGGCACACAATTGAATACGACATCTTTGGATGCTGTGGTATGCAATCTCCCTTTATTTTATCTAGGAGACCCAAACCAGTTCCAGCATGTGCACAAAGCCAGCTCCACGAAGATCTGCTTTCCATGGGCTGGACGAGGTGGAAGATCTCCTGCTATAGCTTTCCAACCCTATTGGGATGAATTGAAACATCACCTCAGGCTTCCTCACTTGCTCACCTACATCAGTATCTGACTGTAGTACATGAATGAGCTCAAAATCTCCACAAAATCTAGTGGAACATCTTCCCAGAAGAATAAGGCTCGTTGAAGTCAGTAATAATCGACTAAAAGTTGACTGAGTGTGTGATGGAAGTCTGATGAATGTCCAATCCATGACTTGTGTGTTAAATAAACAGTTCTTGTCTGAGGATTCACTCGGAGAGCGTGTGGAGGATGAAAGATGAAGGATTGACAGAGGTAAAAAGGGAAAGAGTGGCGGCTTTGTCGAGCAGTGATTATCACAAAGAGCAGCATCTGCGTTCACATTTTAGCTCGGAGCGTATGACGTTCGAGTGGAGGCGCAAGAACAAAACTGTTAGAGTACGTTCGGAAAAGAGAGAGCGACAGAGAGAGAGACAGAGAGAGAGAGAGAGAGAGAGAGAGAGAGAGAGAGAGAGAGAGAGAGAGAGAGAGAGCGAGCAAAAAAAGTAAAAAATATGGACATAGATAGATAGATAGATAGATAGATAGATAGATAGATAGATAGATAGATAGATAGATAGATAGATAGATAGATAGATAGATAGATAGATAGATAGATAGAACAACAGAACAACAGACAGTGAGAAAAAGAGAGATGGAGACAGAGAGAGACAGACAGACAAAAATAAAGAAAGACAGTAAGAAAGAGTGAAAGAAATAGAGGGAGAGAGAGAGAAATAAACAGATGAACAGACAGAGAGAAAGAAAAAAGAGAAAGACAGACAGTAAGAAAAAGTGACAGAAATAGGGGGACAGACAGACAGACAAATAGACAGACAGACGGACAGACAGACAGAGACAAAAATAAAGACAGATAGATGAACAGACTGAGAGACAGACAGAGTAAGAAATAGTGACAAAGTGAGAGATGACAAAACAGAACAGCTGCAGTTCACGAGTCATCTGTCGATATACATCTGGTGTGTGTGTGTGTGTGTGTGTGTGTGTGTGTGTGTGTTTCTCAGACCATACACATGTGCACATCTGCATATCGACACGATCGAGAAATCAGACTGTTGTTCTTTCTTTTTTTGCCTCCGTCTTTTTTTCTGCCTCATCTGTCGTTCCTCATTTTTGTCCTTTTCTTCCCTCTCTTTTTTGTCTCCTCAGTCTCTTCCTGTCTTTCTCAATCCCTCTATCTTTCTGTCTCTCGTTTTGCTCCGACTGTGTTTT
>NC_139602.1:7053051-7055551 GCF_946808225.1 Silurus aristotelis
CTTGAGCAGTTGAGGGTTAATGACCTTGTTTAAGGGCCCCTTATCCAGATAACCTTAACAGTCAAGGCTTTGCAGGGTTAAGGGCCTTGAGCAGGTGAGGATTAAGGGTCTTAAGCAGTTGAAGATTAAGGGTCTTAATTAGTTGAGGATTAAGGGTCTTAATCAGTTGAGTGTTAAGGGCCTTGAGCAGTTAAGGGTTAAGGGCCTTGTGCAGTTGAGAGCTAAGGGCTTTGCTCAAGGGGCACTTATCCAAAACAACTTACAACTGAGCAGTTGAAGGTTAAGGGCCTTGCTTATGGGCCCTTTATCCAGAGCAACAGAACCATTGAGGGTTAAGGGCCTTAAGCAATTGACGGTTAAGTGTCTTGCTTGAGGGCCCTTATCCAGAGCAGCTTACAAGTGAGCAGTTAAGGGTTAAGGGCCTTGAGCAGTTAAGGTTAACATTTTAACCGCTAAGCTACCACTTCCCTTTAAGGCAATAGTAACTTAAATCACCAAATCAAAACACATGCAAATCCACATCCAGAAAATGAAGGGGGTTTTTTTTGTTTTTTTTTACTTTTCTTTAACCTGAAAATCACTGAACATGTTCCTCAGGGTAAGAAAGCTGGAGCCATCCGTCAGTGTTTTCTTTTTCGTTTTTTGACAAGCAAATAATAAATCGTAATCTTGTGCTGAAAAGCAGCGCGTCCCCTGATGGCTTGACAGCATTCTTTTTTATCATTTGGGTGATGGGTTACTTCATTCACCGAAAAAGAAAACCAGACGTCTTACTGCTTTTATGGCTCGTCATTTGTCATTTTGAAGACAGCGTTTGTCCTCTGAAACTAACACGAAGCTAGTGTTAGCATAAAAGTGTGTGTGTGTGTGTGTGTGTGTGTGTGTGTGTGTGTGTGTGTGTGTGTGTGTGTGTGTGTGTGTGTGTGTACAATAACTTTTATATCGTCTGTGTAAAGTGGAAAAGATTAACACAACCGCTTCACCTGATTCTTAATACTTACTTCGCTTGCCGATTGGTCGATAACTTACACCTAACCGCGCCCACAAAATGTATAGGTGACGTTTTGATTGGTTGAATTTGTGCTCTGTTTGCTTGATGTTTTGATTGCCCGAACTTGTGCGGCGGAAAAAAATTTGTGGACACCTCATAACATGATTCTATGTGCTTTTTTTGGACGTCCCATTCTACATTAAGTCCCTATTTGATGTTCTAATGAGGTCCATTCTTCTGGGAAGAGGTTCCACAATATTTAGTAAAAATGTTGTGAAGATTTGGTGGAGATTTTGTGCAGGTACAATAGTGTTAGTGAAGGCAGATACTGATGTAGGTGAGGCACAGGGGCATCCAAATTTGTGTTAAAAGTTTGAGGAGGAAACCTGCACAGATGGAAGAGTGAAGAGAAAGACATGAATGGTGTAGACGTAGGAGTGAATGGAGGAGAAAAATAACGGAAGCTTGATCAGGCCCTTGTGTGATGACGTTAGCATGAGGAATTAGCTTCCTCACTGGCTGATGATCTCAGAAGAGGCTTCATTTAGGGATACTGAGAGAGAAAGAGAGAAAAAAAAAGAGAAAGAAGGAGTGAAAGAGACTTATCTTCCTCTGTGTCACAGGAGACACCTTACAATGCTTACAAGCTCCTGAACTAATTACGCCAAAGTACACCATCGACAGGCAGGAAGAGGAATCAAATTAGCATGGCAGCTCTTATCACTATGCTGAGCATTTTTCCTACTGCTCCAGGAGTGTGTGTGTGTGTGTGTGTGTGTGTGTGTGTGTGTGTGTGTGTGTGTGTGTGTGTGTGTGTGTGTGTGTGTGTGTGTGTGTGTGTGCATGTAATGTGTAAGTGTCATCGCTCCAAGTAGTTTTTACAGTTTTTTCACACCCACACTGACTTTTAGGGTGGCCCTGACACACACACACACACACACACACACACACACACACACACACACACACACACACACACTCCTTTCTATTTACACTCAGTGAAGTTATTTAGCCAGATCTGAACTTGTTTGAAATGTCTACTTTTGTAGTGTTTGTAGTGTCACTATTAGCTCCTCCCATAATCATACACACAACATTGAATTCGCTATTAGCTCCTCCCACAATTGTACACAGCACCATCATTTTACTATGGGTGGAAAGATGAAATGATAGTGAGAGAGATTGAAAAAAATAATTTTCTACTGATGACTGGCTAAATGGGTGGATGGGTCGATGGATGGATGGATGGATGGATGGATGGATGGATGGATGGATGGATGGATGGATGGATGGATGGATGGATGAAGGGTAAAAGAGTTCTCTAAATGGGTGATGGATGGATGGATGGATGGATGGATGGATGGATGGATGGATGGATGGATGGATGGATGGATAATTGAAATTAGTGCAAAAATAAAGAAATGTATGGATAGACAAACATAGAAAAGGTGTTCTGAATAAGTGATTGGATGGATGGACAGATGGATGGCTGGATGGATAGATAACAAC
>NC_139602.1:7060551-7073051 GCF_946808225.1 Silurus aristotelis
TTCCATTGCATTCTCTTGCCCTGCCTTCCCTTTCATGACTTTCTCTTGCCCTCCTTCTCTTGTTTTTCCTTTCCTTCCCTTTCCTTGCCTTGCCTTCCTTTAGAGAAGTGGTAGCTCAGTGGTTAAGGTACTGTTTTACTGATCGAAAGGTCAGAGGTTCAAGCACCAGTTTTGCCAAGCTGCCACTCTCAACCGTCTGTGCTCTAAGGGCGCTGTGACCCTAAGCTTCAAACTAGGATATGAGAAAAAATTATTTCAATGTGCATTCATTCCTGCCTTTCCTTTTCTTCCTTTGCCTTTTATTAGTGTGCGGCTTTTTCTTAGCATGTCCAATAATTTGTTTCCTGTATCATTCCACTTTATTAAATAATTTTTTTTTACATTTTAATATTATGATTTCTTTTTTAATCAGTCACAGACTCCAAGCCAACTCGGATCATCCACTCCACACTGTGGCACCAATTCAAATGACATTTTACTTACTTTGTCTTAATAAATAAAGCTAATTATCTTAGAACAACTTATATTGACCAGACACACAGTACAGTAAGCATTCCGCCTTTGTGTTGCTTAGATGTACGAGCGCACTACTGGGTCATTACGAGTCGGTCTTTTTCTAAAGGGTGCTGATGAAAAAATGAGTACTGGCAGTTTATCTTTTTTCTTATAGATTGAGAAGGCCAGTGCTTGTCTAATGATGGATTAATGCGTCAGTTTTCATTAACAGCTGTCTTTTTGAATGATGAAATCATTTTCTCTTTGTGTGTGTGTGTGTGTGTGTGTGTGTGTGTGTGTGTGTGTGTGTGTGTGTGTGTGTGTGTGTGTAGCCTTTGTGTGATTAACCATTAAAAGGTTTGAGGGCGGAGGTGCTTTCAGCATTCCAGTTCATTCCATAGGTATTGGAGCTACCCAAAAGGTTTGGATCACTATAGCAGGAGATCGTCCACATCTTTCAATCCTTGTAAACCATTTCTTCATAGAGCTGAAGCTTTGGGCATAGGGAAATTGTCATGGTGGAACAGGTTTGGGTCTCCTAGTTCAAGTAAAGGGAATATTTCATCGAAAGACACCCTATACAACTGTGTGCAAAGACTAGTTTGAGGAAGAAGCACATCTGGCTGGCTAAGTCGGGTGCTTCAATGCCATGTCATGCATTAATACATGCAAGTTTTACACACTCAACAGAAAGCACACTAGAAGTTTAAAAAGAATTACATAACCTTCAAGTCCTGTGTCATTGCGTAGCCTTCAAGCGACAAATCAGATCAGCATGAGGTCGCAGATGGAAGCTATTTAACTCATTCACGCAAGTGAGGAGCTGCATAGTGGTTTCTGTGTCCTCGAATTTGCGATGCAAGCATGCACAGGTGGTGTTTGCGAGTGCATTTGTGGTGTACGGTACGCGTTCGCGCGTTAATGAGAGTGTGCTTTGGCAAACGCTTGCTAATTCGCCGTGTGGTAACAGACTCGCGCTCCAAATGTCCCCGCAAGATTCGCAGCGAGAGATGAGGAATATGCAGAGTTGTTGATGAATATGTATTATTGGTGAGATGTGTTCAGACTGTCGAGTGTGGGTTTGACAAAACAACCATGCTAGGCTCAGTATCGAAATACAGTCTTAAGGCTGTATCCAGATGTCACAGCAATCTGAATTCGAATACGAATTCTTGTATCTAGGACTTCTGTCTAGGACCCAGTGTCTTAGACTTTTGATTGAAAGATTTATAGGTTAAAATCCAAGCACCCTCAATCTAACACTGCTGGGCCCTTAAGCAAGGCCCTTAACCATCAATTACTCGGCTGTATAAATGAGATAACTAAGTTGTTCAGTCTGCCAACTGGCAAAGATATGTAAATGTAGTATACAGACTACCAAATAAGCAACAATAAACATTAAAAGAAACCTTTTTTTTACTCATAATGCCTTGCATGGAAGTCATCAGATGGCAGCATTTCCCAAGACTAGCATAAACAAGTACCACATGAACAAATTAACATAGAAATTGTAGTCCTTATGCAGAGAAGCACAAAGTCATTGCTTTATTATTTGAAATTGGGGTACCTCTTGTGGGGTTACACTATTGCTGCCTCACAAATCTAGTGCTCTGAGTTCTACCCTGACATTGGCTTGCTTGTGATATTTTTCCATGTTCTCCTACTGTATGTATTGGTTTCCTCTAGGTTTAGAAGTTTCCTTCCTGCTATCCTACACTTAAATTGGCTACAGTATGACTACTGCTCCTCAGCAGGTAGTGTTCCAACCTCTCAGGTATATTGATCATTTCTAAACTTGGTTGAATGAGTTGCAAGGTTCCACATGATGTCCCTCTGACTGCATGGATGGACTTCCAAAGATTTTCTTCCAGTTTTCTCTTAATTAGAGAAAGCTACTATTTGACTCTGGATCCACAGAGGGTATTGCAGGTAAATCCGATCACTGGGTAATTTTTAACCTTGGTTAACTTGGTTTTGTGGTTTCGCATGTTGCCTCTGTGTCTTTGTGGGTTTTCTCTGGGATCTTAGGTTTCCTTCCAGCTTTTCTTTAGTTAAGTTATCTACCATAGCGCTATTGTTTCATATTGTGTAGTTTTGCAAACTCTCAAAAACAAGGGTAATTTCTAAACTTGATTGTCTCAGTTGTAGGGTTTCTTATGTTGCCTCTGAGATTGAATTGTTGGGTTTTGCATGGTGCCCCTGAGTCTGCAGGGGTTTCCATTGGGCTCCCAGGTTCCCTGCAGACTTCCTTCTAGCTAAGAAAGCAACTATGTGACTCTGGTTTCACAAAGGGCAACCTTTTGTCTGCTAAGGTATTTTCGAAACTTGTTTGACTGAATTGTGGGGTTTTTGCATGTTGCCCCTGTGCTTGCATGGGTTTCCTCTTGGCTTTCTGGGTTCCTTCCAACTTTCTTCTTATTAAGAAAGCTGCTGACTTTGGTTCTGCATTAAGTAGTATTGCCATCTTCTGACTACTGAGGTTATTTCAAAATTTGGCTGGCTTTCATGTTGCCCCTGTGGTTTCAGGGGTTTTCTGTGGGCTCTCCAAAAAAGGAAACAAAAATTGGTACCAAGAAGTGACTTTTAAAACATTGTTGGTTAAGTTAAGTAAGCTACTATGTGATTCTGGTTCCTCAGAGGGTTGTGTTACAAACTCCTGGTTACTTATCTAAATTTTCATGTTGCTCCTATGTTTGCATGGGTTTCCTGTTGTGTCTCTGGTTTCCTTCAACCTCCCAAACATGTGACAGACTATGCAAGATTGTCCCCAGTGGTAAATCTTTAAGATCTTAGTGGCTGGCAGTCGACCGAAATCCCAACCAGCTTGTATGTATTGTCCCAGTGTTCAGGGTGCATACCCAATACCCACCTCCTGTTCTGGTCATGATTAACTCATCTTCAGTTCAGCATTTTAAATGTCAGATGGATGGTCTTTATATTCTGGCACACAAAGTCTTTGAATTCCAAATGGCCACATGAAGCAACAAGATATTCTCTTTTGATTCCCATGGATGGACATCTGCTTGAGTATTCTGCCTATTTATCTCTTCCTTTCTGCTTGATGTCCTTCTGCCATTTTCTTTACAATAATTCCTGTCTGTCAGACTGCGCCAGTTTTTGTCAATAACAACTTTTTATAGTCAATGCAACAGGATACATTTGAAATGTGGCCCCTTTACAAAAGCTAAACTTCTGGCAGTTCTATCAGTTATTATCTATCAGTTAAGCAATTATTTAGCAGTTAGTTAGTTGCTGACTGGTCTGAGGATTTGACAGTGGTTCAGGCTTCTCTAGCAAAGTTTAGGAATACACTATATGGCAACTCATATTAAAAGTTTTTGGACACACCGCATTTGCCCTTATATGAGGAGAGTTCAAGTCACTTTTAATTTTATAGGTAAAAAAATAAATCGTGGCTGTACTACGTGCAGTAGAAGGGTTAGGGTTAGGGTTAGGCTAGTGTGTCCTATTACTGATAGGCGGCACACATGTTGCATGCCAGTCCAGAGACTGTTAATGACAATAGCAGTGTTAGGGCATGCATTGAACAGCGTGTGGTGCTGAAGTTTATTATGAATTAAGGCATAAATCCCACAGATATCTACAGAAGACTTCAAGCACAGTACGACGATAAGACACTCAATGGCAGACATTTGAATGGTGTAAATGCTTCAAAGATGGCCATACGTTCATCAGTGGCGATCTCAGTCGTGATAGTTCCTTGATGCTGAAGTGAAGCAGGCTTTCCTAGGATGGTTCAGGCACACTGACAAATTTTTATATTTTTAATCTTTCCAGGAGTTAGTTAAATGTTGGGATGTATAAATGGGAAGTGTATAAATTTAGCAAGGGAGAATGTCGAAAAATCAATGAAATTTCCACTCTTTGAAATTTGTTCTTTTATTTTAGAAACTTTAAACTCCTGGTTTGACTTGAACATCCCTCATAGTAAGCTCCACTGCTCAAATAGTTTTGTGCTCATTTAGCCACAAGAGCGGTAGTAAAGTCAGGTAATGGTGTAGGGTGAGGACGTCTGGGGTGAAGTCAGCGTTCTAATTTTTCTTGAAGGTCTTCATTAGGGTTGAGGTCAGAACTTGATAGCTGGAGTTCTTGGAACAGGTTATGGGTCTCCTAGTTAAATTGAAGGGAAAATTTAGTGCATCCAGAGATATATTATAAAATGTTGTGGTACCAGTTTGGGGAACAACCACATATGGGTAAAGTCCCAGTGCAAGTTTAGAGGTGCACCTGGAAAAACTGTGCCTGAAAGACAAGGTCATAAGTCATTCCATTCATATCTGTTTTTGCTCATGTTTTTTTTATTTTTTTTTTTACTTGTTTTCTGCTTTTACTCCCTTCAAGCATTTGGCATCTTTGCATCTTCATCATTCTGAGGTTCAGGGTTATTTCTCTCTCTCTTTTTTTTCCCCCTTTATTTATTTATTTGTTTGTTTGTTTGTTTGTTGTGAATAAATTGGCTAAATTTAAATTTTGCTACAGCAGAGCGTGAAGCGTGCGCATTAGCGGGGTGATTAGAACGTAGGCATGCGTGCGGGTGTGTTTTGAAGGTCTTTTTAGGACTCTTGAGACACATGCACACACACACACACACACACACACACACACACACACACACACATACACACAGAGATGAAGTGCATGGAAAAAAAAAACACACAAAAGACTCCAGACTTCAGTGTGTCTGCCACTCGAGATAGTATTTAGTATGTAAATCGTTATTGTTGTTCGTACAGTGGTAATTAGTGAGGGCAGAGAGTGTGAAATAAGAGCCTGGGCCCTCACACAGGGGAGAAGAACGCTCACACACACTCACACACACACACACACACACACACACACACACACACACACACACACACACACACACACACACACACACACACAAACACCGGATGAGTACCCTCTCTATGGCTGTGTTTAATCTGACACTAGTGACTCCTCTACAATCATGCTTACACATACTTACTGCCCTTCCACATAAACCCCACCATTCAACACAGACGAAGCAACACATTAGGAACAGAATCAACCATGTTTCTGCATCTGAAGGACAAAAGACATACTTTTGAAGGAGGCTTTAGACCTTGGAGGTCTCCTATTTTTCATGCTGCTCTTTTATCCATACCCAAAAAGATCAAGATCTCTTCGTACATCCAACATAAAAAAGACAGACCTAAGGACTCCCTCTATCCATTTCCACATTTGTTAAATGTTACCTCCCCATACTTCTATAACCTTTCCTCTTCCTGTCTCTGGGGTAGTTCCCCATTCGGGAACGAGACGCTGCACCATAACGCTTTGGGAACACCCCCGCGTTGTCCGCACTCTGAACCACGTGTGAAATCTGACCAATAGGCAAGTCATGACGTCATGGGCGGGCGACGTCGCGATGACCAGAAGCTGCAAAATGGCTGTGCGGTGGTAGCGACGATGGCTTCTTCACAGAGAGAAGATAAGCGGCACAGGGATGCAGGGAGTGTGGCACAGAGACACAGCGTCTCGTTCCCTCAGGGAACTAGTCATACATAAGTAACCTAGAGACGTTACATCCAACCAACTCCCCCTTACTTTTGACTCCTGTTTTCCCACTCTTACTTTCCCCTTGTCCCTTAATGAGGCTATCCAAAGGGGGAAGGATCAATTTGTATACCCCAGGGTCAAGGTACCTCCCTCTTCTCCCTTAATGGGACTATCCAAAGGGGGGAGGATTCTTGACCCTGGAGTGTATACATTTGTGGATGTCCTGAAAACCTCCCTCAGCCCGAAGAAGCTGCTCAGATGAGTAGAAAGTTTAGACCCCAACCAGATTGAAGTCACACAAGTTCCAGATACACGTGTTACAATACACAACTAATCTAATCTAATCTAATCTCATCTAATCTATTTCTCTCAATTTCTGATGATATGTTATGGATTTGTCGAAAATTAATTTGAATTCAGATCCTCAGATTCTTTGGTTGGTGGTGGTGGGTTGGTGGGGGGACAGGTGGGCTTAATGGGTGTGGGGGATAAATTTAGTTTGCGATATCTTTCTTTAAAATCACCTGACACGATAGTCACTGATACAGTAGGTTGCTGGAATCTACAGTTAGGGTTGGGATGACATCACTTCCCAATTGTCTCTGGCAAAAGTATTGAGACACCTGACTTTTCCAGCCATATGTGGCTCTTAATCAAAATGTCAGAGGCACACAATTGTATTTCCTGTCTTTGGATGCAAGATGTAAAAGACCTTTTGCTAGAGATTGCAATTGAAACACCACTCAAAGCATTTTTACCTCATCTACATCAATTTACTAATACCCTTGTCTCTGAATGAGCATAAATCTCTGTAAAATCTTCACAAAATCTACACAACATCTCCAGTGGAACATCTTCCTAGAAGTCTGGAGCTTATTAGAACAGCAAATGTGGAATGAGATGTTCTAAAAATTTTAGTGTGTGTGTGTTTAATTGAGAGCATGTGTGACTTATTAGAAGCTAGGTGACTCCCAGCTTATATGTGTGTGTGTGTGTGTGTGTGTGTGTGTGTGTGTGTGTGTGTGTGTGTGTGTGTGTGTGTGTGTGTGTGTGTGTGTGTGTGTGTGTGTGTGTGTGTGTGTGTGTAGGTGCAGACATACACAGCCCGACAGACAGACAGACAGACAGACACACACACACACACACACACACACACACACACACACACACACACACACACACATACACACACACACAGAGACACTTGTTATTGTGTTGTTGTTCCAAGGTCAGAGGTTAAGCGTTGGGAGTGGCGAAGGATAAATTGGAATACTGAGGCGCATCGATTACAGTATCGATTTTTGTGTGTGTGTGTGTGTGTGTGTGTGTGTGTGTGTGTGTGTGTGTGTGTGTGTGTGTGTGTGTCTGTCTGTCTGTCTGTCTGTCTGTCGGGCTGTGTCTGTCTGTCTGTCTGTCTGTCTGTCTGTCTGTCTGTCTGTCCAGACAAAGGCTTTTTGTCCATTCTGTATTCTCAGAGAAGTTTAGTCATAGCTATGGCTTTTAGAGTTTTTAAAAGTCTTTCTTTCTCTCTTTTCTTTTTTTCTCTTTCTGTCTATCTATCTCTCTGGCACAGGTCATTGTAATCTATTATGGTCATTTGTTTTGGCCCCCAGGCACTCCGACACATTATAGCATTTCTGGGGGAAGAACAAAAAAAAAGTAATGTGATGTGAAAGAGAAGCCTTTCAGGTCAGAGAGAGAGAGAGAGAGAGAGAGAGAGAGAGAGAGAGAGAGAGAGAGAGAGAGAACGAGATAGATAGATAGATAGATAGATAGATAGATAGATAGATAGATAGATAGATAGATAGATAGATAGATAGATAGATAGATAGATAGATAGATCATCTACATCTACATCCACAATCGTGTGCCTCAGGCTTTGTGGTAAAGGTTAGAGGAAGAACAGTGTCTGAATATTTTTGGGACGTTTCTCCCGCTCCGTGTTATTCCCGAAAGTTGGTGATGGTGGGGGTTTGTTAGTGTGTACTAAGATTTGTGAGTGTAGGCGGTAATGATTTATAAGTGAATACATTACAATCCTGTTTATATTTAATGCATGAGCGGGAAGCGTTAATTTTGGTTTAATTGTTTTATTAGCATGAGGAATGCCGAAATGCGTGGAATGATGGAGTGTATGGAATACTGAAGTGTATGGAATACTGTAGCATTCTAAATATTGCAGTGTATGTGGAATAATGAAGTGTAGGGGATACAAAAGTGTATGTAATACTGCATTGCCTGGAATATTGAAATGTATAGAATACAGAACTGGAACACTAAAATGTACGGAATACTGAAGTGTAAAAGAATACTGCCATGTAAAGTATGCTGATATATATGGAATACTGAAAGTGTAGTTAATTGGAATGCATACAATACGGAACTATAAGGACAACTGAAGTGCATGGAAAACTGAAATGTATAAAATACTAAAATGTATGGAATACCAAACTGTAGGTAATTGAAGCATATTGAATACTGAACTGTAGGTAATTGCAGTGTATGGAATACGGAACTGTAGGTAATTGAAGTGTATGGAATACCGAACTGTAGGTAATTGAAGCATATGGAATACCAAACTGTAGGTAATTGAAGTGTATAGAATACCTAACTGTAGTTAATTGAAATGTATGGAATACTGAAGTGTATGGAATACCGAACTGTAGGTGATTAAAGTGTATGTAATACTTAAGTGTATACAACACTCGTGTTGGTAGTTAAAGTGCATGGAATACCGAACTGTAGGTAATTGAAGTGTATGGAATACTAAAGTGTATGGAATACTAAAGTGTATGGAATACAAAAGTGTATGGAATATTGAAGTGTTGGTAATTAAAGTGTATGGAATACTGATCTGTAGTTACTAAAGTGTAGGAACTACAGAAATGTAAGGAATGCTATAATGTCTGGAATACTGAAATGTAGAAAATATTGAATAAGGAATACTGACATGTAAAGTATACTGAAATGCATGGAATACTTAAGTGTAAAGAATTCTGAAGTACAGGAAATACCGGTGTATAGGAAATACAGAAGCATACCGAATACTTCAGTGTAAGGAAACCAGAGTTGTAAGGAATTCTGAAGTGTAAGGAATACTAAGGCTTGTGGAATACTGAAGTTTAAGGAATTTGTACGGAATACAGAATTGTAGCAAATACTGGAATGTAGAGAATAATGCAGTGTACTGAATGCTGAAAGTGTATGAAATTCTGCACTTTATGGAATAATGAACTGTACCTAATGCTGAAATGTATGGAATACTGAAGTGTGCTGTATATTGAAGTGTAAAGAAAATAATTATTCCATACAGTGTAGAATTCCAGACACTTAAGTATTCAGTACATGTCCGTATTCAATTGAATATTACAATGCGGTATTTCCTACAATTCCGTATTCTGTGCACATTCCTTAAAGTTCAGTATTCCACACGCTTAGGTATTCCGTACATTAATAACGAAGTGTACTGAATACGGAAGTGTTCTGAAAAACGCAGTAGTGTATGGAATACTGAAGTAGTCTACTGAATTGTAGGAATGCAGAACAGGAAATCATTTTACAGTTCATGGTTCAGATCTCACACACACACACACACACACACACACACACACACACTGAAAAGCTCTCAGCAAGAAGCAATAACAGGAAGTGTTTTCTCTTCAGAGTGTCGCTACGATGAGCTCAATTACACATGACCCGGCCTTCAGTTCCGTCTCACAAAGATCCATACACGAGTGATGATTCCTGCTTCGCTATCGCTTCTCACTTCAGCAGCAGGCATTAATCTGTTCAGCTCAGATAGTAATCTAATCGATCACACGGGCTGATACATAGAGCAGAGCATATCTGATAAACGTCGAAGCATTGTGGTCTTTAAAGTGTTACGTCGGAGTCGATTTTACTGCACGAGCCGTCATCGGGAACGTCGTAGCACTTTTAAAACCAGAAACTGTTTCAGGATCTGGGCCTTTTTTTATGTCATGTGGGCAGGTTTTACTGTGTCATCTAGACTGTTTTAACTGTCATACACATGTTTTCCACTCAAATGGGAGCATTTTTACTGTCATGTCTGTGTTTTATATTGTCATGTGGGCATTTCTTTACTGTCATATGAGTGGTTTTACAGTCATTTGAGTGATTTTACTGTCATTTGAGTGGTTTTCCTGTCATGTGGGTATTTCTTTACTGCCATATGAGTTTTTTAAATGTCATGTAGTTTTTTTTACTGCCATATGAATGGTTTTACTGTCATTTGAGTGGTTTTACTGCCATATGAGTGGTTTTACTGTCATTTGAGTGGTTTTACTGTCATTTGAGTGGTTTTACTGCCATATGAGTGGTTTTACTGTCATTTGAGTGGTTTTACTGTCATTTGAGTGATTTTACTGTCATTTGAGTGGTTTTCCTGTCATGTGGGTATTTCTTTACTGCCATATGAGTTTTTTAAATGTCATGTAGTTTTTTTTACTGCCATATGAATGGTTTGACTGTCATTTGAGTGGTTTTACTGCCATATGAGTGGTTTTACTGTCATTTGAGTGGTTTTACTGTCATTTGAGTGGTTTTACTGCCATATGAGTGGTTTTACTGTCATATGAGTGGTTTTACTGCTATATGAGTGGTTTTACTGTCATTTGAGTAGTTTTACTGTCATGTGGGCATTTCTTTACTGTCATTTGAGTTGTTTATATGTCATGTTTGTTTTTATTCTTTCTTCCTGTCATATGAGTTGTGTTACTGTCATGTGGGCATGTCTTACTGTCATATTAGTGGTTTTACTGTCATGTAGTCATTTCTTCACTGCCATATGAGTTTTTTATATGTCATGTAAGTTTTTTTTTACTGTCATATGAGTGGTTTTACTGTCATGTGGGCATTTTTTTCACTGTCATTTGAGTTGTTTAAATGTCATCTAGACTGTTTTAACTGTCATAGACATGTTTTCCACTCAAATGGGAGCATTTTTACTGTCATGTCTGTTTTATACTGTCGTGTGGGCATTTCTTTACTGTCATATGATTGGTTTAACTGTCATTTGAGTGGTTTTACTGTCATTTGAGTGGTTTTCCTATCATGTGGGTATTTCTTTACCGCCATATAAGTTTTTAAAATGTCATGTAGCCATATGAGTGGTTTTGCTGTCATATGGGCATTTTTTACCGTCATTTAAACTGTTTAAATGTCATGTAGGCTTTTCCTTACTGCCATATGAGTTTTTTCAAATGTCATGTGGGCATTTGTTACTGTCATTTGAGTGGTTTTACTGTCATATGAGTGGTTTTACTGGCTTTTGAGTGGTTTTACTGTTATGTGGGCATTTCTTACTGTCATTTGAGATGTTTAAATATCTTGTAGGTGTTTTTACTGTCATATGAGTGGCTTTACTGTCATGTAGACATTCTTTACTGTCATAAAGTGGTTTTACTGTCGTGTAGGCATTTATTACTGTAATTTGAGTTGTTTAAATGCCGTGTGGTTTTTTTTCACTGTCTTGTGGCTGTTTTTTTTTTATTGTCATGTGGACATTTAAAACTGTCCTATTATTATTATACTATATGTAAGTGGTTTTATTTTCATGTGGCCATTTTTGCTGTCATATGTTTTTTTTTTTCATATTTTATTGTCATAAGAGTAGATTTACTGTCATGCGGGGGCTTATTTTTACTGTTGTTGGCATTTTTTACTGTCATGCTTTGCTAACAAATAGGAGTCTTATTGTCATATGGTCATACTAGTAGTTTTAGTGTCATGTGGGCGATTTTATTTTCAGGTGGGCAATTTTACTGTCATGTGGGCATTTTTTTTACTGCCATTTGAGTTGTTTAAATGTCATGTAGGTGTTTTTATTTTTTCACTGTCCTATGAGTGGTTTTAATGTCATGTGGAAATTTTAACTGTCATGTTGTCATGAGTGTAGATTTACTGTCATGTGGGGGCTTTTTTTTTTTTACTGTTGTGAGCATTATTTACTGTCATATGACTGGCTTTGCTGACGAATGGGAGAGGTTTCTGTCATATTGGTGTTTTTTTTTTTTTTATCAATGTGTTGTTTTTTGTCACATCAATAGTTTTAGTTTTGGTGTTTTTAATTGTCATTGTTAATGTAATATGAGTGATTTGTAATGTCATGGTGGCATTTTTACTGTCATGTGGTTAGTTATTCTTGTCATTTGGCCAGTTTTTACGTGTATGTGGGCATTTTTACTTCATTTGTGTGTGTTTTACTCTCAGAAGTTGTAACTGTCATATGGTGCTTTCACTTTTTTAAGTGGGTAGTTTTTCCTGCCTTACTCTCATGTGAACATCTATGTTTTTTTCCAACATTATAGCTAAAAATGGCTTAATTCCAGCTTTTTGGAAGGTCCGAGTTGCGAGCTGACCAGAGCGCAGCATTCATTTGGGTTGTTGTGAAAGTGGATGGTTATTAGTCAGTATTTGGACTGTGATAATGAATCTTTAGAAAG
>NC_139602.1:7078051-7100551 GCF_946808225.1 Silurus aristotelis
GTGTGTGTGTGTGTGTGTGTGTGTGTGTGTGTGTGTGTGTGTGTAGAACAAGCAAGCTGTTCGAGACTCGGGGAGCAATTACACCGAGCAATTGTTTCCAGTGACTTGCCATAAAAAAGAAAAAAAAGGACAGGATCATGCCAAGGTTTATTCAACACTACAAACACTTCATTAGACGAAAAATACTGCTGTAATGCATTTCACCACAAACCCAAAAATACCAATCCAGCATTCAAGATCAATTCCTGTGTATGTTTTATTTTTAATTTTATTTTTATTGAATAGTTTTATTTTATTTAATGTTTTTCATTTATGTATTTATTTTTTTTTCTTTTTGTTATAGTTGTAGTTCCTTGTATTTATATTTGATCTGTATTTTATTATTTGTGTATTTTTATTTTTATTAATTTTTTAATTGGATGCTTTGTTTCGTTTTTGTTTATTGATTGAATTAAAAAATATTTTTTAAATATTTTAAAATAAAGTGTATTATCTTTTTTAATCTGTATTTTATTTGTGTGTTAAATTATTTATTATTATATTATATTATATTATATTATATTATATTATATTATATTATATTATATTATATTATAATGGTTAATAACATGCACATAGACCACGCCCCCCTTTACAAAGCATCATATGTACATATCTTTTTTAATCTGTATTTTATTTGTGTTTGTTTATTTATTATTATAAATATTATATTATATTATAATGGTTAGTAACATGCACATAGACCATGCCCCCTTTACAAAGCATCATATATACATCACTATTCGAACTTTGCAAACTTTTTTTTTTACACGTTTTTCCACTCGGCCCGTAGAGGTTCCTAAACTGATCGGCGCCCACGGTGCTTTCGATCTCAGCGGGCTGCCGATATTTCTCGGAACAACAGAAACCCATTTGCAACCTTTTAAAAGCGGCTCCGGAAGGACCACCGAAGCCCTTACACGTCTTCTGAGCATATTCTCCGCTGGGCTTGTCGTGAGATGCAGCCATGTTTTTTTTTTCTCTCTCTAGTTTTGTGAGCATTCGTTTCTTTTTAGCTTTAAAAGTGGAAGGAAGGCGTCATGGGGGAAGGGATTCGCAACCTGTCATGGTTTTCCCACAAACGTAGATGCTGTAGCATCTCACGACATGAAATAAAATGTACCTTTCATTTGAACCTCACTTCTCTCCTCACACCCTTGAGTCTGTATGAGCACAAAATATCTTCCCAGAAGAGTTTATCTCATTAGAAAAGCAAAAATCTGGAATAGAACCTCCAGAAAGCACATACGATGGGGTGTCCACAAACTTTTGAGGTTCGTGGAGCCTTCGCAGTTGAATGATCATTTGGAGGAAAACTGGAACATCACCCTGGAAATGTCTATCAATAAGTACATTTGCATCGAGTTTCCTGAGGAAGTGGTGTTTTTTTTCTCTTCTCGAAACCAAATTGAAATTAATGAGAGTAATTATCCTAATGGCAGCAGGTTACAACTTGAAGGTGTGTTTGCGTGACCGTTAGGACAACAGCTTCCTAATGAGATGCTCAATAACTCAATAGGAAAGTGGACAGGCTGAACGAGTGCATCTGGACCGTTTTAATCATCCGTGGTTTGATCGAGATTCTTCCCCACACCTTTATCTCTATCGGGTGAAATAAATATAAAATGTCAGGCAGAGCCACGTGGTGCTGATGGTAAAAAAAACTTAATGATTGAAACTCTGGTGTACAGAATTTTGTGCATATATAGAGAGGCCATGCGCACTTCACTGAGAATTTTATATATAGAGAGAGAGAAAGAGGCCACACCCACTTCACTGAGAATTTTATATTTCATTTTATTTCAACTTCTCCCGCTTATCCATAATTCGGGTCGCGGGGGCAGCAGTCAAAGCAGATTCCCCAGACACTTCTCCGTGTCCAGGGATTGGGCTGTCAAGGCCGCCGCCTTCGACTGCTGCCCAATCCTTTCAGAACCGGTCCCTTACGGTCCCTCCTGCAGGTGGTGAGCCCACGGGAAGGCGGCCCCACGTCGCTCCGACGTCACGGTCCTTGGTTATTTTTCTCGTAAGAAAAAAGAGAATTGTATATATATATATATATATATATATATATATATATATATATATATATATATATATAGAGAGAGAGAGAGAGAGAGAGAGAGAGAGAGAGAGAGAGAGAGAGAGAGAGAGAGTGCCCAGGCCTACCTAACTGTGAATTATATAGAGAGGAAGGCCACGCCTACTTCACTGAGAATCATATAGTAATAGGCCATGCCTGCTTCACTGAGAATTATAGAGAGAGAGGCCACACCCACTTCACTGAGAATTTTATAGAGAGAGAGGCCACGCCTACTTTACTGGGAATAATATATAGAGAGGCCACATCTACTTCACTGAAAATAATATAGAGAGAGGCCAAGCCTACTTCACTAAGAATAATGTAGAGAGGCCACACTTGACATGACTTAGAACGTAAATTAGACAAACACACAGCAGGGTTTAAAATTGATACTTGAACCATTAACCCAACAAAGACTAGCTTAAACGGGGGCGGATAGACTTTCTCGACTAGACTCTGCTCATTCATATTGTTTGTCCTTGTTTACTTGTTTATGGTCAACAAAAAGTTTGATTAGCCCGTACGAGTACTAGCGTCCCGGCTCTAAGCACCCCACCAGTGTTACACCAAAAATTCCTGTCAGAATTGCTCGCATGCTTCCTCGTAATAATTTATGACTGACCATTCATCAAAATGACAGCAGGTGGGACCAGGATTGACCCCTTGACGTCGCGAAAAAAGGCCGTTGCTTACGTCTTGAATACTCTATGAATCTATGAATAATAGAGGGGTCAATCTAGTCATTTAGAGGCGCATTATAAGGCAAGCTCCAGCAAAGCAACCAATTGATTTTTATTTATTTTTTCTTCCTTCTAACCAGCTTATAGACAGAAGGCATCTCCTCTTCACCACATTCGCATCATTTTTGCCCGATGACAGGACGAGAGGTAATCGATAGCACGTCAAACCGGCGGCGGGATGAATATTCATCAGAGCGACCAAGATGATCAACCTGAGGCAAGACAGGCCTCTGTTTGAACTCTAGAAAGTTGTGGGGTTTTTTGGCCAAAAAAATCTCATTGTTTTTCTACATCAAAGGACATTTTGATCCATTTAATGTTGCTGGATTACTATTGCTGGAATTCTAGTAAATAGCATTTGTCGGAGGGGCAGAGTTGCGCCTGCACATGTTCCCAGTAGTAAAAAGGAAGTTGTATTGGGCAGGTGTTATTGGAAATGGGTGTCTTGAAGGATCAAAAAGTATTCATAGTTAAGGATTATTTCCACTCATACGAGAGTATCCATGATCCTTCACATAAACTGACAGTGGTATCGACCAGACGGGGCGACTAGCCATACCGCTTGAGAATCTCTAGCCATGCTGCAGAAAAACTTTCCAGGATGAATCACTTCATGTGGTACTGACTTCTTATATCCGTCCCATTCCCCCCGATCTTACACCCCCCAACTTGTGGGGAATGTTAACGTTCAATTGTGACGATCCGCCAAGAACTTTGCCTGCATTACGCAAGAAAATCCTCCCCTTTCGCAGGAGTCTGCAGTGACCTTTCTTCCGGGATATGTTTGAGAATCTCCAATGTTTGAGTTTCCAGCAAGTCAAATGTCAAAGTCAATGTCAAACACTTACATTGTGCATACCGTGGTAAATCAACACGCTAATAGTGTGTATGCTAGTTTTAATCAGAAATAAACTTACAGATGACATCAAGGTAATACTGTTTGTCTTTTTACTTTAGTACTGTATGTTTGGGGGGCATATTGTAGATACCAACAAACGGCATGCTTGGTGTTGCCGTGCTTGGCCAATTTTCATCGGCTCGTTAATAAAAAGGAACAACTGATTTTGCAAAAATTTTATGAAAAATACGATGTTTCATTTGGAAATGTAGTGAGCTTCAAGTTTCCCAGAATGGAAATACTTAAGTACAGATATGTTGGAAAAAAGCTACTCAAGTATGGTAACATAATACATTTACTTCCACTATTGTCCACCAGTGCGACCTACAAAGTGTTGGTCTGACACTGGAAACTCCTTCCAATAGTGAACATCCCCAAATCTGTCCTTCCTACAGAAACAATGGCGTATTATTTACATTACCGCCCAAGCTGCTGCTTTAGAAAACAAATCAACCCCTATAGATCAATCGGGATCAAGCAAACAAACAGCGACATGGTGAAAGAATAGGCCATGATACCCAATGCAAAATTTAAATATATCCCGACTAGAAGCAACCGACCCCCCGATCAATCGTTCGAAAAAGAGACAATCTTTTAAAGTGTGCAATTCAGTGTAGCGAAAAGGATTACAGGATAAAGCAAATGTAGCTCACTTCCATGTGACGTTCTACAGAAATGTTCCCCAAAGATATACACAGCCCTTTTATTTATTTTTTACCTTTCAAAGGGGGGCATTCTTTTCACAAACATGTGGTCTTTTTTCTTGTAATTATACACGACGTGAACCGACAGACGTGTGTAACGGAGTCGAAATACTTCGCAAACCAATAAAAAACACAAACAAATGCATCATCCTGAGCCTTGAACGGTTTTAGCCGGAGAAAACAGGGGAAATAAATACGACGTCAGGTTCGTTTCGCGCATCTCCGAGGCATGCATCATTCAAGCGAACGGCGTCTTGATCTAATTACCGCCCGTCGCCGTCGCCATTGTAGCCCCAGCTGATTTGATTTATATCGAGTTATACAAGGAATGGATTAACGGCTTATAAAAAATGCATGATGTGCTGCCTCGCAAACACTGCATTTGTCAGGGCTCTTTAAATTCCTTCACTGTGTGCCCAGAAGAGGTAAAAAAAAAAAAAAAGAAACGAAATGAAATGAAACTAACAACTAAATTAATTTTGCAACTTCCTTTTTACTTAACACTATAGCTATAGTTTGTATAGTTCTACTTATGCATATTAGACCAGGGTACGTATATATTTCTCAAGCTAGCAATACACGATAGTTTGAACAGTGAGACCTTTGCTGCCTGCCAGTCCCAAAAATGACTAATGGGTACCTTTGAATCAGGTGGTTGTGAGTTCAAATCCCTGTACCACCATGCTGGCCTTGCTGGCCACTCAGTGCTGATAAAGGACAGCCTCCAAACATTCCCATTAGCAAAATACTTGAGACTGCGTAATGATTTGCCAATCTAATAAACCAATGTTTTATTCACAATAAAACATGGAAAATATATCATATATAGCTAATAAAGGACAACAGGTCAGTGAAATGATTGGGTATAAATAGTGTATCTGAGAGTACCAAAGTCTTTCAGAAGTACAAACAAAAGAGTTTCACCAATTTGTTAAAGACTGTGTGTACAAATTGTAGAACAATTTCAGAATAATGTTCCTTGACAAAAAAACCCATCATTTGCAGTACGTACTATCATGAAATGTTTTTTAAAAATCTGGAGAAATCTATGTGCACAATGGACAAGGGCCAAAATCTGGACCCTGAGGTAGAACTGCATTGAAAAACAATCATGATTCTCTAAAAGACAATGTTTGCCATGTCATCTACAAATAATGGTTGAAATACGATCATACAAAGAAGTAGTCATGTGTGAACATGACCCAGAAATGCCACCATTCTCTCTTGGACAAACTAATTTCAAATCTAATGCTACTAAGGAGATAAAGTGTAAGAGCCTTGCTGAAGGGCCTTTAAAGGGGGCTCCTGGTGGTGCTGGAAATTGCACTTTTTACTTCCCGGTCCAAAGTCCAGTGCCTTACCACAGAGCTATCACTTTAAACCCTGAGGATACCGGATTAACTGGGGGAGTACACACTGGTACACCCAATTTGGGGTGGAAGAACATTCTGGAATTCCAAATTCCATAAAAAGATGGTTCTGGAACCCTGCACACTGTCTGCTTTTTCGAATTTTATAGTGTTTCTTATTGCTTTTTTTTTTTGGTGTTACAGTAGTTATAAAACGTAGACTGGAATCCAGGCTTCATGTCTACAATTAAACAGAGAAGAAATGAACCGTTTCATCTTTTTTTTTTTCGTTTAAAACCAGTCATTCGCCACTTGGCCTGTATTTTTAACACTGCAGAAGCCACTATTTCTGGATACCGAGCACCTGGTGCACATCAGTTCAGGCATATCTGAGATATCTGCTCAACACGGCTCGCTTTAAGAAGCGCTCGACGATAGCCGCAGTTTGCCACGCTTGAAAAATCCGTGGCCCCGGGTGATCATGGCTACAGCTCTCACAGCTGCCGATGATCTTCTCCGGAGCGCAGTCCATCACCTGAATATGGATCACTCCATTCAGAGCAGACAGGAAGTGTGCAGCATCTGTTGAAAGCCTGCGAGGAGATTAAATACGTAATGCTTGATGCTACTCATGCAAAATGTAGAGACATTTGTTTTTAAGTATAGAATGAAGTAAAAAGTGTGTAAGAAAATCTACAAATGATAACTACACCTTATTATATTGTTAACATGGTTGGAAAGCTGGAAGAGCTCCGGTTAAATCCTGGCCTTGGGGGAGGTTTACCGAGTTCTCAGGTTTTCTCCCAGAGAACAAATTACATGAATAAATGAAGCCAGCATGTCATTCTTTTCTGAATTGATTGTATTATTTACAGCATATTGAACTCAGATCTATTATATCGTTTAAATAAAATAAGTTAAAATAATGGATATGGAGAGAACTGACTTTCAAAAGGAATTCTGCCCTCAGGCTCTGTTTTATAGAGGGGGAGATTCTCCTTTAATCATTACTATAACCAGGAAAAAACATTAGCATAGATAAAGAGATGCATAGACGGATGGATGGATGGATGGATGGATGGATGGATGGATGGATGGATGGATGGACAGTGGATGGGTGGGTGGATGGATGGATGGATGGATGGATGGATGGATGGATGGATGGATGGATGGATGGATGGATGGATGGATGGATGGATGGATGGAAGTAAAAATGGATTGACAGATGAACAGACAGATGGATGTCTGGATGGATGGATGTTCTGTATGATCCTCTGAACTCATGACCTTCTGATCTCATGACTTTCTGATCACTGGTCCAACATCTTGAACAACCCACAATAGGCCGTGTGAAGGAAGCTGGATGTCACTGAGGATTTCTCGATTTTTGACAACTTTGCTTAATCGTCATTGCCATATGGACCAGAGGGCAAACACTGTCGCTATTTGTGTGACTTTGCGCGTTGGGCTGCGTTGGGCTGCGTTAGCATCGGATTTTGTTTTCCGCTTTCTCGGAAAGCTGCTTTTGATCTTTTCTGACATGTGTGTATCTGTGTGTGTGTGTGTGTGTGTGTGTGTGTGTGTGTATGTCCTTACAGATTTGATTACCAAGAGCTGCTGCACAACTCAACTTTCTGCCTGGTGCCTCGTGGCCGGCGACTCGGATCTTTCCGTTTCCTCGAAGCCCTGCAGGTAAGTAGCTCTAAGTCGCCTTCTGAGGAAAAATAAAATAATAATTTTTTATATATATATATATATATATATATATATATATATATATATATATATATATATTATATATATATATATATATATATATATATATATATATATATATTATATATATATATATATATATATATATATATATATATATATATATATATATATATATATATATATATATAAATAAAAGTATAAATACCCTGAAGGTCCCTATATTCCTACCAGACGTCCATTACTGGTTTCTATGGCAACTGATCTTGGCCCTGCAGGTTGGCGTCTCGTTGTTACAGAATGCTGAAAGTTTGGGTTATTGGTATTGACATTTTGTCTTCTTTCAGTTTAGAGAGTTTCCTGTTCTGTAATAAGAAACGTAGCATTTGTACTCTTTTTATTCTTTCTAGTCCTCAAAACACGGCCCCCACATTTGAAATGGTCCTCTAAATAATGCCAAAAACATATGAGTAAAAAGAATAATTAAAATTTTAAAAAAAATTATTAATGTCTATATTTTAACAAAATGTTCCTTAGTTATTAATAGAGATCGAGGCACCGATAGTTAAAAATCCAAGCTTATAGTTTTTCCAGGCTCCGGTCCGCTATCATTACGAGAGTGGCCTCTAGAGGTGAATATATATAGTGCTTTTTTTCTCAGAGAATTTCATTAATACATAATGAGTTTACATTTGTTTAAATCTATTAATGCTTCACAATTTAATACCAAAAACACATTACATGTAAATACTATGTAATAACATACATATTACATGTGTATTAATGTTATTGCATACTATTATACCCTAAGTTTAGTCAGTGACATACCGTTTAATACATTACCTTTAATACAATCGATTCAGTTAATTATTATAAATTGTATTTTTTTTTTTTTTTAATGGATTTAGGCAAAATAAACAGTAATGTGATCAGTGTGATCAAGTAATTAGTTTTTTTTTGGGTTTTTTTTCAGCGAAATAATTGACTCTTTGAATGTAGCAGCAGAAGCTTTAGACTTCACAAACCCAACAAAAATACCAATTCTGCATTTCTCAATGCACTAATTCACTAAACACACACACACACACACACACACACACACACACACACACACACACACACACATATACACACTGCAATCCCAGGGCTCTCCGTCAGTAAACTTAGCCCTTGCCCTCAGGCGGCCATGACGCTGTTTCAGCAAATCCTAAATCAAGCCGTGGATGCTTTTTTTAGAACAAAGTTTATGTGAAACGAGGTCCGTCGTACACCGAGTTAATATTTGCGTAGTAAATAGGGAATAAAACTCATTATTTTGTGATGCTTTTAAAATAGCCACAGAGATACTGTTACTACCCTGACATATAGATTTTTTTTTTTTTACTTTATTCCAGAGCAAAAAACGGAACATCCTGTTCCATATTTAATCCTGATTTTCGGTGATAAATATTTCCAATTTATTCCAAAAGGTGTTCAGCATCCCTATAGCAGCAGATCTTCCACCACTTCCAAACCATGTATATCATAAAACTGGCTTTATGTACAGGGGCATTGTCATGCTGGAACAAATTTGGGTCTCCTAGTTCAACCAAAAGAAAAATTTAATGTTACAGCATATAAAGATGTCCTATACAATTGTGTGCCTCTAGGTTTGTGCTAAAAGTTGGGGAAGAACCTGATATGGCTGGAAAAATCAGGTGTCTCAATTGAAATTAAAATATAAAACAAGACCTTGCAGTCTACAAAGTGCTTATTTTTAAACTCTGGCAACCCTACCATTAAATGTCTTGCTCTTTCTTTGACCATGGGGGCAGCGTGAATCTTGCCCCATCTGATCAAATGAAATTTGTTTCAGAGCAACAGCATGTTTTTGAAAAGGTATTTCAGCTGAACGTTTGCAGAACGTTTGTTGAATATCTGGACATGCGTATTTTTGTCAGGCAAAGGAAATTTCCATACGATCGAGTTTGTACATAGTTACATTTAAAGTTGCACGTGAGCTGAACTTTAGAAACAAATCACAGCTCCTTGTGGCCAATCAGAATTGAGAATTCATCTTCGCTGAGATTGATACGAAAGGGGAAATATTTTTCAGACGTTCTCAATGAAATATCTTCAAGGTAACCCCACCCCCTAAACCCTAATAAAGGCTGAGCAAGAAAAGCAAACCTAATATGTCGCAAACGAGGTCTTACGCACCCCAAAGAGGATCAAGAGGACAAAAAGGCAAGTCGTGCTTGGAGACTCGATCCATTTTATATATTTTTTTCGTCCCTCTCTCATCTCCGTCTTCCTTTCATGTGTGACTCAGCGGCTTTCAGCAGCGGAGAACGCGACATCGAAAAGCTTTTAGACGCGACAGGTTTCGGTCTTTCGGAAACCTCTCGGATATTAGCGAGTCTGAGAGCTATAATAGAACACTGACTGCTATGTTGTGGTCCTTTAGACCAGCGGTCCCCAACCTTTTTTGTGCCACGGACCGGTTTAATGTCAGACAATATTTTCACGGACCGGTCTTTAAGGTGTGGCGGATAAATACAACAAAATCAAATGATACGACCATTAAAACTGGTATTTTCTAAATATAATAATAAACGTGAATCCATTTTGCTGGCTTAGGGGTTTGAATTTAGCAGTAATGTGTTATGTGTTGTCAGCCGGAGCACCCCCTTTAAGAAGGTAGCGGATAGAGGTAATACATGTGACCGAGGCATCATGACCTGCATCAAGAGTGAGAGAATCCGGTCATTTTCCAAAATAAAACATCATTCAGAATAAGATAATAAATAAAAACTTTCATTCGGTTTCTCTCATTAGGGGTCGACACAGCGGGTCATCCCTGGAATCAGATAATAAATAAAACAGAAATAATGTTTTGTATTCTTTCTGAATGGCCTGGTACCAATTGACCCACGGCCCGTGGGTTGGGGACCACTGCTTTTGTATACTTTATGTTTTTCTTTCCGTACTTTTGACACCATGCAATTCTGTCTGGACTCATTGGAACCGACTTCACCATACAACCAAACACGGAGTTCCAAGCTTTTTATGCGTTGTTTAAAGAGCAAACATCTGGAGTGGTATCTATTATGGAACGGCCTGCTGAGTCGCCGCACCTAAATCCTATTGAACTGCTCTGGGATCGAATACGACGCATCACGAACGCTACGGAGACCGAGGCGCTTCCTGAGAGTCATGTAGAATACAAATTAACATGGCAGAGGTAGAGCTGCATCTATACCAGACTCAGACACCATTTAAACGCTCAGGAAACCTTCGCAGATGTTTGGATTAAATTCGCCGATCAGCATGTGACACCACGAGTCTCCAATATTGAATTTGTTCCCAATATTCAAATTTTCGGAGAGGTTTTCGGGTTTTCATTAGCTGTAATAAACACTCGAAATATATCAGTGTGTGTTGAATCTATATAATATACCAGTTTCACTTTTTTTTGTATTGAATTACTAAAATAAATAAACTTTTCCATTCAATTTAACGTTTTCTGCAACACGTGGTTCTTCCCCAAACTTTTCCCACGACCTTGGTGAATGAGCACAAACTCTCCACGAAATCTTGTGGAACATCATCTCAGAAAAGAGTTTATTAGAACAGCGACAGGGACCTAAATACGGAATGGGATTTTCAAAAACACACACCAATCTTACACTCAGGTGTCGACAATCTATTGTCTACATATGTGTATATATGAAAACATTTATATTAATTTAATTGGATAGAAAAAACTATTCGGCCCGCCCCCCAATACCAGGACTCATCTACGAATCCTTTTTTTTCTTCTTAACTTCATACATTCTTTTTCAATTTGTTGAAACATTTCTGGCTGTAAAATAATTCGATATCCTACAACCTCATTAATCCCTCACGGGAAATATATAATATCCGTATTATTTATGATCTGAGGCGTATTTTTCGTTATCCCGAGTGAGCAGCTTTTAGAAAGAAAAGCTTTGTTCCATTTTTATCCCAGAATCCTTGATTCGGGCTTTTACTTTTTTACGCTCTCTCTTTCTCTTCTGAGCTTTTATTCATGTTTCCTGTCTTCAAAGCAAGAATTCACAGCAAAGTGCTCGAGGGGGATGGTTGATGGGGAGGGGTGTCGCCTTGGCCCTGTGATATCATGTTCAGAAACGTATTGTAAATCTTTTTTTCTTTTTTTTTTAAATACTTAGAATATATGTTCAAATCCTTATATATACTATAAACATTTGTTGCTCATCATGCGTTCTGAGACTGGAGCCTCCTTCCATGACCTCAAGTGTAAATAACTGGACGTGGACCTCAGAATGCATCTACACTATTGTTTCAAATTAAGTACAGCTTTCAATGGTGAACCTTGGTGTGTGTGTGTGGGTTGGTGGGTGTGGGTGTGTGTGATGGGCTTCCGTAGGCAGCGTGTATCCCTGTATTACTGAGTAACGGATGGGAGCTGCCTTTCTCCGAGGTCATCGACTGGAGTAAAGCTGCTATCATCGGAGATGAGAGATTACTACTGCAGGTACCACATACACACACATACAGTATATATACACACAGATGTACATATATATAAACATACACACATGTTCCACTAGATCTTGCAGTACGCTTGTAGAGATTTCAACCACATGGTGTAAGTAAAAGGGCATAAATACACAAACTTAAATACAAGTCAACTTCTATAATTCGTACATAAAGCTGGCAAGATAAGTGGTTTTGTGGTGAACATCCTATTCCACATTTAGTCCCCATTTTCTGTTTTAATAAGTTTCACTCATTTGAGATGATGTTCCACCAGATTTTGTGAAGATTTTGTGGAAATTCTGTGGAAATTTTGTGATTTCCAATTCATCCCAAACGTCTTCAATAGGGTTGAGTTCAGGGTTCTATCGCAGACCACTCAAGATTTGCCAACACATCTGAAGCATACCTTTATGGAGCTGGCTTTGTGTACAACAGCACCGCCATCTTGAAACAGGTTCAGGCCTCCAAGTTCCAATAAAGGAAAAAAACATCTTGTTTTTGCCTCCCAAAAATGTCCAATAAAAGTGTGGGTCTCTGAATTTGTGGACAAACTACATAGCATACATCTGATTATATTTTGTTGTTAAGGTCTAATTTTTGAGTTTGATGATCTTCAATGATCAGAAGGTTCGCAAGATGTATGGAACAAAAATCACTACGTTGCATCAGATAAAAGCTGGAGATGTTAATTATGTGCAATCGCCCCAAGGTGTTCTGTCTTCTTGTCAAGGTGGACCTTTAAAACCCGATTGAGTTATCAACCCTGGATAATAAAGCTCCGAATTGATTCTTCAGTCTCGAGTAGTAAATTTCACACACATGCCACGAGTGTTCATTAAAGACGTGCTGTAAATGTGATATGCTATTTATGTTCGTTAATTACTAGGGTTATTAATGGCTGCTACCTGTTTGGCCTTTCCGAGCAAATCCATTTGCAGCACGTCTGAAATATCACGGGCAAAATGTCAGTAAAGATGAGACACAAGACTGTTAGGACTTTAAATCCGGGGACACGAATAGAAATTGTGATTATTAATGACCCTAAGCCCTTAGGGCCCTACACACACACTCATAAATCGTCCTCTAGTCCAGACACCCAGAGTGGGTGTGGAGCTAGCAATTTGTTCCACCTTAAGTAACCCATATGTCATATTCTGTTAAGCAGTCATTAATAATCAAAGCAAAATGAAAAGGTTGAATCGCACAGACTGGCAAAAAAAAATTTCCGCGGAAAAAACTAAGCAGCGTCAAATTCATCATCAGGACATCCGTCATTTTTAAGGTTGGCAAAACGTGATTGCCATTTTGCCACTACATATTTCTTAGCATGGCAATCAGGAGCTGTAGTGCAAATCAAATTCCGTAGGTGGACTCAAGGTGCTGTAACAAGGAATTGAGTGATCTAGCAGGAATCAAGTATACCAAGAATTTGAGTGATCCCACAGAAATCATCAAGTGCCATAGAGGGAATGAAGTGATCTAGCTGGAATCAAGTGCCATAGCAGGGATTTGAGTGCTGTGGCAGAAATCAAGTGGTCTAACAAAATATTAAGTGAACTAACAGAAATCAAGTGCCATAGAGAGAATCGAGTAATCTAACAGAATTCAAGTGCCGTAGCAGGGGGTCAAGTTCTGTGGCAGGAATCAAGTGCTGTAACAAGCAATTGAGTGATCTAGCTGGAATCATGTGTCAAAGCAGGAGTCAAGTGCTGTGTCAGGACTCAAAGGTTTTTGCGCAAGTTAAGTGTCCATGCAAGAATCAAGTGCAGATGTCCTAGGTGGAATCAGGTGTCCCAGCAAGAATTGAATGTCAGGTACCATAGCAGCAATCAAGTGCCATAACAGAAATCGAGTGCTCTGGCAGGAGTCAAGTGCGATAGCAGGAATCGAGTTGTCTAGCAGGAATCAAGTGGTGTAGCAGGAATCGTGTTAAGTGTTGAGTTGCAACTAAATCCTCAACTTCCTGACTGGGAGACCTCAGTCAGTCCGGATAGGGAACAGCATCTTCAGCACCACCACACTGAGCACTGGGGCCCCCTGTGTGCTCAGCCCACTGCTGTTTACTCTGCTGACTCACAACTGTGTAGCAATTCACAGCTCGAACCACATCTTCAAATTCGCAGATGACACGACCATGGAGGGTCTCTTCAGCAAGAATGATGAGTCAGCATACATTGGCCTGAAGATGGCTGCGCGGCAGTAGCTCGCAGCGGCCTCTCCGGATCCAAAAATGGTGCTTTCACCATATTTAGCACGACCCTTCACAATACATGGACACCAGAGTCAGCTGTGTTCATGTGTACGACCACCAGACACTGCTACGGTACAGGCACCATGCAACCAACAATCTGCATGATGATCTTATCAACAACCTTCGCGACCTCGGCTTGCTGCGACCTTGGCCACAAAGACCAGGCCCCCAGACCTCGGTGTTACCTGATGCCGGTAGCCAGGAGAGGAGACGTCGAAAGCGCTGTTCGAGGAAGCGGAAGGGCGGCAAGCGGGCGGGTGTCCGTGCTAGGCTAAATGCTAACCCTAGCCGGCCGGCTATCCCATCAATTTTTCTTTCCAACGTCTGCTCCCTGGATAATAAACTGGACTACATCCAACTCCAGCGAACCACACGGCGAGAGTTTAGAGACTGTTGCGTCTTTGTTTTCACGGAGACGTGGCTCAGCGACAGAGTTCCGGAAGCCGCCATCCAGCTAGACGGGCTAACCATGTTTCGAGCCGACAGAAATGCAGCTCTGTACGGTAAGACTCGCGGTGGTGGCGTGTGTGTTTATATCAACACGGAATGGTGTAAGAACTCTGTGCTCGTTTCATGCTACTGCTCAACGCTAGTGGAGTTTGTGACTGTTAGATGCAGACCTTTTTATTTACCACTGGAATTCACAACTGTATTAATCGTCGGAGTGTACATTCCTCCCAGTGCTAATGCTAAGGAGGCACTGTGTGAACTCTACGGCGCTATTAGCGACCTGCAGAATGCTCACCCCAACGGATTGTTTATTATCGCCGGAGATTTCAACCATGCGAATCTCAAGACTGTGCTTCCTAAACTCCATCAGCATGTGGACTTTGCAATGAGAGGAGCAAACATGCTGGATCTTGTTTACACAAACATCCCCGGCGCGTATCGTGCGGAGCCCCGCCCCCATCTCGGATACTCAGACCACTGTTCTGTTATGTTAATTCCAGCATACAGACCGCTCATCAGACGCTCTAAACCGGTTCTGAAACAGGTGAAAACCTGGCCAGAAGGAGCTACTTCTGCTCTTCAGGACTGTTTTGAGTGCACTGACTGGGACATGTTTAGAGAGGCTGCAACCTACGGCGATTCCATCAACTTGGAGGAGAACACATCATCAGTGACCAGCTACATCAGCAAGTGCGTTAAAGATGTGACCATCTCCAAGACCATCACTACACGCTCCAACCAGAAACCGTGGATGACTGCAAATGTGCGTGCGCTGCTGAAACAAAGAGACTCTGCCTTCAGATCAAGGGACAAGGTGGCCTTAAAAACAGCAAGGGCCAAACTGTCTCGTGCCATCAGAGAGGCGAAGCGCGCACACGCGAAGAAAATCCACAACCACTTCCAGGACTGTGGAGACACCCGGCGCATGTGGCAGGGCATCCAGGCGATCACGAATTACAAGACCACATCACCTGCTTGTGACCGTGACCCTCTCCCTCCCAGATGTGCTGAACGACTACTACGCCCGGTTCGAGGTGCAGAACAACGTGGTGGCGAGGAAGACCATCCCTCCTCCCACTGACCAGGTGCTCTGTCTAACCACAGCTGAAGTGAGGAAAACTTTATGCAGAGTTAACCCACGGAAGTCTGCTGGACCAGACAACATTCCTGGCAGAGTGCTCAGGGAATGTGCAGAACAGCTAGCAGATGTCACTGACATCTTCAACATCTCCCTGAGCAGCAACGTTGTTCCCACGTGCCTCAAGACAACGACCATTGTTCCCGTGCCGAAGAAGTCTTCTGTCTCCTGCCTCCCATCGTGATGAAGTGTGCTCGTCATGAGGCACATTAAGACACAGCTTCCACCCTCCCTGGACCCCATGCAGTTTGCGTATCGTCCAAACCGTTCCACGGACGATGCTATCTCCACAACCCTCCATCTGGCCCTCACCCACCTGGATAACAAGGACCCGTATGTACGAATGCTGTTCAATGACTTCAGCTTAGCATTCAACACAATCATTCCTCAGCACCTAATCGAGAAGTTGAACCTTCTGGGCCTGAACACCTCCCTCTGTAACTGGATCCTGGACTTCCTGACTGGGAGACCTCAGTGTGCTCAGCCCACTGCTGTTCACTCTGCTGACTCAAGACTGTGTAGCAATGCACAGCTCGAACCACATCATCAAGGTCGCTGATGACACGACTGTGGTGGGTCTAATCAGCAAGAACGACGAGTCAGCATACAGAGAGGAGGTGTAACGGTTAACTGCCTGGTGTGGAGCAAACAACCTGTCTCTGAACGTGGACAAAACGAAAGAGATGGTTGTGGACTTCAGGAGAGCACAGAGCGACCAATCTCCACTGATTATTGATGGATCCTCAGTGGAGATCGTCAAGAGCACCAAATTCCTTGGTGTTCATCTGGCAGACAACCTCACCTGGTCACTCAACACCAGCTCAATCACCAAGAAAGCCCAGCAACGTCTCTACTTTCTGAGAAGGCTGAGGAAAACCCACCTCCCTCCCCCCATCCTGTCCATGTTCTACAGAGGGACCATTGAGAGCATCCTGAGCAGCTGCATCACTGCCTGGTTTGGGAACTGCACCGTCTCGGACCGCAAGTCCCTACAGAGGATAGTGAGGACAGCTGAGAAGATCATCGGAATCTCTCTCCCCTCTATCATGGACATTTACACTACACGCTGCATCCGCAAAGCACACAGCATTGTGGACGATTACACACACACCCCTCACACACACTTTTTACACTCCTACCATCAGGAAAACGGTTCCGAAGCATTCGGGCCGCCACAACAAGACTATGCAACAGTTTCTTTCCACAAGCCATCAGGCTACTTAACACACAGAAATAACCGGAACTCTCACACACACACGCTCAAATGTGTGTAACGAGCTGTAAAATTTTTCCTGGACTTAACACTTAACACACACTCATCACTCATCTCAACCCATTTCACCAGCATTAATTTATTTATTATTCTCAACTGTACCACACTCTCAACTGCTGTTTTTTGCACATTTATCATTTTCATTGTATTATACTGTTTACATGCTGTTTTTTGCACCTTCGACTGCTGCTGTATTTTTGCACTACATTGTTCTGTTTATAGTCAATTCTGGGATATAGTTTTTAGTTTGTATAGTTTTTACAGTCTTCTTGTACAGTACTGTATAATCAAGTATACAGTAGGTTTACTGGTAGGCGCTATATTGGGTTTTGTGTCTTGTCTTGTCTTGTGTCGTCTGTCTGCACTATCTGTCTGCAATTTTTTGCACTAGGTTGCATTTGATGCACTTTATGTAACTTGTGTTGTAGCTCTATGTTGTTTTGTTTGTTGTTGTTAAGTGTAGCACCAGGGTTCTGGAGAAACGTTGTCTCATTTTTACTGTGTACTGTGTACCACTGTGTATAGTAGAAATGACAGTAAAAGCCACTTGACTTGACTTGACTTGAGAGAGAAGGTGAACGAGTTAACAGCCTGGTGTAAAGGCTGCTTATGTTGGATCCTCTGTGGAGATCGTCAAGAGCGCCAAATTACAGAGAACTTCACCTGGTCACTCAACACCAGCTTCATCAACACAAAAGCCCAGCAGTATATCTACTTCCTAAAAAGGCTGAGGCAAGCCGATCTCCCTCCCCCTATTCTCACCATGTTCTTCATCGAGAGCATCCTGAGCAGCTGCATCACTGCCTGGTTTGGGAAATGTCTCAGATCACAAGACCCTACAGAGATTAGTAAGGACAGCAGAGAAGATCATAGGAGTCTCTCTTCCCTCTATTTGCACCACATGCTGCATCCGCAAAGCCAACAGCATTGTGGACGACCCACACACCCCTCACACACACTCTTCATTCTTCTGCACTGTTTTTTGTCTGCACTGTTTGCACCAGGTTGCACACGACACACTTTGTGGCGAGGACACTTACTTTAGTCCTCAACTCTGTGTTCTGTTATGTAGCTTAATGTTGTTTGATGTAGCCCCAGGGTTCTGGAGGAATGTTGTCTCATTTCACTGTGTACTGCATCAGTAATATACAGTAGAAATTACAATAAAAGCTTCTTCACTTGTTGTAGACAGAACCTAATGCCATCTATAGAACAAGTGCTGTAACTAGAAATCTAATTTCATTACAGAGCCCTCATACTCGAACAGGCATCAAGTAGCAGAGCAGGAATTAAATGGCACAGAAGGAAATCAAATACTGTAGCAGGAGTCAAATGTCATAGAAGTAATGATATACCAAAGCAGGAATCGAGTGGTTCAACAGTAATCAAGTGGCATCACAGGAAACAAAGTCCCAAAGATAGTATCAAATGCCATTTAAACAAACAAGTGGGAATCAAATGGCATAGCAGGAATTTAGTGCTTTGGGTAGATGAACATTGTGTCAATTGTGTGTTTGTCTTATGGAAAAAAATCTAGAGAACAAAATATCCACGAATATAATTATAACACCTATCTTTTCCAGTCATATGTGGTTCCTCCCCAAACTGATAAATGCTAGAGGCATACACTTGTAGAGAAAGTCTTTGGATGAGGTGACATGAAATTTTCCCTTTCCTCGAACTAGAAGACCCCAACCTTTTCCAGGATGACAATGCCCCTGTGAACAAAGCTTCATGGAGATATTGGAGTGAAGGTTCTTGAGTGGCCTGCTGTAGAGCTTTAAACCTCAACCATTTTTAACACTTTTGAGATGAATTGCAAGGGCGCCCCAGGCCTCCTCATCCCCCTCTCATCAGTACTTGCATTTACTAATAAACTTGTGGTGGAATAAGCACAAATCTCCACAAAATCTCCAGAGAATCTCCACAACAACTAGTAGACCATCGTTCCAGAAGAGTGGAGCTTATTACAAGAGGAAATTGGGAACAAATGTTGAATGGATTGTTAAAAAAACGCATACCAATCTTCAACATCTTTTTGTTTATATAGCAAATCGATGAATGGAAAAGACAAATAGTCAAGCAAGGGAAAAGCTTTGCAATACACTTGATATTAGTGATAGAAATGTAAGTGTCTTGATTGCAAAGCATATGTAATGTGAACAAACAAATGATGTATATATATATATTTTTTTTGCCTCCACTAACCTTCTCTCATTCTTTTTCTCTCTCGCCATCTCAGATTCCCTCTATCACCAGGTCCGTGAATGCTGAGCAAATCCTGGCTCTGAGACAGCAGACGCAGTTCCTGTGGGACTCCTACTTCTCCTCAGTGGATAAAATTGTCTTAACCACATTAGAGGTGAGGTTACAGCTGGAGGGGAAAAAAAAGAGGGCTAGACGAGGAGCGAACGGATTACGTGGCAGGTTAAAAAAAACGACGGAGCAGATTGACGTTGTGGTAATTTGTTTGTCACAGCTTTTTCACACAAGTGCTCAGTGTTGTGTGTCCGTGACGTTGTTTTGTCTCCGATACTTCACACATGTCACAAAGTTAAATGCAGTCAATCCGTGTAGACACCTCAGGCTCAATCTCACTTTATTACAGTTGCAGCAAGTTAATTTTTGTACACAGATTAAAGAATTTGAACACAAGCTAATAGGATTTGAGGCAAATGAGGTCGAGGCAGTCGACATAAAAGAGCTAGAAGATAACTTGACAATTAAGTCCAATCCGACAAAGCTCTTATGATGTCTAATTCAGACTCTATTTCCCAATAGATTTTACAGTGATGGACTACAGGTAGCCCCCGAGTTACCATGGTTCAACTTACGAATTTTTGGACTTCTTTTCTGGATGCTGCCAGGATGTGTTGCGGTCGACAAAGTTCAGCTGTCTTGTGTTAGAACGTGTATTTCTTCTGCATTTTTGTTGTTTCAAAGCATCATTTTAGCTCTTGTCTCTTTCTCCTTTGTTTCACCAGACAGAAACAGAGCGCATTTAATTAGTCTCATCAGCTACAGGTGTGCTTCTCTGCCCTCCAATAATAAACCAGCTCTCGTCCACTATAAATTGTACTGTAAATTGCTCTGTTTGGCTAAATATTTACTGTAATTTGCTAAATTTATAGCAAATTTCAATATACTACCCCATACTGATCACCATTTTTTAAGATACCTGTTTAGGCTAGTCCATGTCTCGACTTAGGATATTTTCATTGCAATGGGGTCATCTCCAACATGAATTGGGGACTTCCTGCACTCACTACAGCCACCCTCATACTGATTAGGGACCCCATGTTCCCCATAATTTACAGCCAAAGACTTTTTAGATTCATTTTGCTTTCACACAAAGTACTTGCTCAGTTCCCTTAGTCTTTGTGGTTACCAAGCTTTTTGTCAGTGTGTTTGATACTTTGATCTGGACCTTCTCATTATTGATTCTAGCCTGGTCTTGGATTACTTGGTATTTCTTGACTCTGCCCACAACCTGCAATTTCTTCCGTTAAGTAGTCTAACAAGACACTGTTTAAGCTTGACTTCATAACCGTCAATTGTCTGGCCAAATTTAGGAATAAAAAGAAGGAGGTGAGGGACTATTGGTTGGGTACTGAAATCAATCCCAGGTTTATGCAAGTTAATACATTGTATGGCATTTGAGAGATATTCTTGTACAGAGCAACTTAAAATTATGTCATTTATAGAACTGCACAGTTGAGGGTCAGGGGCCATGTTCAAGGAGCTCAGCAGTGGTAGGTTGGAGGTGCTGGGATTTGAACTCGACATTCTGATAGCTAATACTCCAAGGTACCAACCTAACCCTGGGGGAACCCTGGGGAAGATCCAAAGAACTGTTTGGCTTTCTGTAGATATATGTTGCTAAGTTATATGTCTAAGTTTGTAAAGTCTTGCAGATAATTCAATAAACCAATAACGAAAAATGTTGGGGGAAAAGTGGACTGGTAGGCATGTTTGCCCCTTTAAGTGTTTGAATCCCACATCCACATCTCCAGTTTCCTCATTTCAGTCCAAAGATATGCGTTGTATTGGCAAATTGCACATAGTGGATGAGTGTGTTTGATTGCTCTATGATGTGTTGGCATCTTGTCAACGTCCCCTGACATGTGCGTCAGCGGTAGGCTTGCTAGCAGAAGCGGTCTCAAGGTGGCTGAAAATGTCCATCATTCATTGTTTAAAATTATAGCAATGGAAAAGTGCAAAAAATCGTTTACCAAGTGCTTGTAGGAATCCCTAAAATCTCCAGGTGAGCAAGTAACTAACTTTTAAACAAATAGTGTGTTAAATTTACTTGTTGCATTTTGATTCAGATTGTCTGTAGGTTGATTTACAGTCAAATGCCTTATGACTCTCTGGGACAAGGCCGAAAACTTCTGAAGGTACCCAAGAACCCCACTAAGGTAGAGAACCCAAAAAAGGTTTTATGAAAATAGACAAAACCCTGCTTGTCTAAAATATCCCTCAAGTAAAGTAAAGTATCAAAGAACGTAACTGATTTCTGTAGCAACTTGTCAAGTGTTAGCAGAGGCATTAACAATCCGTTAGATCACCCACAATGTTTGCGTTTGTTATTTCTACCTTTCAGTCGCTAATTTACGTCTTTGTAGCCGGTTGTTTTTTTGTTTTTTTTCCAGCAGCGTTCCAGAGCTCTCCGATAATCGCTAATTATTCTAATTAACATTAATTTCCTGTTAGCCACATTAGCGAAAGAACGAACAAGTCCTGCGTTTCCAGTCGCCTCGTTTCTTGTTATTTGATGCCTCGGTGGATGCGAGTGCATTGAAGCGCTGGGCGTGAAATTCCACATCTGCTGTTCCACGCTTGATTCCACAAGCACAGCCGGAGGGGAAAAACACGAAGGAAAAGTTGGGGAAAGGGATGGAGGATGGGGAAGAAAAAAAAGTTGCTAGGAGCGAAGAGCAAAGTGAGAAGGGCTGAAATTTGCAAGGGGAAAGGTGTTCCTGTTGTGAAAAAGGTAAAAAAAAGAAAAGAAAGCACTCGTGTGTATGTGCTGGGATTCAAGCGAAGCTGGAGTTTTATGTTTCACCAGCATAAATGTCACCAGGTGCATAAAGAAATCCTGCAGAGACTAATTTAGCCTCTTGTTCGTAGTCATTTTTGTGTGTGTGTTAGATGCTCTAAACAAGGGGAGGGACTTGGGCAGTGACACCACAGTAAATGAGGCCTCCATAACACTCCATGGGTTTGTGTGTGTTTGTGTGTGTGTGGATTGCTAATGCTAGCAAATTTTTCTACATAGCATATGTCACACTTTCCCCATCTGTTAAAATTGGAGGTGTTGGAGAGGGGAGCACAA
>NC_139602.1:7103051-7113051 GCF_946808225.1 Silurus aristotelis
CAAGACTCGATGTGTGTTTTTTGTAGTTGTCACATGTTACATGTTGGGTGTGTGTGTGTGTGTGTGTGTGTGTTGCACAGATCATCCAGGACAGGATATACATCTACACCTCAAGAAGCATGCTGATGTGGAACTCTCTCCCAGGTGGACTCTACACACTCCCTCGGTTTTCCTCGTATCCCAACCTTTTCCCTTTTTACTACGGCCTCCTCGGTGAGTGCTCGTGTGTGTGTGTGTGTGTGTGTGTGTGTGTGTGTGTGTGTGTGTGTGTGTGTGTGTGTGAGAGAGACCGAGGGAGAGATGAAGAAGAGATAAAATGCCATAGACCTGTCTCTCCTGAGCATCTTCGGCTCTGCGCTGTAAAAGTCTGTCGCAGCAAAAATGAAACTATAACTCAAATAGATGCCGAGCCATCTTCAAGTGTGTGTGTGTGTGTGTGTGTGTGTGTGCATATTTTTGAGTGTGTTTAAAATGACAGTGTATTTTTACCTTCAACCACACAACACAATATAGTGCCATAGTGCTTTGAAGTATGTGTGTGTGTGTGTGTGTGTGTGTGTGTGTGTGTGTGTGTGTGTGTGTGTGTGTGTGTGTGTGTGTGTGTGAGATCTTGGACAGTGATATATGGTGTGTATCTGCAGAGGCAGCGTCGTTGTTCCTCTCACTTTTCGATAAATCTGATGACGCAGCAGAAAAAAATCTCTGCGCTGATACACACCGGGGATTCGCCCACATAAATCGGATAGACACAGAAGCTCCGCCCTTTAGACATCTAATCAGCTCTGCCTTTAGAAATCTGATCTTCACAGAGGCTCTGCCCTCAAAAAAATCTGATCTACACTCAGACGCCGCATTTAGAAATCTGATCTGCACTGTGGCTCCACCCTTAAAAATCTAATCTACACAGAGGCTCCAATCTCAAAAATCTGATCTACACCGGTTTTCTGCCCTTATTCATCTGGGCTACACCAAGGCTCTGCCCTCAAAAATCTAATCTACCCAGAAGCTCCGCCCTCAAAAATCGAATCTACACAGGAGCTCCGACCTCAAAAATCTAATCTACACAGAGCCCCCCCCCCATCTCCGATTCAGGCCGATTTACACCTTATTCATTTGATTTACACAGTGCTGCCCTCATAAATCTGATCTACACCGAGGCTCCGCCCTTATAAAATAAAAAAATATAAATACAAAAATATCTAATACACATTGAGGCTCCGCTAATGTAACGTTCATCTACACCGAAACTCCGCCCTTCTAATCTGATGCAACACACACACACACACACAAACACACACACACACACACACACACACACACACACACACACACACACTTACACAAGCACATTCCAAAACTGTTTTCCTGCACATACTCATTAATTCAATTTGCCAGTAGGCTTAATTGCAGCCAGTAACTCTCGGTGCGTGTGTGTGTGTGTGTGTGTGTGTGTGTGTGTGTGTGTGTGTGTATGTGTGTGTGAAGGTAAGACTCCACAGCAGGAGTTCACAGCTGTTATTCAGGCCCTGGCTCCTCTTCAGTCTCCTCAGCAACCCATCTTCAAACTTATCCTCGCTGTTGCCAAGTCCAGGTTCTGTGCTCAGGTATGTGTGTGTGTGTGTGTGTGTGTGTGTGTGTGTGTGTGTGTGTGTGTGTGTGTGTGTGTGTGTGTGTGTGTGTGTGTGTGTTTGCATGAAAGATTGTTCCTGTCAACTGTTGTATATCTCGAAAAAAAAAAAATGTTGAAGCAGAGATGGCCAACCAGGGCATTACATTACTGCGATGGAAGTATTCTTATTATTTTGAAATAGTCGAGGAAAAGGAGAAAGGAATAATGGTTAAGTGTAGATTATGTGTTGGTGAAAAGCTCTTGTCAACTGCAAAAAATACCAATTAAAAAAAATTAAAAAAACATCTGCATGCAAAGCACAGCACTACAGATGTGTGTGTGTGTGTGTGTGTGTGTGTGTGTGTGTGTGTGTGTGTGTGTGTGTGTGTGTGTGTGTGTGTGTGTATAATGTTGCATATATGGAAATGGAGACAGTAATATAGAAAACCTTTGGCGACTTTCCACCACTGCAGATCTACTGACTGCTCACGATAAAAGTTTTCCGTGGGAGACACATGTACGATGCCATCGCAGCGGAGAGAGAGAGCAAATTCACAGCTCGTTTGCTCTTTGTGGGAAGATAAATTGCCACGGTCACTGATAATAGCGAACTTTGTAAAAGCGTTCAGAATGTTTCAAGCTGATGATGAAGCAGAGAATGATGTAGACGAGGACGAGGTCATATTTACAGAATTGCAAAATTTTTTACGAGATGACAGCGAAAGGTATGTTCTCCCTCCACATAACCGGTGTGCAGCCCACACCCTTAACCTTATATACACTAACGATAGTTACATTCCTGACGGCTAAGGCAGATTGCAAAGCAGTGTACAGAAGAGCAACTGGAAAGTGTTCAGCCTTGTGGTCAAAAGTTAGTCGATCATCTTATTGTTCTCTAAGAAGTTATTAAGCATTTTAAATGTTTAAGAAAAGTCTTTTGCCCTAATATAACTTATTTCTTAATGGCAATTATCAATATTACACCTGTTACACCTGTAAGGCGTGAAAGAGATACAAGTAACGCAAAAGTAACGCAAAAGTAATATAACGCATTACTTTCCATAAAAAGTAACTAAGTAACGTAATTAGTTACTTTTTTGGGGAGTAACTCAATATTGTAACGCATTACTTTTAAAAGTAACGTTGCCCAACACTGTTGGTAACCCTTTTGCAAACCCTTTTCGAGATATGATGGAAGAAGTCTCCAGTGTGAGCGCTTTGGAACAGTTGGAGCATCCATTCATAGTCAATACAGAGATCGAATCGTAATGTTCACGTGTAACAATTCTCATACGACCGAGCTATTGAATGGCCATTACGAAAAAATGGCGTGTCAGAGCACAGTATTAGTATCGGAATTTAATGACTTCGAGTGCCACCAATATATACCAATGTATAGACATTTTCCATCCAGATGTGCCTCTTACCCAAACTGTTCCCACAAACAATTGTATCAGACGTTTGGATATGCTAGTATGAAATTGTCCCTACACTTGGAAGGGAACTAGGTGACCCAAGACAACAAAGTGCACAAAGCCAGCTCGATGAAGTTCGGCTTTCCATGGGTTGGAAGATGTGGAAGATCCTATTGGAACTCCGCCAGAGGGAGTTTTCATCACAGTTTCCATCACAGTTTCCATCCTATCAGGTTTCAGCACCTGAGACTTAGAACATATGAAAATGAAGCTGTTGCTTTAACCAATCAGACACCGGGCCATCTAGCAGGCGTCCAGTAACTTCTGCATTTTCATGTCCTTTGATCGGATGTTTAGAGAGCGAACTAGTCAGAGTTTGCGAACTGTATCTGTAGCAAACTGCACAATCTCAAATATATTTGTGTGGATTTAATAGCTTGTTTTTCATTCCACAATGGCAGACATACGAGAAGCAATCGATTTGGGCGCAGATGCACGTACAGGGACGGACTTTACTAACGCCCCTTTATGTGAATGAGCACAAATCTCCAAAAAATCTCCACAAGATTTAGTGGAACATCTACTCAGAAGGGTGGAGCTTATTAGAAGAGCTATTGTGGAATGAGATGTCCAAAAAATGCGCATGCTCGGGTGTCCACAATCTTTTGCTGTCTCGAGGCCATTTCAGAAACGTCTTTCTGCACCCAAAAAATTATTTCTTCTCCTCTGTCAGCCATTGTGGAACAAAAAAACTGTTAGTAAATCGACTAATATATTCAAGCTTGTGCAGTTTGCTACAGGTGCAGGTTGCTTGCTCAGACTAGCACACCCTCTGAGCATCCGATCAAAGGACTCAAAATGATCAATGTTATTGGAAGCCTGCTAGAGCGCCCCCGGAAACACCTGATGGCTAAAATCTGAAACTGGATTTTTCCATGGTTATGGTTATGGCATTTGTTTAGAAAGGTAATCGAAGTGACCGTAAACAAGCGGTGTGTCCAATGCACTGAGGTCACACTCACAGCCAATCACAATCCAGTATTCAAACTGGCCTTAGCATGGCTTTCGTGTTTTATGCTCATTTGTGAACACAATGTTTCTAAGATCTACATTTCTAATTTTAATTTCCCTTCCAGATCGTCGTGCTGTGGAACTGTGACAAACCTTCACCCCCCAGAAGCAAATGGCCGTCTATAAGCGTCCCTCTGACCGTAATTGAGGAGGAAAGAAAGGTACATGGGAACACCGTGTGTTTATACGATAGAAAGAAATTATATGGACGCCAGGCTCCACCATATCCTGGCTCAGGCTCAGAAGAGAGGCTTTCTCCTCAATAAGATTCCAATAGTCTGGCAAGTCGAGGACACTAATTTCATCCAGGGCTTGTGTCGGATTGAAGTCAGGGGCAGGGAGATTTATTGATCTGCTCTCGCGCTCGGCCTCGGAGGAACCTCTTTTCCCTGTTTGCTGTTGTGTTTCGCCCGATTTTTTTAATAAACTGACCTTTACCTGCAACTTTATATTACATCCTCTCAGGGGATGTGCCAGGTCATATGTGTATAGATATACTGTATGTGTTTGTGTGTGTGTTTGTGTGTCGTTGAGATTTGACGATGCTCTGGAGCTTTTATTGCTCATCTTCTCCACACAACGACGCACTTTTATTAGCTGTTTATCAGGACCAGATTAGTCATCAAATGAAGGAAAAATAAATACCTGGCAACCCAACAGGAAGAACAGGAGTATATAAATAGACTAGCAAGCAGCAGGTGGGATTAATTAGCATCCACAGTAACAGTTAGAGGAAGTAATATTCATTGCCATATACGTAGAAAATGTGCAGAGCTTAAGACTTTATTTTGACTATATAAGGAAAGGAAAGATGAAACAGGTGAGATTGATGAGCGACCATGGTAACGGTTAGAGGAAGTAGTATTTATGACCATATAAGAAAAGAAATGTGCCCTAGGCAATATGCAAAGGTATAGACTTTTTTGTTTTTACTAAATTAACATAAAATATTAGCAATATATGAAAATGAAACAATAAGTAGGTGAGATTAAAGAGCGACCATGGTAATAGTGAGACAAAAAAGAAATTTTCTAACAAAATTACCTCAGGAAATATTGGCCATGTGGGGAAATTCAACCAAAAGTAATTCTATAGTACCTATAAAATAATTTCAGATTTTTTTGCCTCTGAAATGTTTTTGTTTTCCCTGCTAAAGTATAATATTAAAGCAAAAAAAAGTTTTAATTTCTATAAATGTCAGTAGCTTAGTTTACAAGTTTTAATCATTCACCCTCCATCATTCTAAAAAAGCAGGGCAAAGTTCAGAAACACTGCCATCAGTCCCTGAATTAAGCCTTAATTTAGGTAAATGTATTTAAAAAAATCTAGCATCTCCAAAAGGTCAAACACTGATTAGCCCGATGTTCTCTTGGGTTCTCAAAAGGTTTTATTTCCAGATTTTGGACTTTGACAGGCTCATTACAATTCTGACCTTTCATTTAGGTTTCATTCATGCAGCGGTGCGGAAATAAGGTTTTTGTCTGCAGTTTGGATGCATTTTTTTATTTGTATTTTTTTAATATAACCTAGGAAAGGTCACATTCCATCTGTTCGGCTGTAAGGTCATCGAGTTTGCAAAAAATGGGTGAAAAAACAAAAAACATTCAGTGAAACGATGTTCTGTGGGAAGAGTAGGTGAACCTGACTGGTGAGACAAATGGAGAATTCAAGAATGCAAAAAATAAATAAATAAATAAGGGGAAAACTCACTCAAAAACTCTTGAACATTTCTTAAATTTTATAAAAGAGTCCAAATCAAGACAAGAGTGAAATCACAAAGAAACAACACCACATACAAAAAGCCAAGCCAAGCCAAGGGCAAATTCAAATACACATTGGAAATAGGACACAGGTGAAGACAATGAGCAATGTGGAAAAGGGTAAAAAAAAAAAAGAAATGATGTGGTGAGCAAAGACACAATAAAAATAGCAGAAACCATCACAATCCTGATTCCAGAAAGCCAAATATGTCAAAGTTTGAGAAAGATGGGCTACAAGACCAGGTTCTGTTCAGAAAACTGCCAGCTTTCCAATAAAGCTGTTTCAGTTACTGTGCTAATTACACATCAATACTATAATTAGGGACGTGTTTGCCTGAAGCAAATATTGACTGAAATGAATGAACATTAGACCCATCATATCAGCTTGCTGGATCAATGACTCCATCCATTCTGAGGCTCCTGGAGCTACTGGATTCCTGTACCCTCTCAAAACAGCAATATTGCATATATAAAAGCAGTTAGAAAAGTAAAGCACAGTGAAATATTTTCATTCACAAATCTCAGCTTGTTAGAGGTCAAAGTGCAGAGCCAGCAAAGCAAGTTAAGGGCCTTTCTCAAGGGCCCAACACTGGGAGATTGCCAGTGTTGTGGCTTGAACCCCTGACCACCCAATTGAGAACCCAGAGTTATAACATTCAGTCACAACTAACCTAAAAGAACATGCTAAATGTGCAGTAAGCATCTTCAGTAAGTCTTTAGGAAGTGCTTAATCCTGATTGACATAATGGGTACATGATGTTCCAGGATTGGTTTTGGGATCTGGCAGAAAATCCAGAGAACCTGGAAATTATCTGATATCTGAGGCACACCGACCCCGTAAACCCAAAGCTTGAAAACGCTTTCTGCTCCGAAATGGTTCGCGATTGTCACGTTCCACAGTGTGATTATTTTCACCTGACTGAGACAAAGCCTGGTAACAGATGCCTTGATAATGAAGACAACGAACGAAACGTCGGCGGAGACGGAGTCGTTTTTAGCGCCGCAAGAGGGAGACGTGAAAGCGAGAGTGATAACTGTGGGAGGGATTTTTTTTTCTTCGAAATTTGTTCTCACGTTCTAGTGTCTTTTTTGTCTTTCGTTTCCTCAGACCATGAGCAGACGCTTTTTCCCTCATGACGTCATCGGGACCGATGCCGTGCTCAGCTTGGACGAGGACTCAGTGCTGTCCACGAATGAGGTGAGGTGAGGTTAGGAGACGTGTAAATTCTGATGAAATGCTGGTAGCACATGTTCTAGTGGGCATAATAAACATTATTTGTAGACACTGTTTGAGCAAGAGATTCTGTTCTAATAAGCTCCACTCTTCTGGGAAGAGGTGGTGTCCCAATTCATCCCAAAAAGCTTTTCAATAGGGTTGGAGCTCTATTGCAGGAGATCTTACAACCCCTGGAAAGCAGATAGTCATAATGTTGGCTTTGTGCACAGGAGCTTTGGAACAGGTGAAGGAAAAAAGTCCTGCTAAAATATGAATATAAATGTATACGAGGTGGTAAGAAAAAGTTTCAAGACCAGCTCCGTTTACAAGAAAGTGCTTTATCCCTGGTCAGGGAACCAACCCCAGCCACTCTTAGTGCCGGTCCCAAGCCTGGATAAATGGGGGGGGTTGCGTTAGGAAGGTGCCAAATCAAACATGTGGATGATCCGCTGTGGCGACCCCTAATGGGAGAAGCCGAAAGAAAGTTTTACACACTATCACCTCTAAAATAGTCTCCTTGCACAGCAAATGAGCGCCCCCTTCATTCCTTTTTTTGTAAGTCAAGCACCTTCTCCGATTAATCGCAACTTAATCGTACATTTCTATCTAACTTAAATTAATACTTTTAAAGTTTTTAATACTCTTATCAACAGCGACAAAATATCCTTGTAATTGTGATGTTTCAAATCGCGTAAATCATCTGGACATCAAACGGAACTGTTGCTACGTTTCTGCACGGATGGTTTTAATTGTTAGATGTGCGCAACGTGGCGGATTTTGTCGAATAATGAGTGTGGCGTTGAAGGTTTCGATTTCGCCTTGTATATTATTTTAGACTTTTTGTTCTCCTTTTATTATTTACCACTAATCTGCTTACCCTCGTCAGTTTGTCTTTGTTATGCGGAGCCCCCCCCCCCATCAACACACGTGTATACACACACACCTCCCATCGCGGCCGGCATGTCGCGTGTTTGTGCACGCACTCTGTTAATGTCAATTCGCTCTCTTCAGATTCAATTAGAACAGGAATGATATTTACACGGCGCGGGATCAGCGGGCCGCCGGATTCGCTTTTAATTGCTTTTGGCTGTATAATTTAATAAGACAATAACGCGTGTCTGAGATGCAGACAGGATGGATAGACAGGAAGGGAGGGAAAGAAGGACAGAGGGAGGAGAAAAATATTTAAAGAAATGAAGTAGTGGATAAATGAGAATGGTATGAGGACAGAGGAGGTGATCGATACAACTGCATTTGTATTAGACTCCATAGTAAATATTTTGGACATGAATGCACCCTTGAAGCCTCAGACATTCCTGAGGAGTGAAGGTAAAGTTTGCTTCTTGGTCATGGGAGAACCGCTCCCCTCTTGTCGGGGTGCCAATATTTATGACACAAATATCAACTATCGAAACGTCAACTTCTTCCCTATACACTGAAACCTTTCATATAACCACAATTACACACTTATAAGGAAGAACAAAAATGATGATGATAATGATGAGGAGGAGGAGGAGGAGGATGTTGAAAATGACATTGATCAGGTTTCAGATGTTGAGGACGTCGATCATGATAATAAAGAGGAGGAGGAGGAAAAGATGATGATAATAAAAATTTTGTGGATGAGGATGGTGATAGATGATAATGATGATGATGATGATGATGATGATGATGATAATAAATTATTACAATTATGATGATGAGGATGAAGATGATGGTTAGAATTAAGATGATCAGGATAAGGAAGATGATGATGATGATGATGATGATGATGATGATGATGAAAATATTGAGGATGAGGATGGTGATAAATGATGATGATGATAATAAATGGTTACAATTATGATGATGATGATGATAATGAAGAAGAAGAAGATGATCAGGATGAAGAAGAAGATGATGATAAAAATATTGAGGATGAGGATGGTGATAAATGATGATGATAATAAATTATTACAATCATGATGATGAGGATGAAGATGATGATAAAAATATTGAGGAGGATGATGATGATGATAATAAATGATTACAATTATAATGATGAGGATGAAGATGATGGTCAGAATTAAGATGATCAGGATGAAGAAGAAGAAGATGATGATGATGATGATGATGATGATGATAATAAATGATTACAATTATGATGATGAGGATGAAGATGATGGTCAGAATTAAGATGATCAGGATGAAGAAGAAGATAATGATGATGATGATGATGATGATGATGATGATGATGATGATAAATGATTACAATTATGATGATGAGGATGATGATCAGGATTTTGATGATAATGATGGTGATCGTAATGATAAAGATGATGATGATTATGATGATGATGAAGATGAAGACATGGCCGCTCCATGCTTATAAACCTGAGCCAGACTTGCCAGACTAGAGTTCTCCAGGATCCCAGTGGGAATGATGGGAAGAAGGCCATGGTAAATGGATAGTGATTGCGGAGTGAAACAGAAGGAAGTAGCAGCTGCAGGTGTGGGACATAAATAAATGAACCAATTGTGTGTTTGGGGAGAAAATCTGCATTGCTGTTGTCAACAAAAACAAATGGAGCCTGTAGTTTAGCCTTTTTTTCTTGGTTGTAGGTTCATGGAATAGGGTGGGGGAATATAGGAGGGGTGGGGGTTTTCACTGGAGGGGTCATTTATTTATGCACAAAGTCAAGAATTTGGTAGGCTCAGGTGGAGAGTCAGGTGTAGGATGAACAAATGATACCGAATAGGTCCTGAAGATCATCAATTTCACATCACAGTCAGCAACTGGAACAAAAACTGCTGAAGATGCTGCAAACTGGGTGAGGAACATCCAGACCCTGCTTTTGACGTTGTGGAAGACGGTTTCATGCCTGAGGTCCTACACCATGCCGAGACTGAGGACATCAACAAGACACAAGGTCGTTCTACTGAATCAGAA
>NC_139602.1:7120551-7148051 GCF_946808225.1 Silurus aristotelis
TATCTATCTATCTATCTATCTATCTATCTATCTATCTATCTATCTATCTATCTATCTATCTATCTATCAGTCTGTTGATTCAATTATGAGTCCATCTATTCATCCATCCATTCATTTATGAATTTGTCTATCCATTCATGCATCCATCCATCCATTTATTCATCCATCCATCCACTAGTTGATTATTTAACTACAATTCCATCCATCCATCTATTTATCCACCAGTTTGTTCATTTAACCACAACTCTATCTATCTATCTATCTATCTATCTATCTATCTATCTATCTATCTATCTATCTATCTATCTATCTATCTATCTATCTATCTATCTATCTGTCTATCTGTCCATCAGTCTGTTCATTCAATTATGATTCCATCTTTTCATCCATCCATCAATCTGTTTATTCAACCACAAACCCATATCGATCAATCCATTTATTCATCCATCCATCCATCCATCCATCCATCCGTTGATTATTTAACTACAATTCCATCCATCCATCCATCTATTTATCCCCCCATTCATCCACCAGTTTGTTGATTTAACCACAACACTATCTATCTATCTATCTATCTATCTATCTATCTATCTATCTATCTATCTATCTATCTATCTATCTATCTATCTATCTATCTATCTATCTATCTATCTATTTATCTATCTATCTATCAGTTTGTTTATTCAACCACAATTCATTCCATCAATCCATCCATCGATCCATTCATCCACCAGTCTGTTCATTTAAGCACAACTCTATTTTTCTATCTATCTATCTATCTATCTATCTATCTATCTATCTATCTATCTATCTATCTATCTATCTATCTATCTATCTATCTATCTATCTATCTATCTATCTATCTATCTATCTATCTATCTATCTATCTATCTATCTATAGAGCATCCACTTCATCTCAGAGCAGTTCAGTAGGATTGAGGTGCGGTGACTGGACAGGTGGTTTCATGATAGATGTCACTTCAGACATCTGTCTGCTCTCTAAATAATTCTTACAGAACTCAGACGTGCACTTCGGCTCATCGCTGAAGTCGGTTCCGACGGAGCTGCACGGTGATGAAGTATGGAACAGGAGCCATGTTGGTTCAGGATTCCTTCCACTTTCTGGATCTTTCTCTGCTCCAAAACAACCCCAACATGTTTTTCGTTTTACAGAAGATCTTCTTTTAGAGACAATTGTACAATCGCTGTCCAATTCCAAAACGCACACTGATATCAACTGGCGCATATCAATTAACACCTTCTGACCAATCAGAGTCCAGAATTTAGGTTACATGTTTGTCCCAGTTCCACAGCCCATTTAGTCAATCTATAAACATGACTAAATATGTTCGTCTCCCTTCTTTTGTGGACTTTAAGAGCCGTGTGTGTGTGTGTGTGTGTGTGTGTGTGTGTGCGTGTGTGTGTGTGTGTGTGTGTGTGTGTGTGTGTGTGTGTGTGTGTGTGTGAGCCTGATCCTAATAACACAGCCACAATAATCCATCACTGCAGGCACACAAACCACACCATGTTCATTCCCATGGTAGGAGTTGATTTGAAATCTCATTTTGCAGCAGGTTTTCAATTTCGCCTCCTGTCCCTCCTCCCTCTCCTCCTCCTCCTCCTCCTCTTCCTCCTCCTTCATCCCCCGCTTCACCCCCACTGTTCTGTCTTTCACTCAGCTCCGTCATTCCTCCAGACCAAAGCGTGAAAGGAAACGCCAGGTGTAAGGAGATATCGGCAATATTTCACAATCTCGTGCTAATTTCTCTCATCATACAGATTATTTCTCAGATTATTTCTCAGAGTTTCGAAAATCGCCTTTCCATCTCGCCTAACTTTATTACTACGAGGTTTGGGACAGAAGGAAGGAAGGAAGGAAGGAAGGAAGGAAGGAAGGAAGGAAGGAAGGAAGGAAGGAAGGAAGGAAGGAAGGAGTGAGAGAGGGAGAAGGAAAAAGAGAAAAAAAAAGATGAAGAGAAAGAAAGCGAGGCAGAAGGGTAGATAGAAAAAGACAGTGTGAGAGAAAGATGGAGAGAAATAAAGTAATGGGATGGAGAGAAAAAGAGGAAGAGAGAAAAAGAAACCTGAGGTACCAGCTGAGTGTGAACTACTGCATGGTGGCGGGATAAAGGGATGATCTTCGCTTTGTTCTCCACCTGCCTTCTGGAATATTCTTCTGAGAAGCAAAACGAGTGATGAAAGAGGGGAAGGAAGAGAAGAACGGGCGTGTCGATTCGCAGAGTGTGCCGTGTCATCTCCACTCGATTAAATCTCTCTTCGCTCGCAGTCTTTTACAGCAGTTTGAGAAAGGTCATCCATATCAAATCTGATGATCTCCTCCCTCTCTCTTTCTTTCCCTCCCTCTATCTATCTTTTACTCGTTCTCTTTTTGGCCTGGAATCAAAGGCTTAGGTGTACATGAGACCATCTACTGCTTATCTCTCACTCACCTGCCTCAATGCCCACAAAACAAGGGCCACCAATAAAGATGCGATTTGGGGGCTCCAGGGCTTCACGCTGGCTTTATCAGGAAGCAACCTTGAGAGGAATCAGACTCCAAAGAAAACCCATCTTGGTGATACTGGACAGTGCCATCACCAGGACTTTCCTTATTGTTTCAACATGTTGATTATTGTAGTTCAATGCTATTATCATATTTACTCAAAGGAACCATCCGGAAGAACCTCTGGTATCTTTATTTAAGCTGTATGTTTGAGAACATCCTCAGCAGTGGCGTTTTAAGTGATGAAAACTTCCAGAATTAGGTTGGATCAGGGAGGCCCGGAAAGCGAAAAGCGACAGGACTAATAGTGAGAGGAAGATTACAACAAAAAGGGCCATCATAACTTCTAGGGGCCCAAGCACTGACTGCTTAGCAACCTTGTATTAGAGGCCCAAGAAACCTTTGTATTAGGTGCCCCATCAGGACCTTTGTTTAGGGGCCCAAGCACTGACTGCTCAGAAACTTTATAATAAGGGCCCAAGCACTCACTACTCAGGAACTTTATATTAGGAGCCCAAGCACTGACTGCTCAGGAACTTTATATTAGGAGCCCAAGCACTGACTGCTCAGGAACTTTATATTAGGGGCCCAAGCACTGACTGCTTAGGAACTTTACATTAGGAGCCCAAGCACTGACTGCTCAGGAACTTTATATTAGGGGCCCAAGCACTGACTTCTTAGGAACTTTATATTAGGGGCCCAAACACTGACTTTTTAGGAACTTTATATTAGGGGCCCAAGCACTGACTGCTTAAGAACTTTACATTCTGGGCCCAAGCACTGACTGCTCAGGAACTTTATATTAGGGGCCCAAGCACTGACTGCTTAGGAACTTTATATTAGGGGCCCAAGCACTGACTGCTTAAGAACTTTACATTCTGGGCCCAAGCACTGACTGCTCAGGAACTTTATATTAGGGGCCCAAGCACTGACTGCTTAGGAACTTTATATTAGGGGCCCAAGCACTGACTTCTTAGGAACTTTACATTCTGGGCCCAAGCATTGACTGCTCAGGAACTTTATATTAGGGGCCCAAGCACTGACTGCTTAGGAACTTTACATTTTGGGCCCAAGCACTGACTGCTCAGGAACTTTATATTAGGGGCCCAAGCACTGACTTTTTAGGAACTTTATATTAGGGGCCCAAACACTGACTTTTTAGGAACTTTATATTAGGGGCCCAAGCACTGACTGCTTAAGAACTTTACATTCTGGGCCCAAGCACTGACTGCTCAGGAACTTTATATTAGGGGCCCAAGCACTGACTGCTTAGGAACTTTATATTAAGGGCCCAAGCACTGACTTTTTAGGAACTTTATATTAGGGGCCCAAGCATTGACTGCTCAGGAACTTTATATTAGGGGCCCAAGCACTGATTGCTTAGGAACTTTACATTTTGGGCCCAAGCACTGACTGCTCAGGAACTTTATATTAGGGGCCCAAGCACTGACCTTTTAGGAACTTTATTTTAGGGGCCCAAACACTGACTTTTTAGGAACTTTATATTAGGGGCCCAAGCACTGACTGCTTAAGAACTTTACATTCTGGGCCCAAGCATTGACTGCTCAGGAACTTTATATTAGGGGCCCAAGCACTGACTGCTAAGGACCTTTTCTATTAGGGGCTCAGGCATTGACTGCTCTGGACCTTTGTATTAGGGGTCCAAAAACTGACTACTCAGGAACTTTTTATTATGGGCCCAAGCACTGACTGCTCAGCAACCTTGTATTAGGGTCCCAAACACTGACTTTTCAGAAACTTTATATTTATATACTATTATAAGATTTATCTACTGTAAATTAGGGGCCCAAGCACTCACTACTTAGGTACTTTATATTAGAGGTGTAAGCACTGAATACTGTGGTCTTTTGTATTAAAATTCTAGTTTACAAAATGCTGAAATTGTATGTTTAAAATCATCACATCATACAGAGTAGCGCTTTTACACACTGCAACACACTTGCTTCGTGATTTATGCTGCACACAATAGCTTTTTCTCATTTTCAATCTCTCTACCTGTCCAATACACACACACACAAACACAAATGAGGATAGTTTCCCATCAGTACTCGCAAGGATTGACGTTTTCCATTACGCCCTTAAAACGTACACGTTTCTCCGTCACCTCATCCATCTCTTTCTCTCTCCTTCTTCAACATTCAGTTCCAAACCTAACACTTTTTTTCCTCTCATGTACTCTTTTCCATTTCATATTCTGACACCCGTCGCTTTCTCTTCTATCAGACTCAATGCATTTTTCTCGCACCCTGTCTCTTATTTTCATTTTTTGTCTCGAGCACTTCTTTCTTTTTCTCATCAACACTGTCATTTTTTGGATTACAATTTAAAGGATGTATGATTGTTGTGCGATGTTCTTGATTTCAGCCATTAGATAGAACTAGAAAGTGTGTTTTGTTGCGTCGCCATAGGTTCACAGCAATAGATGAATTCTAGATTAAATAAAGGTCAAGATTATGGGTCCAAGCACTGAATACTGCGGACCGTTATATTAGGGGTCTAAGCACTTACTGCTTGTGAACTTTATATTATGGGTTGAAGCACTGAACATTGAGGACCTTTTATAATAGGGGTCCAAGTACTGAATATTGAGGACATATATATTAGGGGTCAAAGCACTGAATACTGAGGACCTTTTATAATAGGGGTCCAAGTACTGAATATTGAGGACATATATTACGGGTCAAAGCACTGAATACTGAAAACCTTTTATAATGGGTGTCCAAGTACTAAATATTGAGGACATATATATTAGGGGTCAAAGCACTGAATACTGAGGACCTTTTATAATAGGGGTCCAAGTACTGAATATTGAGGACATATATATTAGGGGTCGAAGCACTAAATACTGAGGACCTTTTATAATAGGGGTCCAAGTACTGAATATTGAGGACATATATATTAGGGGTCGAACCACTGAATACTGAGGACATTTATATTAGGGGTTTTTGCACTTATACACAAGTGTCTGGTGATAATGCAGGTCTTTCATGTGCAGGATTCTGATGTTTAGTATGTTCTCCAATTTGCAATCCAACAAAGAAAGTGTTATTCTATAAGAAGAGACCAATAACAAAAGGTTGCAACAAGGTTGAAATATTAGGGGGCACCTACAGTTTCAAAACTTGGTATTGCAATGCTTGACTGTTCTCTTGGTGGGGGTCCAAGCATTTTTATTGCCTTGCGTTTTTAATATCATTGCATAACAGAAAATCATTTTTTTTTTATTCAGCAGCCTCAAAATACAAGGATTGTGATATTACCTTGAGGACAAACCTCCACCAAAAATACTTTGTAGATGACCCCATGCCCTTCTAGAGGTAAGAAAGGGTAAGAAAGTCTGTTATATAATTCACATTGTTAGACATGTAGTACAATAAAGTTGGAAACTAGTTGTATGCAGGCAGTGAGTGAAAAAGCCTCTTCAAACTGACATAAAGATGACAAAACCTCATGTTTGTTATTTGTTTTCTCTTTGTTACATCCATTCCTCTTTCAGTCCTTTTCCTTTCTACATATTCACTCTTTCTGGCACTTTTCAACAACATTCCTATTTCTCGATCTTTGTTTTTCTGGCTTGGTTTCTCACACACTTTTTTTTCTTACTTAACAACACCTGTCTCTCTTCTAGATGTTTTTTGCTCTCAGTCTTTCTCCAGGTCTCTTACCAGTGTGATTTATGAAAACAGAGGCAGTGGAGCTCGGCAGTCCGGGGGCTGCGAAATCCTGATAAAGCCTCGGATAAAGGCAATTTAATGCCATCAATCATGCAATACAGGCCCCTGACATGAAGCCCTCAGCATGTGTGTGTGTGTGTGTGTGTGTGTGTGTGTGTGTGTGTGTGTGTGTGTGTGTGTGTGTGTGTGTGTGTGTGTGTGTGTGTGTGTCAGCTGTGTTGCTGGTGTGTGAAGTCTCGTACACTCAGCACACTGATCACTGTTGCGTTGCCAAAGCGTCCACTCGAGCCGATCAGAACGTTAAAGTATTGTTGACATCCACAATATTTATACCAGGATGACCTGCACTCTGTTTGTGTGTGTGTGTGTGTGTGTGTGTGTGTGTGTGTGTGTGTGTGTGTGTGTGTGTGTGTGTGTGTGTGTAGCAGAAAAGTGCATTTTAAAAATCAGCTTGACATTAATCTTTCTCTGTGTGAGCGTTCACCTTTATACTAGACCGGAGGCCACACCTCCTTTATTGCAATTGACAGATACAGACACCACACCCCCTTTATTGCGATTGACAGACACAGGGGCCACACCTCAACTATTATAATTGAAAGACACAGAAGCCACACCTCTATTCTGACAGGCATCGAGGGCACACCTCTTAATTAACTGACTGAGTCACAGAGGCCATGTCAATTTCACAAAAACTAAAAGACAAAGTGGCCACACCTACTTCAGTAAGACTATTAGAGACAGTGGCCACGCCTCCTCTATTAACACTGACAGACCAGTGTTCTTAATTGCACCTGGCCGACCAGGAGACCATGCCTTCTTCATAGCACCTGACAGAACTAGATTCCATGCCTTCTTTATTGCACCTGAAAGACCAAAAGCCCATGTTTTCTTCATTGCACCTGACAGATCCAGAGGCCACGCCCCCTTCACTAAGGCTCACAGACGAAAGGGCCACATCTCCTCCATTAAATGACAGACAAAGTAACCACACCTTCTCCACTGACAGACCAAAAGATATTGGGAAAATAAAATTTCTTTCAACATGACCAGATAAAAAAAAAAAAAAAAAAAAAAACAGCCCTAAGGACCCTTACAAATGATTGCAACAAAGGAGTTTATTTTTCCATTTCCTTTTCTCTGAGAGTCCATTAAAGCAGTATCCATCAGATTGTGATCTAAATATACATTTTTATATAATGTTTTGTTAATATATTTATATATTCTATATTTATTCGATACGGAAATGTAATTTACACACAATAAATAAACAGTACTGAACTCACTTGTGCGATTTGTGTCAGTGAACTCTGCCTCCTTGTGCCACATGGGTGGTATTACCACAGTATTGCCCATCAAAAAAATTCCCCCAAAATTGTTTTTAGCAGGAAATAAAAAAGAATGTATAATAATAAAATATATTTTTTTATTACAATAATTAAAAAAAATATTTAGAAATAAATTAGGATTGCTTTCTGACTTGGCAACTGTACTGTTTTTAGTTCTTAAAGGCTGTTTCTCGCACTCACTAGCACAAACACACACACACTCACACACACACACACACACACACACACACACACACACACACACATTCATACACACCCTCACACACACAGCTGCTGGTGCAGCAGGTGATATAACACTCTACAGTCGACTAGTCATTAATACTTACACTCCTACACACCTGCAGTCTGGGTGTCGAGACTGTACACACAAACACACACACACACACACACACACACACACACACACACACACACACACACACACACACACACTGAATTCCCTTGATACACATCCTGCCCATCTGTTGCATAAACAACAGTCTGTTCTATCTTTAAAAAGCAGCATTAGGAGGAAATAATCTAATAAACTGATGACGTCACGTAAACTTTAAATTCTGATTTAAAATAAAAAATTCTGATGAAGATTTATGGATAGTTGATAAGTATGTGGCCACGCCCACTTAATTAAAGAATAAAATAATCCTTGATCACACCCACAAAAACTGGCACTAAGATTGCAAGGGTCTGAGGTCACGCCTACTTCAAAGGCATGAAAGACACTGAGGCCACACCTACTTTACTAAGTCTAAACGCCACAAACGCCACACCTACTTTACCAAGACTATTAAACAAACAAACCACTCCTACTTCAACAAAACTGAAAGACACAGAGGCAAGGCCACGCCTACTTTACTAAGACTGAACGATAGAGAGGCCACGCCTACTTCACTAAAACTGACAGACACAGAGGCAACATTTACTCAACTAAAACAAGGCCTCGCCTACCTAAATCAAATAAAAAACTAGAGGCCATGCCTACTTCACTTAGACTATAAAATGCAGAGGCCACGCCTACTTTATTGAGAATAACACAGAGGCCACGCCCTCCTTAATATGACTAAAAAACATTGTGGCTTCACCTATTTTACTAAGTCTGACAAACCCCGAGGCCACGCCCACTTTACTAGCCTGAAAGGCTAACTTTATCAAGATTGTAAAACATAGAGGCCATGCCTACTTTAGTTAAAACTGACATACACAGTCCCACTTCACTAAGTATAAGATGCACAGAGGCCATGCCTAGTTCACCAAGACTATAAATCAAAGTGGCCACGCCTACTTTACTAAAACTAACCAACCCAGAGACCACACCTACTTTACTTAGACTGAAAGACACTGAGACCACATTAAAGACCCTGTGGTCATGCCCACCTACTTCATTAAAACTGACAAACCCAGAGGCAATGCCCCCTTCACTAAAAGGCACAGAGTCCATGCCCACCTCACTAAGTCTTTCAAACCCAGAAGCCCCGCCTACTTCATTGATATACAGAAAAATAAATACATATATACATACATAAAAATATTCAACTTTAGTACATAACAGTGACACCATATAAAACACACACACACACACACACACACACACACACACACACACACACACACGGCAGGTATTGATGGATCTTCGAGACATCTGTCGGACGTGTCACCCAACCCACTCTGGGGATAAGAGTTCCTTGTGTCACACACTCTGACAGGACACACACACACACACACACACACAGATTTACAAATTCAGAAGAAGCACAAGAAGCTCATGCACAGGACCCTTAGCCCATAGCCATTCATCAGAATTAGGAGGAAACAAATTTCATATTCTCCTCTTCCTCCTCAAAAACGATGGACAAGGTCTGAGAACATGGAGACAAATGAGTGTCCTTGACCCTTTCAGACGTCTTTGGTTCTCCTCCAAAATGTTCCTACAAGTGTATTTTGGATGAAATTAGCCCTACACTGGTTATAGTAAACCCAAACCTGGTCCATGATAATGCTCCTGTGCACAAAGCCAGCTCCATGAAGATCTGCTTTTCATGGGTTGGACGAGGTGTAAGTTCTCCTGCTATAGAGTTCAACCCTTGGATGAACAGATAGATGGATGGATAGATGGTTAAGAAGAAGAAGAATTGAACAGACAGACAGACAGACAGACAGACAGACAGACAGACAGACAGACAGACAGACAGACAGACAGATAGATAGATAGATAGATAGATAGATAGATAGATAGATAGATAGATAGATAGATAGATAGATAGATAGATAGATAGATAGATAGATGGGGACAAGATGTTCTGCTTCTCTCAGATATCCCCCCCTCTGCCTGACACCTCGTTCTATCCATCTTTCCCTCCCTCTATCCATTCATCCTTCACTGCTCTCCCTCTTTTACACATTCTGTACCAGTTCTTAACAGTTTCAAGGTCCGTGGACTCAGCGCTCCTCTTTGATTAAGCTGGACATATTTCACGTGTCTTTCCCCACGTCACAGGCGTCCTCGGCGTTCCCGCACGAGCGCCTTCTGCATATCGGAGCAGTCACCGAGGAACCCAGGAATGATGGATCTTCACAGTCGACTCACTCAAGACAAAGAAAAGCGAAATAAGAACACGAGTGGAAATCAACTACCGTACAACGTGACAAAGTCGACCTGCTCAGCGGATGGTTCCGTCTGAAAGCAGGAGAAGCAGCAGAGATACGAACATCAGTAAAACGCTTCCTCTTGTGAAGGAGAAGAATCTAGAGGAATTGCTTTCATGAGATGGTTTAAAGGTTTCATATAGAATACAGTGTAGATCAGAATAATAATAATAATAATAATTATTATTATTATTATTATTATTATGTTGGTGAATAGATAGATAGATAGATAGATAGATAGATAGATAGATAGATAGATAGATAGATAGATAGATAGATAGATAGATAGAAATCAATGCAAGGAATCAATGGATGGATGAATGAATTGATGGATGGATGAATCGATGGTTAAATGGATGAATTAGTAGATGACGATGAAGATAGATAGATAGATAGATAGATAGATAGATAGATAGATAGATAGATAGATAGATAGATAGATAGATAGATAGATAGATAGATAGATAGATTTATGTTTAAAGTACTAAGAATTTTTTTACTACATTATTTCCTAAACCACGTCATAATTTGATTCGATTGTTTTTAGAAGATTTTATCTTCCCGATCTCCGACCCGTCCTCCGCTATGATCTTGCGTACGCTCTCGAGCGAGCGCTAACCCCGGAGCACTTCTGCGATGAAAGCGCGATGGCATTAGCGCTACAGTTAATTCCAAACGGTTTATTTATTTCGCCTGATTGTAGTACGCCGAGCGCGTTTGATTCGCTTTGTCCTCGCTGGCCCGTCACCAAATGCGAGCGGCCCGGAAGAGCGAGGCTGGGATTGATGTGGCGTAATTGTAGCGCTGAAAGCTTTTTTGGCAGCGCTATGAACAACTTTACCCATCAAGCCATTTTAATTAAAGCAGCCTCCGCCATTCACTTAATGAAAAGCTCCATTGAAACCCAATGGAACTCATTTGGTAATGCTAATTGGCTAGCGCCGCTGCCACAAAGGCGATTACAGTGTGCTAGTTTGCATTTGCACCCACACAAACACACACACACACACACACACACACACACACACACACACACACTCGCGAGCTGGCTAATGTGCTAGGCGCACATATTTGAATAATGCTGATCAGACTGAGAGGCTGTAATTTCATAATATAATTTGCTTTAACGCACACACTGAGGGGCCATTACCCATGGGGCCGAGGGGCAAATAATCATGGTACGGCTGAGATGAAGCACGTCCTGGTATGTAAACCAAAAGCGAGTCAAGTGTCAGCGCTTTCTTCAGAGCAGGGGATTTTTCCACCACAAGGAAAACCTTCAAAGGTTCTTCAAGTTCCCATTTTAGCAGTTTCTCCTCCAAAAACAGAAATATATTATTTCCTTTATTTAAATTTCTTTACATTCTGATTGGTTAGAAGATTTACGGATAGTTGATAAGGATGTGGCCACACCCACTTTGAGAATAATATATTAATTGATCACACCCACAAAAACTGACAGGCCACACCTACTTCACTAAGCTTGCAAGGGACTGAGGCCACGCCTGCTTCAAAGGCGTGAAAGACACTGAGGCCACACCTACTTTAATAAGTCTGAAAGACACTGAGGCCACACCTACTTTACTAAGTGGATATAATAGATATTCAATTCCATTTGCATTTATTGCATTTTAGAACAATAAAATAAAAAATACAAAAAATACAAAAAACCATCTAATCTTAAAATTAAGCTTTGTACACATTTATTGGCAAACTTGATGATACTTCTCAAAATTTGTTTTTTTTATTTTTATTATTATTATTAGCAGTTCAATTGTTTGTATTTCCACAATTTTTTAACAACATTGAACAATCCATAGTAAGTATTAGCCATAACTACAGGGTGACCAATGGAAAAGTGGCCCTCCTTCGACACCAGACAGACGGCAGACGGTGAGCAAATGGCTACGGAGGATACTAGCCCCTTCTCTATTGGAGGTGGGCTACTTTTTTTGTGGCCCACCCTGTATTATTAGGGGGCCAAGTACCAACAGTCCATAGGCACCCTATTGTAATTCTGAAGAAATAGTAGAAATAATAATAATAGTAATAATAATAATACCAGATTGTGGCAGCTTGGTGGCACTGGGATTTGAACATATGACCTTCTGATCCAGAGTCTAATGCCTTAACAAACGAGCAACCACCTCCCTCTACCTTCACATCATCATTTTCTGCTTTTTCGTTCTTCCTCTATGGCAGCCTATAGAATTGCATAGAGAAAATAAAACGTTCCAAATTTTAGGACACTGTTTGGGAAGGATCTATGGACCATTCTGACCAAATTTGAGCCTTTTACATTAATGGCATTTGGCAGATGACCTACAACTTGAACGTTTAAAGCCTTTCAATCCAGCCCAGTCCCTTAACCTCTGAGCTACCAGTCTTAACTTAGCGTTCAATTCCCTGTCAGAAACTCAGAGGCTCCTCTCGTGAGGCAAAGTCCAAGCATAGCTAATATAACAACTCGCTTTTCAGAGAGTTCCAATCTGTGCATTTAATGCTAAGGGGGGAAAAATAGGTTATGTGGAACTGGCAAAGAAGGAGCCATGAAAATAAAGTTAGCAGAAATGACTAGCATGGCTAACAGGGTGAAAAAGCAAGCTATTAGAATTTGCTAACTATGTAACTTGTTGAAGCTTCTTTTCATTATTAATACAATATATGAACAAAAGCTTGGGGACATCTGAGAGTGGTATGTGCCTGAGATTTTTAACTTCCCATACAACATTCAGTCCTCATTTGCTCTTATCATGTGCTCCATTCTTCTGAGAAATTGTGTTCTGCCAGATTCTGTTCTGGAGATTTGTGCTCATTTATGTACAAGGGCGTTACGAAAGTTAGCTACTGAGACCTCCAAGTTTAAGTGAATGGACAATTTTATGCTTCAGCATCCAAAGACCTCGTAGACAATTTTGTGCCTCCAACTTTGTGGTAACAGTTCTTGGAATAACCAGTTAATACTGGAAAAGTAAGGTGTCCCAATACTTTTTTCCTCACAAAACACCCTGTTTTTTGTGTAAACATCTGTTAAACGTCACTATATAGCTATAGTGTGGTAGCATGAAATTTTCCAGGAGACCCAAACCTCTTCCAGCATGGCAATGCCCCCGTAAAAAGATCTGCTCTCGATGGGTTGGAAGATGTAGAAGATCTGCTATTGAGCTTGGGAGGAATTGGAACACCACCCCAGACCTCATCACCTCACGTACACCAGTACCTGACTTTACTAACGCCCTTGTAGCTGAATGAGCACAAAATCTCCACAAAATTCAGTGGAACATCTTCTCAGAAGACTGGTGAGCACATATGATAAGGTGTCCACAAACGTTTGTCCATATAGTGTACTTGCTAGCTATAGAAGCCTCATAGCGCCAATAAAATCTAAGAAGTACACCCGCTGAAGTATTTTATTAATGGACCCTCATTACGCCGTGGTGTCGTCAAATTTATGCAAACACTGTCGACATCAGCAGTCGCCTTCGCCTCCCTCTACGCAACGTCTCTTGCCTACTCAATGCAAATGCATTCTGCTAAATGAGTCTAATCAATCAAACGCTGTCGAGATCAGCAGAGCGTACGGCTGGGCAGAGAGGCTCGTGCGGGGGAGGGGCTTGAGGGGGTTTGACGGGCACCGAGACGAGCTACGGGGGGAAAAAATAAACACAAACCACAAACTTTACTCACAGAACAAAGTTAAGGACAGGATTTCATACAGGACAGAGATGAGAGGCGTGTGGAAAAATAAGGTTGGCTGCAGAAAAAAAAAAGTTCAGTCTGTTCATCTGACCTCTGAAATCTGTCCTTCCAGAGTGAGGGAAAGGATTGGGGTGCCATCTAGAGGAGATCTAGAGCTCTGCATGGACATTAGATAAAGGATGTAGACTGACTTTCTCTCACTAACACACACACACACAAACACTGACACAAACTTACATTTAAAGGGATTCTGAGGACCGTGGGTTATATATAGTCCTTACAAAGGCTTAAATGTGTATATATTAGGCCATTTTTTAAATGCCTAAAATACCTATGCATGTAATTCAATTCAATTTATTTTAATTTGTATTCAACAATGAACATTGTCTCAAAGCAGCTTTACACAGATAATGTGGTGATAAAAAATGTATATGTTCTTTATAAGTGTAAGTTTGTCCATGATGAACAAACCGGTGGAGACTGTGGTGAAGGAAAAACTCCCAGAGATGGCATAAGGAAGAAACCTTGAGAGGAACCAGACTCAAGAGGGAACCTCATCCTTATCTGGGTTCCACCGAATGTCCATTTATTGCAGATATACGACGTTGCGGGGTATAGTGATGGTGATCAAAACACACACACACACACAGTTACTGTGAGGTCCTTTGATAATTTTTGGGCTTCATAAGGGCCTAAATACGTGCATACACACACCTGATGATTATGAGGACACTAATTTATCCATCTACACACACACACACACACACACACACACACACACACACACACTGTATCTTATCAATGTGTGGACCTTAAGACATTTTTGGTCCTCACAAAAACCTAAACATGTGTAAACACAGAAAAACCACACAAGATCTGCATGAATGCACACTTAATTATCAAACTTTATTGTCATTACAGATTTAATACCAAACACACACACACTATATAAATCATTACTCATTAGATAAACGCTGTCAAACTGTGAAATTACACTGAAACAGTGACGCTCCAAACGCACTGAAAAATAAACAAAACGCACATTAATAACAAAGTGACTTTGGCAGAGTTCGTTGTTGGCGAAAACGCTACAGTGGAATTATCCCGGGGGTTTACAGCCATGCTCTACATCACATCGCCTTCTCTTTCTGCTCAGGGGTTTTTAAAGAATTGTCCAAGAATTGAGGACAAACGAAAAAAAAAAAAACACAATCCCGTTTTTAAAGCAGTTATAAGCAAAAAAAAGTCAAGGCCCTGAGTGCACTTTTTCAAAACACATTTGGCACGTAATAATAATAAACCAATTTTGGAGTACAGTTAACTGTACTATTGTTAATTATACAAAAACACACGAGCAGAAGTTATAAAACTATAAAAACTCGATCAAAACACAGTAACCAATGATGAGCATTAAACTAATGTTAAATGTATATAATGGATGATGTTATAATTACATCTACATACAGATCGAACTGGTAGTCACGGCAACCGTAAAAGTTTTGGTGTAAATAAAAACAAAAACAAACAAAACTCAATTCTTGCTTAGGACAACATGACGTAATACACCACGGCAAATCTTGCAAGAATGTTGTGTATTTGATGCATAGCTTTTTAGGAGATGGTTTTACTGATTTGTTGGCACTTTTATTGCGAATTAATTGTATACACACACACAAAAATTTAGATCTCAAAAATGAATAAATAAAGTACTAATAAAGCACCTGATGCTGCTGCGAGAAAAAATAAATCAAGTGTGCAAAAGTGTTAAAAACGGAAGCGTTAATCACACAGCAGGATGCGAACACCGAGACTGTGTGTGTGTGTGTGTGTGTGTGTGTGTGTGTGTGTGTGTGTGTGTGTGTGCGCGTGCACGTGCGCGTGCGTGCGTGTCCCAGATGGTTATGGCTCCTTGAAACTCGGTGACAAACAGTCCTTGTAGTCAGCAAAACCGTGAATCAAAAACCAATGCTAATGGAGGCTGTGTTTGTGTGTGTGTGTGTGTGTGTGTGTGTGTGTGTGTGTGTGTGTGTGTGTTGCGTGCTTACAGACGAGCGTGGATCGGCTTCTGGGTGGGAATTTTACCCCCTGTGGGACACAAACTGGGTCATGAAGTGCACAAGAGTTTTTGTTTGTAAGTCTCAGACAGGAAGTGACATCATACTCACCCAGAGTGTCCTCCAAGGAGTTCACGGCAGTCTTGTTGATCTTCAGGATCACGTGATCACTGCTATGGTGGGGGCGGGCGAGAGAGAGAGAGAGAGAGAGAGAGAGAGAGAGAGAGAGAGAGAGAAAGAGAAAGAGAAGTGTTGGATAATCACAGAAAAATAGAGAGATAGATAGAGACAGACAGAGAAAGACAGACAGATAGAGAAAGACACACAGACAGAGAGAAAGAGACGGACAGACAGACAGAAAGAGACGGACAGATAGAGACACACAGATAGAGAAAGACAGATTTACCAATAGATAGATAGATAGACCGATAGATATCAGGGGGCTTTGTGTGTGTGTGTGTGTGTGTGTGTGTATAGATAGACAGGGTGTGCTTACTTTTTGATCAGTTTGACAGCGTTCAGGCGGACGAGTGCAGCGAGGGCGTTCTTCTGTAAGTCGGATGATAAAGCTTCATAACAACTCAGATTTCCTGAAACGGCAAAAGGAGACGATATGCCTATTAACCGGGGGGTATAAACTTTTGCACTGATCTCGACATGTAAATCGCGCTCACCTGCTAGAATGAGCCGGAGAGCAAAGTTCCTCACAGCGGGAACAAAGTTCTTCTCGGGCAAGTCCTCCTGCGTGTCCTCACACAGATACCGACACACCACCTACACACACACACACACACACACACCTCCTATAACAGCACTTCCTGGTAGCTTTCAAACATCTACAGCAATGTAATAAAAAAAAATGAGTAGTGATGTCACAATTTGTCTCATGATGTCACAATGCTGCAGCTAATGACATTCATTCATGACAGGAGGCTGGGGGTTTTTTTGGTTAGATTATTATTATTTTTTTCCCCCACCTGGTAGCTCTGCAGGAACGGCTCGAGAAGAGAACACAGGAAGGACAACGTCGTCTGGCTGCTTGATGACATCACAACTTCCTGCTGCAGCTCCCGAAGTGCACCGCACTTCACCAGCAAGTGACATGCTTCCTCAAAGTCCTACACACACACAAAACATTAAATGTGCTAAATAAACAAGAAAAAGGAATCTATAGAAAAGTGTGTGTGTGTGTGTGTCTCAGAGACCTGCACTGAAGCTCCGGGGCAGAGGATAAACTCGTTGGAGAAAATGTTTCGCAGGATGTTAAAGCAGTTGTAGATCTCATCTGGAACAGAAGAGAGGATGGAAGATGGAGGGATGGATGGATGGAAGGAAGGAAGGACAAGGTTAGGGTGAAGAAAGAAATAGGACAGTAAGCAGAGAGACAGTGGGAAAAAAAAGAGAGAGAGAGAGGAAGGGAGACAGAGAAACATAAAAACAAATGGAGAGACAATAATGAATAAAGGGGAAAATAGACAGGAAAAAAGGTGAGAGAGAAATGGGAAATAAAAGAGAGTGGACGAAACAGGAAAAAGGAAGTGAGAAAACACCAAAAAGGAAGAGAAAGAAAGAAAAAAAACAAAAATGTAAGACAGGGAAAAAAGAAAAGGGAAGGGTAAGAGAGACAAGGGGAAAAAATTGTAAAACAAAGAGATGGGGGGAAAAAATATATTTAAAAAAAAAGGTAGAAAAGTAAGAAAGACAGGAAAAGAAGAGTGTGAATGAAATACTAAAATTATATAATAATAATATAGAAAAGATGAAGACTTGTGTGGTCTCAGTGTCTCACCTCTCCTGCAGGACTCGGTGCTCCTCATGGACACCGCGAGGAGAGCCGGTCTCACGAAGACGTGCAGCACCTGGTTCCTGTAGGATGCGCAGGAAAGCACGCTGACCGCCCGGTTAAACTCTGCCTCCTCCGCACCACACTCCACCCCCGAAACCTCGGGGACAAGCAGTCGCACCCGCCCCCCCGACACACAAACCAAGTTCCTGTGTATTGCCAGACTGGAGCTGATCACCTTACTGACCATTTCACCTACTGAGAGAGAGAGAGAGAGAGAGAGAGAGAGAGAGAGAGAGAGAGAGAGAGAGAGAAAGAGAGAGAGAGAGAGAGAGAGAGAGAGAGAGAGAAAGAGAGAGAGAGAGAGAGAGAGAGAGAGAAAGAAAGAGAGAGAGAGAGACAGAACTCTTGAGAGGTGGAAAGAAACATAGGACATGATGGACGAGAGACAGAACAGCAGAAGAGAAGACAAGAAGCAAAAGAGGGAGAAATACAGAAGCAAATAGAGGCAGACAAACAACCCAAACAACAGACAGGAACAGGCAGGAAAAAAGTGAGGGGGGCAAAGAAAGAAAGAACTTTCCGTACCTGGCCAGTCCAGGAAGGCCCCGAAGCTGAGGGCCAGGCCCCGGAGCCAGTCTGCCTGCTGGATGAGGGTGGAGAGTTCCATGCCATCGGGGTTCTGAAGGAGCAGCGTGGAGATCAGCGCCCACGGCTTGAGAACCATGTTCTCCTCCTGCAGGCGCACCAGGTGAAATGCTACGTCATTCACAAACGCCTGAGTGTCTGCTGCTGGCCTCTGAGGAATGTGTCTGAGAAAGAACACGCATGGAAAAATGCATTAAAAGAGCTGCTTATCCTTCACTCTTAAACTGGATTTAAAATGGGGGAGATTGTGGAAGGCCAGGTCATTTTATGCAGCACTCTTGTTCTTAGATAAAAAGCTCTTAGAGGGGCTTAGGTCTCCTAGAGGTGGTCTTGGGGACATTATCCTGTTGAAAATACAGAGATGGTACCACTAAATGCTAACCAGACGGGATAGAATGTCGATGTAAAATACCCATGTTGGATAAGTGCCCTCAAATTTGACTGATTCACCAAGAAGGTCACCATCAAATCTCCATCCTTCTCACCACCTCACCTCCTCCTCGCTTCACAATAGGAACCGACCATTTACCCAAATTTGGACCCAAGTTTGGACCAAAGTTTTCCACAGATCTTTGTAATTCTTGGCCCAAGCAAGTCCCTTTTGCTCATTGTTCTTCCAAAGTAACAGTTTCTCCACCGCAATTCGACCTCCTCAAAACAGCAAATGTTGAAATACGTCTGCCGCTTGAACTCTGAAAAGCATTCATTGTGTTTAATCTGGGTTGGTGTAAATCTGCTGGTTTCTGAGAGCCGGTAATTAGAATAAACGCATCCTCTGCAGCAGAGGTAGCTCTCGGTCTTCCTTTCCTGGGACGGTGCCTCGGCATTGAAGCTTCTGAGGGGTTTGGCGTAATTTCTTGCTGTCATATGAAGTTGTACAAGACAGTTGATGGTCTAAAGCACATGAAGAACACAAGAAATGTCACAAGTGGACTCTGGGGAAGACATACCACTGACTTGAAAACCATTCAATAATAACCACTGAAGGCGAAACCTCCAAACGTTTGACTGCTACTGGTGTAGTTCCAATACATCTCTCTACATAATGCTGCCACCACCAATGTGCTTCAATGCTGGAAATAGCGTTGAGCAACCATGGTTCTGCGGCGAAACGCGGTGGTGGTAGCATGAGACCCAATTTGAAGTTACTCCATGGAAATGTGCATTACCTAGGCACCAGGTTGTACTGGGAGCGGCCGATGTGGCCCTGTGATAGGCTCCGGACAGACACCGGAGCGCCAAAGTACACGTGCATTGTCCCAAAGTCTTCACTGAGAATCCTTCTGGCCTTCAGCAGACCCTGAGAAAAAACAAGTGAGAATCAGAAGACTGAAAACAAAGAGAGATATGAAGCTTCCACCACCATGCTTCAGATTTGATTTTTTTTCTTTTTCCAATTCCACATTCACTCCACATTTTCTGTACTAAGAAGCTCCACCCTTTTGGGAAGATGTTACACTAGATGTTGTGGAAATGTTGTGGAGATGTGAAAATGTTTTGGAAATGTTCTCTAGATTCTTTGAAGATTTTATTGGAGATATTGTGGAAACGTGGTGGGATTGTGGGAATCTTGTGGGTATCTTGTGGTGATGCCATACATACTGTGGAAACACAGGGAAATGTTGTAGACATTCTGTGAAGATGATACAATTGTTTGCGGCCAATTTTGTGCTAACAGTTTTGGGAATGAACCACATACGGCTGTAAAATTCTCAATACGTGTGTGTGTGTGTGTGTGTGTGTGTGTGTGTTACTCACGGACGTGGACTCTTTGGGTTTGGGAACGCCGAGCAGTTCACGTGCATACAGGGACTCTTCCAGGATCCTCTCATAGCTTATACTCACTGGAACCAGGTTGACATCGAAGACTTCGCCTTTGAAAAACGGCTCCATGGCGATATTCAGCAGACCTGAGCCAGACGGACAGACAGACAGAACGAGACAACAAACGTTCTCATCCATAATCAAGGCAGCGACGGAACCCTGTGTTTGTCAGAACCCCCAAAGCGCTCGGTATTAAATTCTGTTTAACACCCAGAGCCTATGGGATGTTAGATATACGTCTGAAGCTTTAACGATCAGCATCAGCAGCCACAAGGCTTTTGGACTAGAAATCTTTTTTTTTGTGCTTCGGTTACCTGTCTTTGGCGTGAGCGACTTTGCCGTTCGGCTTCTGGTTCCTTCGAGGAAGAACTCGAGCGGCGCGTAACCGTTCTGTGGAATGTAACGGAGGAGTTACGAGGTTAGAAAAAAACTTAGAAACGCAATAAAATCTAAAACGTAATGTCATTGTTTTGTAAGAACTGAATGGGAATGATGAAATTATAGATGGAGGGATGCAAGGACGGCGCAAAGTGATGGAAGGATGGATAGATGCAATATATCCTTAAATCTAGGGTCTGAATTTGGTTGTACACTACGTACATGCTTAGGTTGTATGTATGGATGGATGGATAGATGGATGGAGTTGCAGAAAAACTGGATGGATGGATGGATGGATGGATGGATGGATGGATGGATGGATGGATGGATGGATGGATGGATGGATGGATGGAGTTGCAGAAAAACTGGATGGATGGATGGATGGATGGATGGATGGATGGATGGATGGATGGAGTTGCAGAAAAACTGGATGGATGGATGGATGGTGGATGGATGGATGGATGGATGGATGGGCACACTGATGATCTAATGGCTGGGCAAATGTTTGGATGGATGGAGGGAGGGAGGAAGGGAGGGAGGGAGGGATGGATGGATGGAGTACTAGAAAAACTGATAGTGATAAAAGGGTAGATGAATGGTTGGTTGGATGGAATCATGTTGAAATGTACTGATGGATGGATGGATGGATGGATGGATGGATGGATGGATGGATGGATGGATGGATGGATGGATGGAGTTGCAGAAAAACTGGATGGATGGATGGATGGATGGATGGATGGATGGAGTTGCAGAAAAACTGGATGGATGGAGTTGCAGAAAAACTGGATGGATGGATGGATGGATGGATGGATGGATGGATGGATGGATGGATGGATGTAGTTGCAGAAAAACTGGATGAATGGATGGATGGATGGGCACACTGATGATCTAATGGCTGGGCAAATGTTTGGATGGATGGAGGGAGGGAGGGAGGATTGGAGGGATGGAGTACTAGAAAATCTGATGAATGGTTGATTGGAGGGAATCATGTTTAAATGTACTGATAGATAGATGGATGGATGGATGGATGGATGGCTAAAAAATGAACGTGAAGAATAGACTAATGAAAGGAAAGATCAATGTAAGAGATGCATGAATAAAAGGGAAAAAGGGATGATGGATGAGCAAACAAAAAGACATACGAATGGAAGGACATATTGATGAATAAAGTGATAAGAAGAGAGACAGACAGATGTTTAGGTGTTTCTTACCCTCAGCATGGTCTTCACGTATTCGGAGAAAACAGCCCAGTAGAGTTTATCTCCTCCGAATGAACGGCGGATAAAGAACGCTCCTGACATGCGTAACATCTCTCCAACAAACTTCATGCTCATAAAATCTGCAACGGGGGAACGTTTCATGAATCCGGATCGGAATAACCCACATTAACAGTGTGAACAGAGTGTGAGGGTCCTCACCCATTCCTGCGGCGATGACGGGCAGAGCCAGGTCGTAGGTGAACAGGAGGTAAGACATCATCAGGAAGTCCATGTAGCTGCGGTGACTGGGCAAAAGCACCACTGGATGCTCCTGAATGGCCTGCTGGAGCTGCAAACCAGAACAACTGATTCATTAAATTACATATGAGATATTCAAGCTGGAGCTCGAGATCTTTAACAAAAACCTGAACTAGGATTTTTTATAAATACTGTTCTTACTCGAGGAATAAAACCAGTTTATATACTTGCTATTCTAAATCAAGAGGATGGATGGATACGATGGATGGATGGATGGATGGATGGAACATCTGGTTAAATAGAAAGATAAAGTGTAGCTACATGGGCAGCTGGCAGACAGATGAACTGCTGAATGGATGGATAAAAAAATTGATAGTAGAATAAATACATCTGGATGGATGGATGGATGGATGGATGGATGGATGGATGGGTATAGATTATAAGAATTAATAGCTGGATGGAAGAATGGATGGATAGATATAGGTTGGGAGGATAAATGGCTGGATAGTTTAAAAGATGGATAAAAATCAATGGAAGAAGAGATGGATGGATGGAGAAATATAGGTTGGAAGGATGAGTGGCCGAATGGATAAATATCAATGGATGAAGAAACATGGATAGTTGTATAGATTTTGGTAGGAAGGATGAATGGCTGACAGACAGACAGACAGACATGGGTTAGAAGAATAAATTGCTGGATGGCTTGATGGATGGATGGATGGATGGATGGATGGATGGATGGATGAAGGTTAATGGAAGAACAGATATATAGATGGATGGATAGGTAAATGGATGTCTGCCTGGCTGGATTATTGGATTGACAGATAAAGGTTAGAATGATGAGTGGATGGATGGATGGATGAATGGATGGATGGATGGATGGATGGATGGATATAGGTTAGACTGATGAGTGAGTGGATGGATGGATGGATGGATAGATAGATGGATGGATGGAATGAGCAGCGGCTGGCTGGCTGGATTGATGGATGGATGAATATCAATAAAAGAAGAGATACATGGACAGATGAATAGATTGATGGGTGGATAAGCTTTGGGATAAACAGAAAGATAAAGGGTAGTTAGACCGAAAGATGGATAGACGGAAGGGTTGCTGAATGGTTGGATAAAAAAAAAAAAACAATAGTAGAATAAACACGTGGACGGATGGACAGATGGTGAAAGGATTTGAGACCAGACATAGGCAGACACGTCTACAAACGAATGGATGGATGGATGGATGGATGGATGGATGGATGGACGGGTGTTCATGTGAGGGGACGTGACCACAGGACGGGACTCACTCTCTGGACGCCGTCCTCGTTGACGCGGACGCTCCGGTACAGCGCTTTGAAGGCTTTGCTAAGGGTAAAGGCAAAGAATCGGATGGTGCTGAGCTGCAGACGGTGGGCCATCTCCTCCAGGACCTGAGATGCCTCGTCCTGCACCGCCTCCCGAGTCTCGCCGGTCTCCGTCGCCACCTAGGGACGGCACAAGGAAACGGATCAACCGTGGACCTTACTCTTATCTTGCCTGGCAAGGGTCTTGCACGCGTACCTGCTCGATGACGTATCTCACCGCCTCGGACTGGAGGACGAGGGTCTTCAGGACTCCGGCTTTACAGGGCACAAGGTTCCTGTAGACGGCGGGCGTGTAGCACTTCAGGGCGTATCTGAGGTCGCTGGACTTCCGTCTCTCCTCAAGGACGTCCTCGAAATCGTCCCTTTTCCTCGGGACCGGACCTCGAACCTGCACACACTTTATGGATGAGAACCCTGTGGAGGAAGTTCTAGAGGACAAGATTCCTATAAAATTAAGAAACTAGGACAGCCCAGAAACATGCACTAAAATGACTAGATTGCAACAAAACCAGTGTTCTTTACCGAATACAGGACTTTGGACGCCATGTTTTCCACCTCAAAGCCTCTCCAAAGTTGACAATTCAAACATCTCCCCCAGAAAGCTGCTCCACCACTCCACGACTACACGGCTCGCACCCAAACGCAGGTCTTTTACACATCTAGTGCCCTAAATAGTCTACAAACTTTATTTATATCACTCCCTATGAAGTGCGCTTATATAGAATGAATCACGTGATTTAGGTTCAGCCTTAAAAACGCATAGTACTTCCTGAAAACGCGGCTGCGAGAACGGTGGCTGAGAGAGGACAAACCGGAAGTAAGTTCGCCACGGGCGTACACATGTGCGAAGGATTTCAGGTTTGCGTGATTTTGTTTTTTTTTCGGTTTGAATCGCGATGAAGAGACAGCAAAGTGCACGTGAGGAAGATTCCGACGTGGACCATTACGACGTTTTGGATCGGATTCTGGACAAGATCTACGATTTTGGTTGGTGTTTCCGAAATGCTAAATGATAAGCTAATGTGAAGGGTTATGTTAACATTTACTGTTATGTAGGATGGAGTTTGGAACATTAGGGTGGAGATCAGAACATTAGGATAGAGATCAGGACATTAGGATGAAATTTAGGACACCAGGATGAAGATCAGAACATTAGGATGGAGATCAGAACATTAGGATGGAGATCGGGACATTAGGATGAAGATCAGGACACCAAGATGGAATTTAGGACACCAGGATGGAGATCAGACTATTAGGATGGAGTACGGACCATTAGGATGGAGATCGGAACATTAGGATGAAGATCGGAACATTAGGATGAAGATCGGAACATTAGGGTGGAGATCGGGACATTAGGATGGAGATCAGAATATTAGGATGAAGATCAGAACATTATGGTGGAAATCGGGACATTAGGATAAAGATCAGCAGATTAGGATAAAGATCAGAACATTAGGATGGAGATCAGGACACCAGGATGAAGATCGGAACATTAGGATGGAATTCAGGACATTATGGTGAAGATCAGAAGATTAGGATGGAGATCGGGACATTAGGATGGAATTCAGGACATTAGGATGGAGATCAGAACATTAGAATGGAGATCAGGACACCAGGATGAAGATCAGAACATTAGGATGAAGATCAGAACATTAGGGTGGAGATCGGGACATTAGGATGGAGATCGGGACATTAGGATGAAGATCAGAGCATTATGTTGGAGATCGGGACATTAGGATGGAGATCAGAACATTAGGATGAAGATCAGCAGATTAGGATGAAGATCAGAACATTAGGATGGAGATCAGGATACCAGGGTGAAGATCAGCAGATTAGGATGAAGATCAGCAGATTAGGATGAAGATCAGCAGATTAGGATAAAGATCAGACCATTAGGATGGAGATCAGGACACCAGGATGAAGATCGGAACATTAGGATGGAGATCGGGACATTATGGTGAAGATCAGAAGATTAGAATGGAAATCAAAAGATTAGGATGAAGATTAGCAGATTGGGATGAAGATCAGAACATTATGTTGGAGATCGGGACATTAGGATGAAGATCAGAACATTAGGATGGAGATCAGGATACCAGGGTGAAGATCAGCAGATTAGGATGAAGATCAGCAGATTAGGATGAAGATCAGAAGATTAGGATGAAGATCAGAACATTAGGATGAAGATCAGAACATTAGGGTGGAGATCGGGACATTAGGATGGAGATCGGAACATTAGGATGAAGATCAGAACATTATGGTGGAAATCGGGACATTAGGATGGAGATCGGAACATTAGGATGAAGATCAGAACATTATGGTGGAAATCGGGACATTAGGATGAAGATCAGCAGATTAGGATGAAGATCAGCAGATAAGGATGAAGATCAGAACATCAGGATGGAGATCAGGACACCAGGATGAAGATCGGAACATTAGGATGGAGATCGGGACATTAGGATGGAATTCAGGACATTATGGTGAAGATCAGAAGATTAGGATGGAGATCAGAAGATTAGGGTGGAGATCAGGACATTAGGATGGAATTCAGGACATTAGGATGAAGATCAGAACATTAGGGTGGAGATCGGGACATTAGGATGAAGATCAGCAGATTAGGATGAAGATCAGAACATCAGGATGGAGATCAGGATACCAGGGTGAAGATCAGCAGATTAGGATGAAGATCAGCAGATTAGGATGAAGATCAGCAGATTAGGATGGAGATCAGGACACCAGGATGAAGATCGGAACATTAGGATGGAGATCGGGACATTATGGTGAAGATCAGAAGATTAGAATGGAAATCAGAAGATTAGGATGAAGATCAGAACATTATGTTGGAGATTGGGACATTAGGATGAAGATCAGCAGATTAGGATGAAGATCAGCAGATTAGGATAAAGATCAGAACATTAGGATGGAGATCAGGACACCAGGATGGAGATCGGGACATTCTGATGGAATTCAGGACATTATGGTGAAGATCAGAAGATTAGAATTGAGATCAAAAGATTAGGATGGGGATCAGGACATTAGGATGGAGATCAGAACATTAGGATGGAGATCAGAACATTAGGATGGAGATCAAAACATTAGGATGAAGATCAGAACATTAGGGTGGAAATCGGGACATTAGGATGGAGATCAGAACATTAGGATGAAGATAGGCAGATTGGGATGAAGATCAGAACATTATCGTGGAGATCGGGACATTAGAATGAAGATCAGATCATTAGGATGAAGATCAGGATACCAGGGTGAAGATCAGCAGATTAGGATGAAGATCAGCAGATTAAGATAAAAATCAGAACATCAGGATGGAGATCAGGACACCAGGATGAAGATCGGGACATTAGGATGGAATTCAGGACATTATGGTGAAGATCAGCAGATTAGGATGGAGATCAGGACATTAGGATGGAGATTTGGACATTAGGATGGAATTTGGGACACCAGAATGGAGATCAGAACATTAGGGTGAAGATCAAAACATTAGGATGGAGATCAGGACATTAGGATTGAATGGATGAATGGATTCTTTTCCTCTGTCCCATTTTTTCTCTCTCTCTCTCTTTCTCTCTCTCTCTCTCCCTCTCTCTCTCTCTCTCTCTCTCTCTCTTTCTCTCTCTCTTTCTGAGCAGGAGATGGACACAAGCGCTCCAACAGAAAGCAGAAGAAGAACCGTCGGAAACAGGAAGTGGAGGAGGAAGACGAGGTAACGGTCCAGAGACAGATTGCAAAAAAACCCGACTGTAGAGACGGTGACGCGTACGTGAGTCACGTGACCGATGCCCCCTGCCATGACCGAAGCTCCGCCTCCAAGTCGCTCGCCGCCCAGAGTCCAGGCGGGAAAGTGCAGGACGTGGAAATCGTCACGTTTCAGGATCCACTGAAGAAGAACAGATCGAAGAGAACTCTGGAACCTGAACGCAAAGTAAGGAGGGATACGTGCACTGCTTCACCGACTGTCTGGAGATGATGGAGGGATAGAACTTTAACAAAAATTAATAATATTTATATTTGTGTGAATTCTTTCTCTCTATTTCTCTCTCTCTTACTCTCTTTCCATCCTCTCTCCCACATTCTCTCATCTTTTTATCTGTCTTTTCTTT
>NC_139602.1:7153051-7158051 GCF_946808225.1 Silurus aristotelis
CATGACAATACCCAAGCCAGCTTCATGAAGATCTGCTTTCCATAGTTTGGAAGAGGTGAAAGATCTCCTGCTATAGAGCTCCAGGCCTATCAAAACAGGTTTGGGAGGAATTGGAACACCACCCTAGGTCCTTTTCAGATTTTTGATTCAGAAATATTCCAGAATTAAAGGTCCAGTCATCAAACAAAGGATCAGTCTGTAAATATTTTTGACGCTGGAGATTTAAAAAACACGGTCCGGTTATACCTTCAAAGTGCTAATGTCCCTGAAGAAGTGCTTATGATTACAAAATGATTTTATTTTGACATTTAGTGCCAAAAACACCAACTATAACATTTCTGTGCTGTTTTTTTGTTAATATATTGTTTTTGCTTAAGGCTTAAGCATGTGGTCAAAAAAATAAGAATTCCTGGCACACTATGTAGCTGTCAAACTGCACCAGAGCACCAGATTGCGACATTTCCACTTTGTATTTCGTTACATTATGTACAACACAAGTATTAGATAAGATCATAAAACCTCATGCTCAGACCGTATCGGCTCCATCTTGACCCATGCAAAATAATACAGGCTTCCTTACGATACTATACGGTACTTTACAAAAATATACAGCTTAGAAACCACGCGAGGGTAAATAAAACAAGGGCAGTGGATTAAAGAGAAACGGTGCGAAATCGAGAACCTACTCAGGAATGTGTTTCGTTTTTTCTTATTCCCTACGTGTATCACAGTGAGAAAAGCTTCAGGTTCAGATCCTGAAACGTGTCTTAATTCCGAGCAACAAGTACGTTTTTCTATACTTTACTATAAGTTCTACACCCCTCTTGATCATTCTGGGGGTTTTGGCACAATTGTGATCCCATGCCGTAAAATTCTTAAAAGTTTTTAGGGAACCAGACCGAAGTTGATCTTGCGAGGTCCTGTTTTCCAGACACAGATTCAGGCTCGTACAGAACTAAAAGGTTTTCTAGCTATGGCAGTGTCGAAGTCCGATCTGTGTCCGGAGCACCACCTTGCTGAGTATTATATAGGGATGCACCGAAATGAAAATTCTTGGCCGAAACCGAAAAACCGAAAGATATTATGCCAATTATTATTACCATTACATTTATGGCTGTAATTGTGTACTAAACTTACTAAAATCAAGGCATTTCAATTGCATAAATTAAATATTAAAGATTCAAAGAATAAATCAATTACAAATTATGAAAATATTTATTTATAGCACATTGCAATAATGCACAGGATAAAATAAATTTAAATTCAAACTGAAATGTTTAACTTAAATGCACTCATGTGTACATTAAATAATAATGTACAGGCCCTCTGTCCTGCTGAAAGGTTGTAAAATTAAATATGTTCTTTCATAAAAACAAAGTGCATTCAGAACAAGTGCAACTGCTTAAAGATACAATACAACACTATCACTGGGAAACTTCCTGCCTTTTCAAAAACGTCCGCCACAGACGGAGTGCGCGTGCTCGGAGGGGTTTTGCTTTTCTGTGCCGCGTTTCTCTCATATTCAGCATAGCGATCGGGATGTTTGGATTTCAGGTGATAAATTAAACCCGACGTGGAGAAAGTTTTCACAGACAAAATTCCGGCATTACATGTTTTGCAAATCGCTATCCGTGGGTCTTTCTCAGATATACTGAAACACGTCTAACACCGCAGACATGTTGATTTAGACATGCACCTGCAGGCAGCGGTTTCTGTTTGCGTCATTACAACAAACTGTTTCGGACGTGTTTTTTCGGTGATCAAAGTCTTTCGGCCGAAAATTTTCTGTGGCCGAATATTCGGTGCATCCCTAGTATTATATTAAACCTGAGATTCGTGTAAGGTGTTAGAACCTTGTGGCCATTTAACAGGAAGGGTAGTTCCACCAGATGTCTATACAGACTACAGTCCTTATAGATTTCTCAACTCAATGTTAGGAAAGAATGCTTTAGGTTGCTTTGGGTAGTTCCACCAATCCAAAGTTCTACCACCAACTTAGAACCTTCTAGAAAGACAAAGGAAGAATGGGCCTCCATGTAATCTATGATATACAGTGGAACCTCGGAGCTTGCGGCCTCAGCGCTCGCGACCTCGCATGATTGCTACTTTCATTCCGACCGGCGACTCTCATTCAGATCGGCTCGTGAGCAACCGCGAGCTGCTCAAAACGCTAGTTTTAACATTTCTAATTAAGTTTATCTCATTAAAATTGTCTAATAATTAAGTGTTATGGAGTGAAATACTGTTATTTACTCATTTAAATCGATTTCGTATAGTGTTCTTTGGGTTTTTACTTGGTTGGAAGGGGTGTATCAAAAGGTCGCGAAAATTCGGAACTTGCGACCGGTCTTGGTCCCTAACCCTCGCGAGCTCCGAGGTTCCACTCTGTGTATATATATATATATATATATATATATAAAAATATATACTCTTGGCTTTGTTGGGAAAAGGAACCCTCAATTGGAGTTCTACACTACAGTTCTACACTTGGTTCTTAAAGATTCCTCAACTTGGATTAAGGAAAGAATGCTTCAGGTTGCTTGGGGTAGTTCCAAAAATTTGTCCAAACCTCTACCACTAAATTTAGAACTTTTTCTGAAGAAGAAGAGGTCAACTATCATCTAGGATTGTTTGTTTTGGGAAAGGAAACCCTCTTGTGCTGTGTTCGCCACTCTGCTTTGGGGTTTCCTTGGATTTTAAGCAACGGCAACTGAAGACACTCAAGTAACAAGTATATAAAGTAAAGGTATTATATGGTACCAAGTGGGGCAATATCAAAATTCTGAGGACCATGTATCCTACAAATTTCATAGAAAACAGTTCCTCATAGGTTGTTTGGATGGAACTGTGTGAGAAACACTCTTTCATGTGGTTCTATATGGAAACTATAAGGGTTCCCCTGGTGGAACAACCCAAAGACTTCTAGAGGTAACTTTTTTTTAAGACAGTAACTGGAGGTATATGGTCAGGAGTTTGTTTGAGTCATCATCAAGGCATTTTTCAATTTGTTAAAGGTGGCAGATGGTACAATGGGTCAACAAAGAGGGACCTTTCAGAAAATTATGTACTTTCAAGGTATTCTTAGATTAAAGGGTCCCTTACATATTCTTTGAATGGTTATGGGTTGTTACTAAAAAGGGAACCCTCTGTTGTAAGGAAACAAAAGAACATTCTAGTATCAGTGTTGTAACATTGTAAAGCTGTGGCAGTTGGAACAAGCATCTTAGAGGGGGAAAAAAAAATTCTGAAGAAATATGGATCATGTCTACAGACCCCAAATGGTGTTTCTTTTCTGTAAATACAAACCAATAAACAAAAGAATAGGACGCCTCATCCACAGATGGGACAAATCAAAGAATGCTTTGGGTTTCTCCAGAATAAGCAGTGGTATAATAGTGCCACCATAAAGTTAGCAACTGGAAGCAAGAAAGTATCATTGACCTCGATGGGAACAAGGATTTCTAGATCAGAACTTGGTCAAAACATTGTTTTGTGTCATCCAGATGGCAAGAAAATCATATTCAATTCAGCTAAAATCTATAGACTTCAAATGTTCTATCAACTTTCTCAGTACATGTCAGTTTGACAGACCCTTCAGAGATTCAATATGCTAATCCAACAAACCTATGTTTGAGCTGAAATTTGGTCAAGCTGAGTAAAGCACATAAATCACAGCTGCCACTGCAAAAATATTGGCTATACTGAGCCATTACATCGCAATGTATATAGCAAGTATGTCATGTTCCTGGTCATTAAAGCGGACCAAAGTGAAAGCCCACCAAGCAGCATTTTACCATTAAATGCTTCAGCAGTTGCATTGGCTAAACATTTAAAGCCAGGGTAAGTTTAAATTTTTAAACACGACAGATGATGTTTGGAAAAACAGGCCTTTAAAACTTACTGCTCCCACAAGAGAACATCATGTGGCATGAGTTAACTGTAAACACACGAGTTCTGATTGTACATACTGAGACTCCATTAAGAATCTGTCGAAAAAAAATATTGTTAAGTTCTCTTTGATCTCCAACCAAATGGCATCGAACTGTGGCTTTGCCCCATGAAGAAAAGGAACCAGACATAACCCGGATGTACCTTGAGCCCACAGGTTCAGAGGTTGTTATTTGATGTTCTTTGGTACTTCTAAGCCTGTGATTAAGGTCACCTGCAAAATACAGAAGTTTCATAGTTGACATTATGAGAACCAGTCTAACAAACATGAATTACATACAAAATTACTCCTAGGACTGTCCTATTATGAGTGTCCTATGTCATTATGCCCTTGCATGAGTGGCTTTAGGTTGCTAGGGTAGTTCCACCAATTTGTCCAAACTTTTACTACCAAATTAGGACCTTCTAAAAAGGCTACAAAGGAAAAATGTGGTCACATATAATTTATGACATATATACTCTTGGATTTGATGGGAAAAGGAAACCTTTCTTGAGAAAGTTCTACACTCAACTGGGATTACAGTATGAATGCTTCAGGTTACTTGGGTTAGATTCACAAATTTGTCCAAACTTCTACAACCAAATTCAAAACTTTTAGCAAGACTATCTATCATTTAGGATGTATACTCTTGGGTTTGTTTGGGAAAGAAATCCCTCTTGTGCAATGATCGACACTCTGCTTTAGGTTTTTCTTAAATTGTAAACAATGTCAACTAAAAACACTAGTATTATTATTCTTTATAAATAGAGTAAAGGTATTATATGGTCCCAAGTGGGACAATATCGAGAACCTGAGGACCATGTGTCCTGCAAATAAAGTCTCAATAGAAAATAGTTCCTCGTGGCTTGTTTAGCCCCCCTCCTAAACCCCCAACCCTCCCATTAATCTGTAGGAAATGCGAGGTTACAAGCAAGAATGCACACCTGTACGTTGCGGTTGAGGCTAACCGCAGGCATAAACACGCCCTCCATGTTCTCAAAGGCCACAGGCCCATGTTGTTCTTTGTTAATGAAAAATGTGAGGGTGTGTTTCATCAGGTCCAGCAGAACAC
>NC_139602.1:7163051-7168051 GCF_946808225.1 Silurus aristotelis
ATCTCATGCTCTCGCATCTGAAGACCGAGAACTCCACATTCGGCTGGGAAAAGGCTTGCGTCCCAATACTTCTGGCCTCCCTGCTAAGCTAGTTCCCGTGAGTTAGCGGCTAGTAAAGGACGTGACCAAATCCTTTCAGGAAACAAGCTTCTCCCTTATCGTACTTGAAGGCTGTCGTGTCCCTCGTTCGCTCACGACGGAGAGAAAGAAAAAAAAAAAACGCCATGTAGGAGGTTTGATATAATTCATAAAGCCTGAATATAGATCCTGGTTCGGGGGTTTGAAGCTTCAGACGACACACACACAACACACACACACACACACACACACACACACACACATCCAGGTCTGACGCAGAGCTTCAGTGACTCACCGGGTGAATCGGAGGATGGACAGAATACAGGATGTATTGTTTTTCTGTGAGAGGAAAAGTCAGTGTTAGCACGCTAACGCTCAACTTTACCTCAGGAGCTAAACTCCTAATAATCGTGATTCCGGCCTACATTCCTTTCTTACTCCATCTCTCCATCTTTCTTTACCTCCATCTCTGCTTCCCTCCGTCTCTTTTATCTTCATTCCTTCATTTCCGAATCCCTCCATGCCTTTCTAACCCTTCATTCATCCGCCTCTTTGTCCACATGCATCCATTCCTTCATCTCCCTGCCTCTCCATTTTCTATACCTCTATCTTTGCTTTCCTCCATCCTTCTATCTCTTCATCCCTTTATCCCTCACTTTTTATCCCCATTTCTCCATCTCTTTATTGACACAAGCCTCCATTTTTCATCCCTCCATTCTTCTATCGTGCCATAATCCCTCTGTCTCTTTATCTCCACTTCTCCATTCCTGAATCTCTTCATCCCCTATGTCTCCATTCCTTTGTTTCCCAATCTCTCTTTCTTTCTGTCTCTCCATCCCTTTATTTCTTCATCTTTCTATCTCTTTCTCACTACATCTTTCCATTCCCCTATTTATCTATCTATCCACGCCCCTATTTCTCTATCCATCCATTTCTTTACCCCCATGCCTCCATCCCTCCATCTTTCCATCCTTTATCGCTCCATGTCTATATCTTTCTATCCATATATCCCTTGATCTCTTTACCCCCACACGCCTCATTTCCTTCAACTCCCCATCTCTCCCTCTTTCCATCTCTCTATCTCTGCTTCTCTCCATCTCTTTATCCCATCCCTCCATTCTTTTATCTCTCCAACCTTAATCCCTCTGTCCCTTCACCCCCATTCCTCCATTCCTGAATCTTTTTATCCCACATTTCCCTATTCCTTCATTACCCCATCTCTCTATCCCTCCATCTTTCCACCTCTCCATCTCTCAATCCCACCTTTTTTTCCATTCCTCCATCACTTTCATCCCCCATTCCTTCGTCTCCTCCATCCTTCCATCCCTCTATTACTCCTTTATTTCTACAGGCCAATCAGATGCTGGCCGACTCGCAGCCGTTCAGACGAGATTTAGCTTTGACTCAAAAGTATTGGGACATCAGCCTTTTCCAGTCGTATGTGGTTCTGGTTCTGGTTCCACAAACTAGAAGGCGCACAATCATTATCAGGCGTCTTCTGAGGCATGAAAGTTTCATTTCAAGGTAATATTTGCTTCTTTTTTTTTGCTTTTTAAAATACAGACAATCAAATCAGTACCTGGATCTGTTGGAGCAGGTTCTTCAGCTGCACCAGGAACTCCTTGGCCTCTTTGGCTTTATCGGACACGCCGTTCAAGGCCTGAGACAACTGGCACTGTTGGGAACACACACACACACACGCAATTAATTATCGCCACATCAAAAATCATTTAGCTCTCATTATGAACTGACGGTGAACAAACTCCAGACCAAGAGCCGGGCTTGAAAATAATGGCACCCATACAGAAGCCTCTGAGCACCAGTCGATAAAAAAACAACTAATTCTTTGCCCAACCCCCAACAAAACCCTCCCCCCCACCGGTCGTCTCATTCTAGCCAACAGCATCAATCCCAGAAGCCCTCTCTCCGCATCTTATCCACCAGCATGCGCTCGGATATTCTCCTCTATTCAGACTCGGATGTCAAATTGATTTGACGATTCAATGGAACGTTAAACAAAATGTACAGTCCGTACAGTTCGTACCTCGGGTTTTAAGTCGGTCAATTTCAATAATTAGCAAAAATTACATTCAATACAATTAAATAAATGAAAAATTTTAATTACATTGTTTACATTTGTTAGACCCCATTTTGGGTAATCCAGATGTGTATATACAGTGAGGAAAATAAGTATTTAAACACTCTGCTATTTTGCAAGTTCCCCCACTTAGAAATCATGGAGGGTCTGAAATTGTCATCGTAGGTGCATGTCCACTGTGAGAGACATAATCTAAAAAAAGAAAAATCCAGAAATCACAATGTATGATTTTTTAACTATTTATTTGTATGATACAGCTGCAAATAAGTATTTGAACACCTGAGAAAGTCAATGTTAATATTTGGTACAGTAGCCTTTGTTTGCAATTACAGAGGTCAAACGTTTCCTGTAGTTTTTCACCAGGTTTGCACACACTGCAGGGGGGATTTTGGCCCACTCCTCCACACAGATCTTCTCTAGATCAGTCAGGTTTCTGGCCTGTCACCGAGAAATACGGAGTTTGAGCTCCCTCCAAAGATTATCTATTGGGTTTAGGTCTGGAGACTGGCTAGGCCACGCCAGAACCTTGATATGCTTCTTACAGAGCCACTCCTTGGTTATCCTGGCTGTGTGCTTCGGTGCTTCCACGTTTAGTGGAATTATGACCCAAAAGTTCTATTTTGGTCTCATCTGACCACATGACTTTCTCCCATGCCTCCTCTGGATCATCCAAATAGTCATTGGCAAACTTAAGACGTGCCTGGACATGTGCTGGTTTAAGCAGGGGAACCTTCCGTGCCATGCATGATTTCAAACCATGACGTCTTAGTGTATTACCAACAGTAACCTTGGAAACGGTGGTCCCAGCTATTTTCAGGTCATTGACCAGCTCCTCCCGTGTAGTTCTGGGCTGATTTCTCACCTTCCTTAGGGTCATTGAGACCCCACGAGGTGAGATCTTGCATGGAGCCCCAGTCGGAGGGCGATTGACAGTCATGTTTAGCTTCTTCCATTTTATAATGATTGCTCCAACAGTGGACCTTTTTTCACCAAGCTGCTTGGCAATTTCCCCGTAGCCCTTTCCAGCCTTGTGGAGGTGTACAATTTTGTCTCTAGTGTCTTTGGACAGCTCTTTGGTCTTGGCCATGTTAGTAGTTGGATTCTCACTGATTGTATGGGGTGGACAGGTGTCTTTATGCAGCTAACGACCTCAAACAGGTGCATCTAATTTAGGATAATAAATGAAGTGGAGGTGGACATTTTAAAGGCAGACTAACAGGTCTTTGAGGGTCAGAATTCTAGCTGATAGACAGGTGTTCAAATACTTATTTGCAGCTGTATCATACAAATAAATAGTTTAAAAATCATATATTGTGATTTCTGGATTTTCTTTTTTAGATTATGTCTCTCACAGTGGACATGCAGCTACGATGACCATTTCAGACCACTCCATGATTTCTAAGTGGGAGAACTTGCAAAATAGCAGGGTGTTCAAATACTTATTTTCCTCACTGTGTGTTTTACATGAGATTTAATAACATTTTAATATGTAATTTTTTTTTAAACTTTAACAAACTTCTTAATTCCTTTCATCCTTCGTTCTTTTGCTCGCTCGATATGTGGAATTTTCAGGATTCTCACTAAATTCTTGACAAAAAACGCAAAAGAATCCAAAGCGCTAGAAGTGCTGCGTTCTCTTCGTTGCTTAGCGCCACCCCCTTCTTTTCTAATCCTACCAATGTAACTCGTATCTGAACAGAAGGAACATCTCGCTCTTGTGTTTCGTTGGTGACTGACGATCACCAGTTCGGATTTTAATTTAGTAATGGGCGTGTCCTTTCAATTCCGCCAACCAATCACATGGTCTTAAACCGCCAGAGTTTTCTTTGGACGGACCTTTCACAAAACCTTTTACTAAACATTGGATGCTGGAGCAGGAAATTTTTCCTGTTTCAAACCTGTTCCAGCATGTGCACAAAGCCAGGTCCATAAAGATATGCTTTCCATGGGTTGGAGGATCTTCTGCTATAGAATTGGAACGTCCTACACCTACATCTCCAGTACCTGACTTTACTTGAGGATGAATGAGCCGAAATCTCCACAGAATCTCCACAAAATCTCCACAACATCTAGTGGAAAAAATTAAAGATTATTATACCAGCAAATGGGGACTTAATGTGAAATAAGATCTTCAAAAAGCACCACTTTAGGACTCATGATCTCCTCACTGATGATAAATAATAATTTTCTTACACACTTACTTTCCCCCCACCTGCTCTTCTTCCTCTGGGCCACCCAGAGATCAACAGGACCTTAAACCAGTCCATACACACAAACACACACACTCCTCACTCCATTAGCATGCCATCTGCCTCGACAAGCTGTCCACTCGGCTAACAGGACTGTGACGGATCAGATACGCTTGCTCATGTCTCATCTGCGTCACAATGTCTGTGTGTGTGTGTGTGTGTGTGTGTGTGTGTGTGTGTGTGTGTGTGTGTGTGTGTGTGTGTGTGTGTGTGTGTGTGTGTGTGTGTGTGTGTGTGTGAGACACCAGAATGCTACCAGGGTAGGTGGTAAGAGCCGGGTGGACACTCCATGGAGCTAACGTGGAGCAACATTGAGGATTTTTTATGAATATATGATGAGTATCGCGATTTTGAGAAATGGGGCACGGCACCGGAATTTCATGAATCGCAAACAGCACCAGAGCAGAACTCTCTTTTTTTCTTTCTCTTCCTCTCACTCTTAAAACCTAGTCAAACCCCATAAATGGTGTTACGTTCATGCCGGGTCTGATTTGTAGCAAAAGAATTTGGACACCAGAATGCTAGCGGGGTAAGTTGTAAAAGCTGGGTGGTCACTCTGCCCCCTGCAGTCAACC
>NC_139602.1:7170551-7258051 GCF_946808225.1 Silurus aristotelis
CAGAGCTGGAACTGATGGCCAAAAGTTTCTGGACACCTGATATTTTTAGGAGATATTCTAGATATTTTTTAAGGATGTTCTGTGATTTTAAGGACTTTTTGTAGAGATTTTGGTGAGATTTCGTGGATATTTTGATGAGATTTAAAGGATATTTTGAGGGGATTTTCAGCATATTTTGAGGATATTTTGAGGGGATTTTCAGGATATTTTGAGGAGATTTTCAGGATATTTTGAGGGGATTTTCAGCATATTTTCAGGATATTTTTTGGAGATTTTAAGGGGGGGGGGGGTTGGTGGAGATGTTGTGGAGATTTCGAAGATATTTTGTGGAGATTTTGTTGGAGATTTGGAGATTTTGTAAACACTTTAAGGAGATTTTGTGGCTATTTTGAGGAGATTTTAAGGAATATTCGGGGGGGGGGGGGGGGATTTGGAGGAGGACCTGTGGAGATTTTGAAGATATTTTGTGGAGATTTTTTGGAGATTTGGTACTAACTTTATTGAGATACAAGGGCCACTTGAACTAGGAGACCCAAACCCAGTCCATGACCATGCCCCTGTGCACAAAGCCAGCTCCATGAATATCTGCTTTCCATGGGTTGGAAGCTGTAGAAGTTCTCCTGCTATAAATCTCCTAAACACATTTGAAATGAATTGGAACGTCACACCAGGCCTCCTCACCACATCTCCATCACGAGTGTCTAGTGGAACGTTTTCTAATGCTCACTGCAGTGTCCACATCGCAGCATATCACATCTCTGGTGTGTCCTCAAGCGTAAAAAAGGTGGCAGAGTGTCTTTTGACGTGTCTCTGGTGCGTGTTTGCTCCATCTGAGACGTTCTCGCACGTTCCTTCACCCACTCGTTCCTTTCGGACTCGCCTTCCAGCCATAAAATCACCAAGGAAACAGAGCAGGTTCCTACTGACGCTGCTAAAATGTACGTGATAACAGGAAATGCACGTTCCATGGATTTTTTCATGACAGATAAAAACACTTCTGTGTGTGTTTCTGAAAGATCGTTCAGAATTTTGAGGTAAAAAAAAACATTGAGCTAGCTGTAAACGCTAATATTTTGGTCTGTGGTGTAGCTAGCGCGCTGTTCTGTCTGTCTAGTGTCTCATATCACTATCTGTGTAGTGTAATGGTTGTTGAAATGCTGGCTAGTTGGATCATATCATGCTAGCTAGGATTTCTGAACAGTTCATTCGATGACAAAACACTTCATGGGTGTGTTCTTGTACAATTATATCTCTGTGGTAAAAAAAAAGAAAAGAAAAGAATGACCTAGCTATTTACGTACTACCAGATGCTAGCCAGCTAGCTGTAAATGATCATACAGTTCGTGTAACTATACTATGCAATCACGCATTGTCCTAGCTAGTCAGATAAAATCAGGCTCGCTAGGATGACTGAACAGATCATTCAACAAAGATGACTGATCCTGCTCGCTGGTTTCTATGCTAACACATAATCCTGGCTAGTCGGTTAAAACTGTGCTAGCTAGGATGACTGAACAGTTTATTTGACAAAAATGATTGATCCTGATCGCTGGTTTCTTTGCTAACACAGTTCGTGTATCTATACTATGCAAACACGCATTGTCCTGGCTAGTCAGATAAAATCATGCTATCTAGAATGACTGGACAGTTCATTCGACAAAGATGACTGATCCTGCTCGCTGGTTACTATGCTAACACATAATCTTGACTAGTCATATAAACTCATGCTAGCTAGAATGACTAGACAGTTCATTCGATGAAGATGGTTGAGTCTGTTTAAAATCATAAATAGTTGGAAAAATCATGCTAGCTAGGATGACTGAACAGTTAATTCGACAAAGATGATTGATCCTGCTCGCTGGTTACTATGCTAACACATAATCCTGGCTAGTCAGATAAAATTATGATAGCTAGGATGACTGAATAGTTCATTAGATGAAGATGGTTGAGATGAAGATGAAGATGAAGATGGTTGAAGATGGTTGAGTCTGTTTAAAATCATAAATAGTTGGAAAAATCATGCTAGCTAGGATGACTGAACAGTTAATTCGACAAAGATGATTGATCCTGCTCGTTGGTTACTATGCTAACACATAATCCTGACTAGCCAGATAAAATCATGCTAGCTGGGATGACTGAACAGTTCATTAGATGAAGATGGTTGAGTCTGTTTAAAATCATAAATAGTTGGAAAAATCATGCTAGCTAGGATGACTGAATAGTTCATTCGACAAAGATGGCTGATCCTGCTCGCTGGTTACTATGCTAACACGCGTCTATGCTAATAAGGAGCCTCGTCTCGGCCGTCTGTCCTGTCGAAACGAACTGGAACAGGTTTTTTTACAACGTGCTTTAGAATGCGTTAGAGTGTGACGATCGGATGAACAGCGGGAGATTCGGATGTAGGCTGAATCACACACACACACACACACACACACACACACACACACACACACACACACACACACACACACACAAGCTCTCACTCATCTTCCTCCACAAAAACACTGACCTACTCCCACAGACGGCAGATACAAACGCAGAACGTGCGTCAACTGAGTAACGCACATTCTCAAAACGCTTGTGGGAGGTGTGTGTGTGTGTGTGTGTGTGTGTGTGTGTGTGTGTGTGCATATTAGAGACCATAAAGTGATTAAAAATAACGTACAGGAAAAGAATGCAAACGTGTGTCAAGTGAACAATTCTGAACCACACACACACACACACACACACACTATTACATTACCGAAATCTAGGCTCAATTCATGTTGTTATGACGACATCAAAACACAACTAGATCACAATCAAGCAGAAAGTATCAGACCTACACTGTTTGGCCAAAAGTTTGTGGACACCTGAGCGTAAGATTGGTGTTTGCTTTTTGGGTTTTTTTTTGTTTTTTTATCTTCCTGTTCCACATTGAATCTCCATTTCCTGTTCTAAAGTGTGCCACTCTTCTGGGAATATTTTCCGCTCGATTTTGCAGAGTTTTGTGAAGATTTTTTGGAGATTTTGTGGAGATTATGTGAGATTTTGTGGAGATTTGTGGAGATTTTGTGGAGAGATTGTGGAGATTTTGTGCTCATTCAGCCACAAGCGTGTTTAGTAAAGTCAGGTACTGATGGAAGTGAGGTGACGAGGTCTTGGGTGGCGTTCCAATTCATCCCAGTGGTGTTCAATAGGGATGGAGCTCAATAGCAGGAGATCTTCCATATATTCCAACTCCAAATCTTCATGGAGCTGGCTGAAGGGAAAAACGCTTGCTCTCACATCCAAAAAAATAAAAAAAATAAAAAATCCCTTTACTAGGAGACGTAAGAAAACTGGTCCAGCTCCATAAAGATCTGCTTTCTCCTCTAACCCTGATGAACACCTTTGGGATGGATTTGAATACCACCCTAGACCTACACCAGTACCTGACACTATTTACTATTACCCTTGTCACACAAATCTCTTCAAAATCTTCACAACATCTAGTGAAACATCTTCCCAGAAGAGTGGAGCTTATCATAACAGCAATTAGCTGTGGAATGGGAATCTTACACTCAGGTGTCCACAATCCTGAAGGTTTTTAGAAAAACGTGTACAAGTGCGTGGACCTTCTGGATGTATGGTGTGTGATGGGATGTGCTGACCTTGTGCTGCTTCCACATGGCCGCGATGGGCTTGACGTCGTGTTTGCCGTGCCTGGCTTCGTCCATGCACAGGTAGCACACGGGGGTTTTGCAGGTGACGCAGTAGCCGGTGGTGGTGTGCGCGTCGTGCTCGGGGCACACGGTGGTGGTGGTGGTGGTCGCGGTGGAGGCGCCGGATGATTGCGTGGATGCAGCGGCGGCGGCGGGCGCGACGAGCCGGTGCTTGGCGAGAGGGCCGCGCGCCGGGTGGCACCGCTGCTGGCACGGCGCGCAGTACGTGACGTCGCACTGCTCGCACACGACCGCGGCGTCGGCGGGCGGGCTGCGGTCGCACAGCTGGCACTTGGCGGGCGCGGCGCCGCGGCACCGCGCCACCACGGCCTCGAGCAGGCGGTTGCGAGGGAAGCCGCGCACGCCGCGCTCGCCCAACGTGGCGCCGCGGTGGCACTGCGGGCACGTGACGGAGCGGTGGCGCGGCGCCGCGGCCGGAATCGGCGGAAAGACGCGCACGCCGCTCGGCGACTTGGCGCACGGCGTGTACGAGCCGTAACCACTGTCCGTCTCGCTCAGCTTGTCCGTCTCCGTGTAGTCGTAGTCCGAACCCGCAGAAACGCGGCTCCCCGGTACATGAGGATGAAGAGCATGATGATGATGACCGGGGTGAGGTTCACCCTCCGGCGTCTGCACCGTGATGTTCCGTGCGCACGCCAGACACACGTTGTGCGAACACGGCAGGATGATCGGCTCCTTGAAAAACGACCCGCATACTGGACACTTCAGCTCATCGTCCATGGCGTCCATAAAAAACCTCACACACTCACACACACACACACACACACACACACACACACACACACACACACACACACACACTCACACACACACTCTCACACACACACACACACACACACACACACACACACACTCTCTATCTCAATCTATTATACATGCATACTCTCACACTCGCACTCGACCAGGATGAACAGCACCACCAGCACTGGACAGCTCCCTGAGCTTCTCTCTCTCTCTCTCTCTCTCTCTCTCTCTCTCTCTCTCTCTCTCTCTCTCTCTCTCTCTCTCTCTCTTTCTACGCATGCGCACACCCCCTTTCTTCCTCCAGACTCTGCACCGTAAACACCTTATATAAAAATCCACATAATTAATCCATTAATACGAATTATTAATCCCCCCAAAAAATCGATTATCTCATCACAACCGAATAAGGGTGATATATATATATATATTCCCTTATTATTCCCTTATTCCCATATATATATATATATATATATATATATATATATATATATATATATATATATATATATATATATATATATATATATATATATATATATATATAAGGGAATAAAGATAAGTGAATAAAAACCCTAAATAATGAAAAAAGGGGATTATTTATGAATATATTAATAGAATATAGGACTGTCTGACTGTCTCGTATATACCATGAAGTTCAGGATCTGGATCAGTGAAAGTGTTTTTCCATTTGCACAGAATTAGTTCTAGAGTTTTTTTTTTTGTTTTTTTTTTTAATCCAGATCCTTTTTGGATTTAGGTGGATTATCCGTCTCGGTCTATGAACAGAGCAGAGCAGGATTATAGGATGGAATTAACCAGTGGGAAATAAATAGAAGGGACGGATTTGCTGGGGTTTTAACCTGGGATAAGGTGTGAGTAAATGTGTGTTTAATTATATTATATTATTTATAATTAATTATATATATTGTATTTATTTATTCGTTTATTTATTTATTTAATTATATATATATATATATATATATATATATATATATATATATATATATATATATATATATATATATTTTTTTTTTTTTTTTGCAGGAATTTATCTTCATAATAAATAAACCTTAAAATATACAAATTTTTGATATAACGGTTGCTGTATTACATTCCTGTTGCTCTTATAATGAGCACATGAACTCATTCGGACGTTCATAGCCGGTACGTCCGAAAGTATTGGGACACTCTGCATCCAGGTCGTATTGAAAAAAGGGAAATTTGAAGAGTGTGAGTGTGTGTGTTATATGTAGAATTCTATTTATTATATATGTCTTCATATTTTTTATATTTTTTATCCCCAAATAGAAAAACTGAATTGTGTTGAAAGATTTTACCGTGCAAAAACAGAAAAGTGGGAAAAAAAAACCCTTATGATACAAAGTGGACACATCTTCCACATCTTCCAACCCATGGTCACCATATCTTTGTGGCTTCATAATGGAGCAGGTTTGGGTCTCCCAAAATGTCTCCAAAATGTACAGTTTGGAGAAGAACCAAATATAGGGGCTTTAAAAAATTTTCTAAGACACACAAAGTGGCTAAGAGTTTTGGGACATGTGACTTTACGTACGAAACACAAACGTGGATTTGGCTGGATTCCTATCGGATGACACTAGAAGCCCCAAAACCTGTTCCAGCATGAAGCCACAAAATGCACAATCTGCATGAAGATCTACTTAAGTTGGAAGATCTCCTGCTATAGAGCTCCTGAAGACCTTTGGGATAAATTGGAACCAGAACCTGATTTTACAGACACTCTTGTTTCTGAAATCTCTATAAAATCTGGTGGAACTTCTTGTCAGAAGAACGGAGTTTATTCTAACAACAAATAGAGAGTGATCGAGGAAAATGTTCTACATCATAGTGAAAAGAAGAACGAGGCAAAAGTCTCTTTGATTAGTTTAATGTGTTACACAACCATGATATCATATTATTAGTAAAACAGAAAAAAAGCAAAGGTAATGCATTTAAATTGAGCTTATGTACTAAAATCTTAAGGTGTGGAGTGAAACAAGATCATAAAAAGCACGTTGAGTCTTAGTGTGTGAACGTGGTGCGTGAAATGCATGCGAAACGAGGAGGTTCTCGAGGTCCTGTGTCAGACCAGCGACGTGGTGCTCTCCGGGTTGACCCTGATCGAGCGCGAGCTCTTCCTCAGGTCCTGCAGCTGCTTGGCCGGCTTGCCGACCGCGTCCTCAAACCTGCGCTCCACCACGGGCAGCACGGTCTCGTGGAGGAAGGCGGCGTTCTGCGCGATGAAGGTCTTCTTCTCGGAGTCCTGCTCGCAGCGCAGGCTGTAGTCCACATGCTGCACAGCCACCAGGATGATCTCCCGGAGGCTTTCAAGGAACACCATGTGCAGTTCGGGAAAGTAAAGTTTAAGCCCTTCCTCGAGGAAGGCCATCATCTGCTTGGTGAAGGCCACTACGGTATAGCTGAGGTTCACCCAGCAGTCGTCGCCCGTGTACTGGTTGAAGGTGGTGAAGCCGCAGGCGCGCATCTCGTCCTTCAGCTTGCCGAGCGACTCCGGGGTCATCAGGTTCATCCGGCGCCACATCTCCTCTGAGTTGCGGTGCTTCGTGGCCTCAATGATGACGTCTTTTTGGCTCTGCAGGGCCGCCTTAATGTCCTTGACCAGCAGCGAGTGCAGGATGAAAGTCAGGTCCAGGCCGATGTCGCTCAGCTGCCTGCAGTGCTCCCCGGCCAGCTTGACACACTCGGCGGCTGTCGACAAGCTCTCCTTGCTGTCAAACACCTGCTTGCTGAAGGTGTCGGCGAACATCCTCATGGCTGAGCGAGACCACACGACAAAGGCCGAGTAGCAGCCCGTGTCGCCCGCGAAATCGGTCTCGAACTCCCGGGCCGTCTCAAGTAAACCGGTGAAGAAGACGTTGCAGAGCTTCTGGATATACAGCAGGGTAGCGCCTTCGATGCGCAGCTGACGGATGGCCGTGTGAACTGCAGCAGCACGGTTCTTCAGGAACAGATCGCAGGCTTTGGTAGACTGGCCCAGACGGATGAGCTGCGAGACGGCACGCCTCGTTGCCTTGGGTCCACCGCGAAGCGACCGGTCCGGCGACAACTCAAACACCAAGACCTCGGTCAGCTGTCGCACTCGTTCCTCGACTTTCCCCCTGAGCTCCTTGACCCTCGGTGTGACCGGCTGATCCTTCAGGTACTCGTTCAACTTCTGCAAAAGATCCACAGCACCCTCAAAATCTCTCTGTGCGATACAAACATCTAGGTCCTCAGGAAGTTCCTGGATCCACTCTGGACTCAAGTCCACCATCTCCTCGGGTTCCAACAATTCCTCTTTTTCAAACGGGTTGGTGGAGACCTCGGGTCGGACCGGCGACTTGGGCACCTCTTCTTCTTTCTTGTTCAGGTCTTTGGCTTTGGTTTTCTTGGTCTCGTCCAGGATCTCCAGCCACTCTTTCTTGATCTTGCTGTTCTCCGCTTGGAAAATGCGACTGTCCGGGTACATTAGGATCTTGAACATGTCCTTCATGGGAGGGTTGTCCTTGACGTTCACGACAGCGAAGCTCTCCAGGTCGTACAGGGCGCTGTATTTGTACTTGATGCTCCCGCGTCGGTTTGGGAGCCAGGTCGCGATTAGCAGGCAGTCGTTCATCAGGAAGGCGTGAACCTTTTGGATCTGAGCCATGTTGTCCACGTCGTACTCGAACAGGTCACCGTTGTAGACCAGATAACGGCCAGGGGTCTCCAGGATGTTTTTGCAGCCTTCCACTTTCTCCAGGAGGGTGGTTAAGGTTCTCTGCTTTACCTCCTCAGTCTCTTTAGGAAAAGCCGTGAGCATTTCTTTGGCCGCTTCGTCCTTGTCGGTGGACAGCAACGCCTGAGTGATGCTCTCCATAATGCTCTTCTGCTCTGTCAAGATGTGACTCAGCTGGTACATCTCGCTCTCCAGGTACGAGATCTCCTTCGCTGTCTCGATGAACTGCCTGTAGTTCTTGTACACGTTCTTCTTCAGGTTCTGGGCGGTTTCATCTGCCAGGGTTTGGATCTTCTGCCGGTGCTCCTGCAAGTCCCTGTCTCCATCAGACTGCTGTGAGAGCTGTTTCACGTAGTTCTGCGGCTCGAAGTTCGCCGACTCAAGCTGTTTGCGCAGCCTGTTTCCCGTGTCCGCCATGTTGCCGTCAAACTGACAAACAGATCGCTTCAACACCCGGAAGCGAGCGCGTCGCTTTCTGATTACGTCACATTACACGGACGAAACAGAGAGCGCTGTAGGAGGGGAGATAATTTGTTGGCCAACTATGAAGCATTACGGAAATGATAAAAAAACCAAACTAAATTATATTTATTTATCATTTTCCAGGCATGGCAGCGCTTATATTTAATTTATGTACACGTTTATAAAGGTTTAAACACTATATATTGCATTATGTTGATTATTTTCCAATTCAAAGCTCTTTTACATATCGTTATCAACATTATCACACTACCTCATAATCACGAATTAGAACTCCATCCAACCAAGATGTAAAATATGTAACAAAAAAAATATAGATATAGATATAGATAGATAGATGGATAGATATCTGTACTTTTTTAATTTTTCCTCTCTACGATTGTTTTTCCCGTGAAACCCATAGTTGGCCAACGGGCTGTGTTTCAAAAAGCGCCCTAGTTCCTTTATAGTGCCACTTTTTGTGATTCTGTGGGAAGCGTGAAACCCTAGAGAGTAGGGAACGAGTGCGTTTGGAATATGACCGGAAGGAGCCGGAGTATTAGCAGGTTGTCAGGGACGGTTTGTTATTGTATTGTGTGTATTGGAGGCAAGATGGCGGATGAGGATTTTCTTTTAGCGCTCAGGCTGCAGGAGCAGTGGGACAGCGAGATCTCGGCTCCAGGGTGGAGCGAGTTCCATCCCGTAAACAAAAAGCGCAGGGTGGATTCCTCCGGCCGGGATGCGGGGCTGTACTCCCGGCTTGTCGAGCCCGAAAGGCCGCTGTCCATCGTGGACAAATCGTGGGAGATGCTGGACCCAAATCCAGATGTTCGTGCGATGTTCCTGCAGTTCAACACCATGTTTTTCTGGGGCAAACTCAGCGGCGTGGAGGTCAAATGGAGCCCCAGGATGACCCTGTGAGTTCTGGATCGAGATCCAAATGAAGAATTTTTCTCAAAAGCATCATCGGTTCTATACTTCCATCTTAAAAAAGAAAACCGACCAGAGTTCTTTCTTGAATCCCATACGGATCTTCTAGGCTGGGTGTATGTTCTGAGGTCGTTCTCCTGCTGCAGGATAGAGCAGATGCCTATATGCTGGAGGAGTGTGTATATGAACTTGTAGCAAACCACCACCATGCTTCACTCTTGCTCTTCTGAACACCTTACTAAGGCTTTCTGCCCTTAATCCCTCTGTTTCTAAACACCGTCCTCCACAACTTAAAACCTCACCCAGTTTTAAGCTTCTGTTTGGTTTGGTTGGTTAAAAACCCATAAACCTGATTCTGATCCATGAAGGTTTTAACAATTGTCCATCATGCAGGTGGTGAAGCATGGTGGTGGTTTCCTGCAAGTTAGGGATTGAGAGATTCTTCTCCATCAGTTAGAATTCTTCAGCAGGAGAACATCCTCATACCTACAGTCAAGGTTATTGAGATTTATCTCACTATCTTCAGAACAAGAAGTCCTGGAAGTAATGGTTTTTGCCCCCAAAAAGCTCCGATCTCAATCTGGGAATACTGAAGGATTTGAGAAGCTCTCTGGTCGGTTCCTCAGGTTTAGAAGAATCTGTTACAGCATTTTCTGAAACATCACCAGTGATTCTTCTTCCCGTGTGATCCAGATGTGCGGGCGTGTGTTCGTACGAAGGCAGAGGAGGCCTGTGTTCAATCCGTCTGAGCGAACCTCTTCTCAAACTTCGGCCACGCAAAGACCTGGTGGAGGTGAGTCTGGACGCAATTTTCCAGAAACTTTCTGTGGGAACTTTGTCTGGGGAATTTGGGAAATATTCCATGTTGGAAACTTACCAGGAGTTTGTGGGACTTATTTGATAGTAGGTTTACAAAGAAGCAGAAAATATCAAAGTATTTTTCCAGAAATCTTCTGGGAACTTTGGAAATATTCCAAGTTGAAAACTTACCAGGAATTGATGGGAATTTACAGGTATTTATGGGAGCGATTTGGAAATTTGGGGAAATGTATATAAACTCGTATGCAAATAGATTTTGTTTTATTATTTAAATTATTATAATTTCTTTTTACTTTGATGTAATTATTAGTAGGGTTGCAAAGTGGCCGAAATATTCTATGAGAACGTCGTCTGGGGAATTTGGGAAATATTCCAAGTTGGAAATTTACCAGGAATTTATGGGAATTAATTATAAATTTGGGCAAATATCGACTTAGATTGAAGTTTTAAACATAGATTTACGTAACATTTATGTACGATTCCCATTAATTGCCATGGAATTGCCATGGAAATTGGAATTGCCATGGAATTCCCAAAATTTTGCGACCCCAAAGGTGAGTCCCTGAAGCGTATCCGTTACGATGATCTTCACGCCTCGGTTTCCTCAGACGCTCCTCCACGAGATGATCCACGCCCTGCTTTTCGTCACGCAGAACAACCGAGACCGAGACGGACACGGGCCAGAGTTCTGCAAACACATGAACCGGATCAACCAAGACAGCGGGACGAACATCTCGGTAATTTCTATTCAAGAACAATTTCCAAAATGGCTCCCGGTGTGACCTGATATTTTTAATTAAATGTGATTATAACATCTGCTCAGATTTATCACTCCTTCCACGACGAGGTGGACGTGTACCGGCAGCACTGGTGGCGCTGCGACGGCCCGTGCCAGAGCCGCAAACCGTACTTCGGCTACGTGAAGCGGGCAATGAACCGGGCGCCGTCGGCCAGAGACCCGTGGTGGGAGGAGCACAGAAGAACGTGCGGAGGAACGTACACCAAGATCAAAGAGCCAGAGAATTACGGGAAAAAGGGGAAGAGTGAGGAGGAGAAGAAGGAGAAGAACACCTCGAGGAAGCACGGGGACAAAATGAAAGCAAGCAGCAAAGGTTATAAGCTTGTTTTTACGAGACATGAGACTTATCTTTTTATGAGACGTTTTATGAGACTTTGCTCTTTTTTTTTTTTTTTTTTTGTCTTGTAGGTTCTCAGGACATCAGGAACATCATCCCATTCAGTGGTAGAGGTGTTGTTCTTGGTGGGAGCACACAGAAACCGGCTTTTCAAAGCCCAACCCACTCACCCAAACCCCTCCAGGAACCAGATCGGACTTTACCAGATCAGACTCTACCAGATCGGACTTCACCGGCGGACCTCAGACCACCCCAAGTTTCCACCCCCACTGCTCTTCCAAAAAGGTCGGTCAGCAACCACGAAGCCTTCGTGAACATTAACGGCTCTCCTGTGAGAGTCACGAAAACCAACAAAAGCCTGGTAAGACCCAAACAGAGCACAGTGCAGGATCTGTTCCGAAAAGGAAACCTGAAATCTCCAAAAGAAACGAATCCAACCGAACCTAAAGTCAAAACCAGTCCGAGCTCCTCGAGTACCTCTGGTTCTGCAGGGTCACCATTTTCCAAGTACTTCAGCAGCGCCAAGTGCGTCGGATCCGGATTTAACCCAGAAAACGGCCTTCCAGGTTCTTCGGGTCTCTTCAAAACCTGTAAAAGTTACGCAACCGAAATCTCCAAATCCAGCGCTTCATCTGGGAGCAAATCCAAACCCGGTGTTCCAAAGCCCTACTTTGGAGGAACCGGAACATCCGGTGCAAGTTCTCCCAGCTTTTTTGTTAAAGGTGCTCCAAGATCAAGTTTAGGAACCAAAACCCAGGCTTCTTCCAGCATTCCAGGCCTCCATCCTAGACTCTTGGGAAGTCCGGAGAAGAAAAAATCTGGGTCCGAGATTCCAGATTCAACCTCCAGACCAGGAAAAAGAGAGCGGAAAAATGGGAATTCTGCGCACATGTTCGATTTCTTTCAAAGACTCAGCTCCCCGGCGTCATCCTCCTTGCCCAGGGAGGAGAGAGAGACGGGAACCGGGGCTGAAGCGCCACCAGGAGGGGGTAGTACCCTTCTCGGGTCTAGTGGCCTCACTGTGATCTGCCCTGTGTGCCAGGGCAAAGTGCTGGAGTCCCAAATTAACCAGCATTTAGACTCCTGTCTCATGTGACCATGAGCGTGTGTGTGTGTGTGTGTGTGTGAGTGAGAGATACACAATTTTTTGTTTCCAAAAAAAAAATTCAGATTTTGATATCAACAAGAGGCGGGGCTTAAACTGGCAATTGCTAGCATGACATAACGAGAGCACTTAAGCTCTGTGCTCACCGAACTCAGGACCGCCCAGTTTCAGGGACAAGAGCAGGACTGTTTTCCGAGGACATTGCAGTACAAAATTCTACTTTTTTTCTGGCTTTTTGATCCTTTTGGCAAACCAACGAACCAGAACGCAAGAAAGAATTTACGTCTTTCCCATGTCCTCGGAAGCATTTCCACCACTTCAGCATCTCGGATTCCTCTCCACCTGCCGTATTCCATACTCGGGGTGCTCCCGGATATTTCTGTATCGCCGTTAATCACCTCTTCCAGTGAATCGTGGCAGAAAACGTCTTGCGGTCGTTCCAATGTTTTCAGGGTGATGATGGGTGGGTTTGTTTTAAAATGAATGGTCAGTTTTATTGTCCAGACACGATGCTGATGCTGCTAAACGTTTTTTTTATTTATTTTTAATAACTATTATATACTATAAATCCCATTTTCAATGATTTTTAAGATTTTATACATTTGTCTCAGGTTCGTGTTCGAATAAATAATCCTTAATCTGCAATATTCTCTCTTTTAATGTTGACTTATGGGGTCAAATATATGACTTATGAGTCGATTTGATGAAAAACATGCTGAATAATGAAAAAAGATTCTTTAATACTAAATAAGTGGACATATTAACTTATTTCATGCTAGCATCCAGAGACGTTCGATACAACTGTTTGTCTCTGATTTTGTGTTTGGTGAGGAGCCATATCTGTTTCTGAGTTATCTCGAAAGATATTACAGTGGGAGAAAAAATTATTTGATCCCCTGCTGATTTGTAAAATTTACCCGCTTTGACAAAGAAATGAAGAGGTTTTTTTTTTTTTCCAGAATTATAGATCATTTATTATATATAAATTAATTTGTATTAAACCGAGTGAAATAAGTATTGTATCCCCTATCAACCAGCAAGAATCCAGACTCCCACACAGACAAATTGTTCCTGTCTCTTCAAATTCTAAGCCATTGTCTTAGAAATGATTTCAGGTGTTAGATTTTCCCCAGATTCTACCTTGTTACAGATTCACCTCAGATTCTCCCTTGTTACAGATTTACCTCAGATTCTACCTTGTTACAGATTTACCTCAGATTCTCCCTTGTTACAGATTTACCTCAGATTCTACCTTGTTACAGATTCACCTCAGATTCTCCCTTGTTAGAGATTTACCTCAGATTCTACCTTGTTAGAGATTTACCTTAGATTCTACCTTGTTACAGATTCACCTCAGATTCTAACTTGTTACAGATTTACCTCAGATTCTACCTTGTTACAGATTGATTACAGATTCTATCTTGTTACAGATTCACCTCAGATTCTACCTTGTTACAGATTTACCTTAGATTCTACCTTGTTACAGATTCACCTCAGATTCTACCTTGTTACAGATTCACCTCAGATTCTACCTTGTTACAGATTCACCTCAGATTCTACCTTGTTACAGATTCACCTCAGATTCTACCTTGTTACAAATTGATTGCATATTCCGCCTCATTATCTCAAGTTACTTATATGTCGTATTCATAGTTCTTAAATTTTGAGTCCTGTTGTGAAGACATTGATGAAATGAAAGACAGTGTCTTGTGGGGTTATGGGACCATTGGCCTTTTCCGCATCTCCATTTGGGGCTTCAGGGCCTCATTTCCTGTCCCTGACTTCCTGTTTTCTGTGTTTGGAAGATTTGTGTTCGGAAAACACACTTCTGGAAATGAGCATGCAGCCTCGACTCGATTCAACTCGACTCTTTGTCTTTCCTCTGTGTGTGTGTGTGTGTGTGTGTGTGTGTGTGTGTGTCATTTTGATGGCCACATGGCTCCGGAGTCATTGCTTTGTTTCATCTCTTGTGTCGCTTCAATGCTGGCCATCTGCTCCCTCCCACTGCCCTGACCTCCAACTTTGTAGAAGGTATAAAAATAACAGCCCTAACAGCTGAACTTCATTCCTGCTAGCGGACAAAATATCCTACAGCATTACATGATCCTGAACAGCTATCGTAATACCTGAGTAATAGATTGGTGCTTTTTGTCCAATTCCCCATTTAGGCCCTGTTTACACGAGAACGCTCGTGGGTGAAAACGTAAAAATATTTTATCGGATGTGCCTTTCGTTTAGACGGCGACGGCGTTTTTGGGGCTTAAAAACGCAAAAAAGTGAAACCACCCTCCAGAGTTGAAATCTTAAAAAACGCTCCACCGTCGCGTTCCCGTCTAAAGGGTTAAAACGCAAAAATCTGCTGATTTGTCGCGTACGCGTTTTCGTCACAGGCATGCGCCAGTACAGGAAAATAACAAACATGTCGGATCATTTCCATACGTCGGACCTTCAAGTTGCCCTAGCAGCACTGATAAATATACAAGAGTCTTTTCAGCAGTTGTACGAAATATTCTCAGATAGTATTACTGATCAGTGATGCTTCACATTGCCACCTAGCCGCCTGGAGTGCATACTACATCGAATTTCACACACTTTTGCGTCACCATATGCACGCAGATTTCCCCCCCATAACGCTCGTCTCAAGTCAAGTCAAGTCAAGAAGCTTTTATTGTCATTTCAACCATATATAGCTGATGCAGTACACAGTGAAATGAAACAACGTTCCTCCTGAACCCAGGTGCTACATAGAACAACATAAAACAAACAGTACAGAACAGAAGAACACAGGGCCGAGAACTAAGATCCTCGCCACATAAAGTGCATGTGTGCAGCTGGTGCAAACAGTGCAAAAGACAACACAAGACAGTGCAAGACAACACAGGACAGTGCAGGACAATACACAATACACAAAATATAAAATAAAAAATAGAAATAGCTCCGCCAGTAAAACCTGTCGTAACAGAATAAGGTGCAGTGTAAACAGAAAAATGTAAACAGAATTTGTGCAATTCAGCAGTAGCAGCAATCAAAAATAGATTTAACAGTAACCAAAGGATTTAGACAGAATATTGTGCAAAATAACAAGTCCCGGAATCAGCAACAGACGGCATGTAAACATTTTGCGATCGTGAAAAATGTGATTGGTATTGAAAACCTGGGTGAACGAAGTGTATGATGAGTGTTGAGTCTGGTTTGTGCGGATCAGTCACACAGTTGTGTGTAAGTGTGTGTGTGTGTGTGTGTGTGTGTGAGAGAGAGTTCAGTTCAGTTCTTTGTTGAGGAACCTGATGGCTTGCGGGAAAAAACTGTTGCACAGTCTGGATGTGGCGGCCCGAATGCTTTGGAACCGTTTCCCTGATGGTAGGAGTGTGAAAAGTGTGTGTGACGGGTGTGTGTGATCGTCCACAATGCTGTGTGCTTTGCGGATGCAGCGTGTAGTGTAGATGTCCATGATAGAGGGGAGAGAGATTCCGATAATCTTCTCAGCTGTCCTCACTATCCTCTGTAGGGTCTTGCGGTCCGAGACGGTGCAGTTCCCAAACCAGGCAGTGATGCAGCTGCTCAGGATGCTCTCAATGGTCCCTCTGTAGAACATGGACAGGATGGGGGGAGGAAGATGAGCTTTCCTCAGCCTTCTCAGGAAGTAGAGACGCTGCTGGGCTTTCTTGGTGATGGAGCTGGTGTTAAGTGACCAGGTGAGCTTGTCCGCCAGATGAACACCAAGGAATTTGGTGCTCTTGACGATCTCCACTGAGGATCCAGCGATGATCAGTGGAGAATGGTCACTTTGTGTTCTCCTGAAGTCAACAACCATCTCTTTAGTTTTGTCAACGTTTAGAGACAGGTTGTTGGCTCCACACCAGGCTGTTAACCGTTGCACCTCCTCTCTGTATGCTGACTCGTCGTTCTTGCTGATTAGACCCACCACGGTCGTGTCATCGGCAAACTTGATGATGTGATTCGAGCTGTGCATTGGTGCACAGTCGTGAGTCAGCAGAGTGAACAGCAGTGGACTGAGCACACAGCCCTGGGGGGCCCCAGTGCTCAGTGTGGTGGTGCTGGAGATGCTGTTTCCGATCCGGACTGACTGAGGTCTTCCAGTCAGGAAGTCCAGGATCCAGTTGCAGAGGGAGGTGTTCAGGCCCAGTAGGCTCAGCTTCTCAATCAGGTGCTGAGGAATGATTGTGTTGAATGCTGAACTGAAGTCTATGAACAGCATCCTTACATAAGAGTCCTTGTTATCCAGATGGGTGAGGGCCAGATGGAGGGTTGTGGAAATAGCATCGTCCGTGGAGCGGTTTGGACGATATGCGAACTGCATGGGGTCCAGTGCGGGTGGAAGCTGGGTCTTTATGTGCCTCATGACGAGCCTCTCGAAGCACTTCATCATGATGGGTGTGAGTGCAACGGGACGATAGTCATTGAGGCAGGAGACAGAAGACTTTTTCGGCACAGGAATGATGGTCGTCGTCTTGAGGCACATAGGAACAGTGGCGCTGCTCAGGGAGATGTTGAAGATGTCAGTGAGGACATCTGCTAGCTGTTGTGCACATTCCCTGAGCACTCTGCCAGGAATGTTGTCTGGTCCAGCAGACTTCCGTGGGTTAACTCTGCATAGAGTTTTCCTCACTTCAGCTGTGGTTAGACAGAGCACCTGGTCACTGGGAGGAGGGATGGTCTTCCTCGCCACCATGTTGTTCTGCACCTCGAACCGGGCGAAGAAGTCGTTCAAGCGCATCTGGGAGGGAGGCGTCACGGTCACAAGCAGGTGATGTGGTCTTGTAATTCGTGATCGCTTGGATGCCCTGCCACATGCGCGGGGTGTCTAAACGCAGAATAAGAAGTGATAACGCAACGCCACTTTTGCGTTTTCTCTTCAGATCGTTTGCGTGTAAACAGGGCCTTAGTCTCCATTTACTGTTATAAAAACCTCCACTCTTCTGGGAAGATGATGGTGGAGATTTGTTTTCTCATGGAGGTAAGGTGAAAAGGCCTGGAGTGCCATTCTAATTCATACCATTGGTGTTCAATAGGGTTGGAGATCTAAAGCAGGGGATCGTCCACATCTTCCAATCCATGGAAACCATTTCTTCATGGATTCATGTCAGAATCTAAAATTCTGAACAGAACGCCACTTGTTTAAATGCTTATTACCTCAAGATTTTACTTATTTAAAAATCTAAACATTATCACAGGTTGCATGTTCTATTTCAATCTATCTTAAATTTGAAATAAAAAAAATAAAAAAAAAACCCACAGGTACTTGTATTTTAATTACTTGGACATATGTTTGAATTTCTCATCTCATTTTACATGACATTCAGAATTATCTCAGATTCTGACCCATCTCAAAATCTCAATTCTCATTTATCTCAGAATTATCTTATGCAGTATGTAATGAATAGTTATTGCAAATTTGACAAAGTTACCGATCTAAGTACTTTGACGTATTATCTCGGATTATTGTCTCAAGTTGGATGTCAAATTCTGAATTATTTCTTTAGAAACAAAAATTATATTTTAATATTTGGAAATGATCTTAAATTCTGACTCAACAACAAATCAGAAAAATACCAGTGATATTATATATATGAAAAAAATATATATTATGCATTATTTTCTTTTGTTGAATTTGTATTAAACTATATAAATACTAAATTAATAGTTCTGACAAAACGTTATCATGAATATTCATTCAATATACATAGCTTGCAAGTACGTCAGCCATTAGCCACGCCCAGTCAAGGAAACCGGAAGTGGCATGTTCGGATTGCAGAGATTTCGCAGCTCGGTGGAAGAAGAAAGAGGGAAAGTAGAAAGTAGGGTGTTTTTTTAATTGAAATTTTCTCTATTTTGGTTCTTTGGCAAGTTTTTAAAAGAAAATCTAAATATATTTCGCTTAGATTTGCGATAAAAATGGACGGAAAGAGCGCAGTGTGAGTGCGGGCTTGTTTTTTTGAGTGTCCCGTCAACAGTTTTGTTTTGTCGTAAAAACTGTCGTGGGTATGCGCGTGATCGTGTCTGATTGTTGATTATTGCGGATTATTGATTATTGATACTTTCATCATGAACGGGAAATCGGCGAACGGTGCGGCGAGCGGAGCCCCGGCCTGCATTGAGGGTCTGCCGCCGCTGCCGAAGAGCCTGAGCGGCCTGCTGAACTCGAGCGGCGGATCGTGGAGGGAGATCGAGAGGATGCACGCCAAGAAGGCCATGATCCAGGACGATCTGCGGAGAGGAGCAGCTCCGGTGGACCGGGCCCTCGTGTCCAAACCGGCCAACCTGGACGCGGCCCTGGCTCTGCTCCGGAAAGAGATGGTGAGGGACTCAAGGCACAGAGGAGCCTCCTGCTCTCATGGTCTCCATACTTTCCTTTCACCTTTCACTTGCCCAGAACTATAAACCACATGTCCATCAAGGAGAAAATATCAAATGTTGACATGATGTTCTTAATACTTTGTCACATTCCGAGCTTTAGTCTGAAAAGCTTCTCCTGATCTCCAAACAACATCTCAACTATCAGATTCAGACTCAAAACAATTAGGTGTGTTATCTCAAGATTGATATCTGAAAGTTCTAAATACGTTGACCGAGTGTCTCAAAAGCTACACCCCGTCTTATCTCAAAAACGTATTATCTTGAATTATCTTCATCATGTTAGGTCTTGATTTATCATCTCAAGTTTGACATACGAAAGTTCTAAATACGTTGATTGTCTCAAAAACGTATTATCTCGTTCAAAACGCTCATAAATATTCATTCGATATACATAGCTTGCAAATACGTCAGCCATTAGCCACGCCCAGTCAAGGAAACCGGAAGTGGCATGTCCGGACTTTCTTCTTCTGACTCATTATCTCAAGTTTGACACCCGAAAGATCTAAATACCGAGTGTCTCAAAAGCGACAGCCGAAATTATCTCAAAAACATTATCTCGAATTCCGAATCCGTCATCATGTTAAGTTCTGTCTCATTATCTCAAGTTTAAATCAGAAAGTTCGAAATACTTTATCTCCTACCCAGTGTCCCAAAAGCTACACTTCAAATTCTGCCTTATCCCTTAAACGTATTCTCTCAAATTCTGATCTGTATGTTTTCTATCAAGATTCTAATTTCAAAACCTACATCTAAATTCTGATTTATCTCAAGTTAGGTGCTCCTGAGACAGACGTTCTTGTAGATTTTGGGGATGTGCTTGTGGAGATTTGTGGTCAGATACTGATGGAAGTGAGGTGATGAGGCCTGGGGTGGCGTTCCAATTCATCCCAAAGGGGTTTCATAGGTTTGGAGCTCTATGGCAGGAGATCTTCCAAAAAAACATGGAAAGCAGATGTTTATGGAGCTGGTTTTGTGCATTGTGGAGCTGGTTTGCATTGTGGGTGGCAGTATAGTGTTTCTGTAAAAACTCTTTCCAGAAAAGCACTCTGTATCAAAATGAACCTCCTCGTCTATGTCCAGGTGGGGTTGCGGCAGCAGGACATGTCCCTCCTGTGCCAGCTCTGGTCCCTGCACGAGTCCATCCAGGAGTACAAGGGCAGCTGTCAGGAGGCGGGGCCGGGAGGCGACGTCATGGACAACGGCTTCTTCGACGAGGACGACGAATTCTACACGGACTCCGGCGTGACGCCCACCGAGACGCCGGACGAGAGCGAGGTGCCCCTGTCACGCAACGGGACCTCCGAGGACGCTTGGCTGCACGAGTCGTCGTTCCGCATTGCGATTTGAGGACCCGGGAAAAGAATATAGAGGGGCGGAGCCTCGACGCTGCTTTTTTTTTTTTTTTTCTCTCGATTGCCAGCAGACTTTTTTTTTTTTATAGAAATGTAAACCACGATTATTTATTACTTATTATATAATACAGTATATAGCAGTTTTCTGGACACTTCAAAATTTTATAGGACTTTATATGTATACACATGAGGGGGCGGAGCTTATCGCTAGTATTTACACGTATGCAAAAAAATTGCGTATCGAAGCTCTTGTGTCGCGGGCGGACTTCCCGAATGCTGGAAAGACAAAAACACCAACTACGGTCATGTCATATCCGGACGTGGAACACGACTCTTTCGAGGACTCGGATTCGGAATTCCGGGGATTGGGAATATTTTCCCCAGGAGAGGACTGTACACGGTCGTATTCTACGTAGCTAACCGAGCTTATGCATATTAATCCAGGTGCTAGGAAGACATGCCTTAATCGCATCACGTGTATCAGTTACATACAAGCTTTTCTATGATATCAATCGAAGGCGGACGCGAAAAAAAACCAAAGAACGCTACGTTTGGAAAAAGGCGGAGCTGGGCGTTAAACACGATCTAAACGGGAATTGTAAACGGATCGCAATTCTCAGAAGTATGACGGATTTTTCCGGAAATTGGACGAGCTCTCGTGAAGTAACAACCGAAGCGTATAACAGAAAAACTGGAGATTTCGGCTGTATCTTCATAAACCTGGCTTTGCTCCCGCCTTTTCAGCATACCGATTGGCTGCCAGGTGTGACCCATTAACTAATCAGAACACTTCTGATCCAATCTGTTGCTGTATCGCCCAGCTCTTATCCACATAAAGCGTCGTTGACATTTCATTGTTCGAGTGTATATTTAGTCTCGTGTGTTTTTTTTTTTTTTCTTCTTCTTTTTAGTTAAAAGAGCCTTAGGAAACTCAAAAAAATAAATTACCATGAACTTTTTTCAATTATGGAGGTCGTAAAACATTTAGACTTCTACAGATGTGGCTCTGGGGTCGTATCAGATAAAAAACAAACAAATAAATAAAAAAATATGACGAGGTGGAAAAGGAGAAACATTTCTTCTCTTGTGTATCGAGAAAATTTTTTTTCCTTTTTTAATTTTTTTTTATTTTGTGAAACTCCTCTGTAGAGGCTTTAATAAAGAAATAAATAAATGAGGTCGCGAGACGGTAAGAAGCTAGCTTAATAATGTATTATTTAAAAAAAAAAATTCTCCGTTTGTGTTTTGATTATATGCATTTAAAAAGGTTAAAAAAATATTTAATTAATGTATTTTAATTTTAATATATATTTTTAGAAAGTAATGTTTTGTTCAGAAGTGGGTTTTTTTTTTTTTTTCTGGTTTTGAGTTAAAAAAAAATTAAAATAAAACTGTCAAGAGAAATTAAAAAGAAAGGAAAAAAAGATATTCATTTTCAAATAACCCTAACCCTATCAATATATCAATATCAGCACACGACTAATGGAACGTCCTTAGAAACGATTTCGTTATCACCCACATATCCAGTTTCAGTGTCTCAAATTGTACACGTATCACGTAATAATCACGTCCCTCTGTACGGTACCGTGATGTAGCACTTGGGTCGAAGCGGATCACGCCGTGCCTTTTTCCCGCCTGCTCTCAATCCCGGGTTTTGTCTTCTGTTCTCTGTCACGAATCGCAACTCGTCACGTATTTCCTCACGTCTGAGATTCACGATTGTATTATACTATTGAAGCCCCTACCTGCCCCCCCCCCCCCACCACCTGGCTGTGCGTATTCAAGTTGTTTTTCCATGTACAATATTTCAGTCACGTGAACACGTTATACGATATTCACGTTCTCCGCTGTAAAGCTTATACACGTCGCGTCTTACAGCAAAACCTCACGACTGGATGATCTTATGCTTTTTTTTTATATATATATTATTAATTATTAAAGATATTTATACCACACTCTGGTTGTATTTTTCATTCCGATTGGTTAACAGGTGTGTGTGTGTGTGTGTGTGTGTGTGTGTGTGTGTGTGTGTGTGCATTTTTATTATTATTAAACTTGAAAACATAAACAACGCCATGGGTATAAAAAGAAACCAAAGTTAGCGCACTGTCACTGGCTACTCACTCTGTACTGGAAATACGATTAGTTTTTTTCATGCACCAAAACGCTAAAGAATCCATAGCGCTAGCAGCGCCAACCAGGAAGTGGCTTGCGGTTAACTAGCGGGTGATGAAAATGGCTTCATATTTTGTATCTAAACGCTTTAATGTTTTGTAAGAAGTTCTACATGATGACATCATAAAAACGCAGCCTCTGATTGGTGCTTACTCAGTATTTTGCTCAAACTTGTTGAGATCAGAAAAGTAATGTATTATTATTTACGATAAACAATTATATGATTCATTAGTTAGAAATGAGTTGCTATGAATGCAGCTACCATCAGTCGTCTTCCTATGAATGACTTGTTTGTTACTGATGTAAAGCAGCCCTTTGTTACCAAACACCAATTAACTAAACTAGGGTACAATTACTTTCGCAAACTGAAACATTAAATTGTTGGTTACTTTAAAACCTTCATTTGAGAGATTACGTGGATGTTTACGTGAACATTTGATCTGTTAGCTGGTTGCGTGACTCGACCAGAGAAAAGCTGCTGCTACCAAACATTGTTTACTTAACATTTTAAAATACAAAAAACTGCAATACTTTATTTTGATACATGGTGTAGCTGCTGTATTTAGTATTTTATTCCAATACGCTTAAGGTATTTGGGAAAACGTATGTATGGTGTGATTCCCAATCGTTTAATGTAGCTATAAATAGATACAAAATACCAACATATTTACACGTATTTTTGATAGACAAATTGTTGCTGTGGTGTAACAGGGACACGTATAGCCACTCCAGGGCTGGGCTAAAATAAACTTAATTTGTTTAGAAAGAGGCGTGTCCTATCGGAACGCTCCGAGACAATGCTTTGGTGGTTACATATTTTACACAGGTTGACCCGAGTGATTCAGTGCGTGAGCATGACCGAAAGAGAACCAAGTCAAACCTGTTCCAGCATGATGCCCCTGTGCACAAAGCCAGCGCTATGAAGATCTGCTTTCCATGATGTTGAAGATCCCCTATTGTAGTGTTCCTGAATAACCATAAAATATCCACTAAAATCGAGGGGAACATCTTTACAAAATTGTCACGAAATCGCCAATGAAATCAACATAAAATTACCACAAACTCTTGAAGAACATCTTTCCAGAAAGAGTGGAGCCTAATAGAACTGCAAATAGAGACTCAATGTTGAAGGGGATGTTAAAAAAAAGCACAATCTTACAGTCAGGTGTTCACAGACATTTGGCTTTTAATTGTAATAAAACAAGCAGTGTTAGTCTTGAGAAATATGGAAATACTAAAGAAACAATCAGACACGCCATTTTTATTTAATATACAGAAATGACACCGGTACAAACAAGTGTGTGTGTGTGGTGGGCCAATTAGTTCCTGATCCCTCAGGAACATCCTTCCTCACAATGTGTAAAAAGGGGAAAAAAAAAAATAGGGCATCTCCACAAACATCACTGAGACGTCTGTCTCCTGTCCCACGTTTTTTACGAGGAGGAAAGGCACCGCCTCAACGTGACGAAAAGCTCGGAAAAGAAAGGTGCGAATGAGATCTCCAATTTCCTCGTGGTTACAAGTAGAGCTCCGGCAGGAGTGTGTGAGAACTCATCTGGAGTTTGTGTAATCCCTGAGACACGGCCGTCTCCGAGAGCAGGCCGACACATACGGCGAAGATGGAGAGACGCCGGCGGCAGTTGAGGATCACTGAAACACAGGAAAAAATTAATGATTGAATGAATAGCGCACTTTTATGCATGTCGTATGTCTGAGGTAAAAATTTCTGGATAAAAATTCAATGTTTCTGAGGTATGTTTTCAAAACACATAAAATACAAAGTCTGGCGTTTTTTTATTGACCATCCTGTTCCCCACTGAGTTCCTATTAACTCTTATGATAACCTCCACTTTTCTGGGAAGATGTTCCACTAATTGTGTGGAAATGTTTGTGGAGATTCTGTGGAGAATTGTGTGGCGATTCTGCGTAGAATTGTGTGGAGATTCTGTGGAAATGTTTGTAAAGATTCTGTGTAGAAATGTGTGGAGATTCTGTGAAAATGTTTGTGGAGATTCTGTGTAGAATTGTGTGGAGATTCTGTGTAGAATTGTGTGGAGATTCTGTGGAAATGATTGTGGAGATTCTGTGGAAATGATTGTGGAGATTCTGTGTAGAATTGTGTGGAGATTCTGTGAAAATGATTGTGGCGATTATTGTGGAGATTCTGTGGAAATGTTTGTGGAGATTCTGTGTAGAATTGTGTGGAAATGTTGGTGGAGATTCTGTGGAGAATTGTGTGGCGATTCTGCGTAAAATTGTGTGGAGATTCTGTGGAAATGTTTGTGGAGATTCTGTGTAGAATTGTGTGGAGATTCTGTGGAAATGTTTGTGGCGATTCTGTGTAGAATTGTGTGGAAATGTTTGTGGAGATTGTGTGAAAATGTTTGTGGAGATTCTGTTTAGAATTCTGTGGAAATGTTTGTGGAGATTCTGTGGAAATGTTTGTGAAGATTCTGTGTAGAATTGTGTGGAGATTCTGTGGAAATGATTGTGTGGAGATTCTGTGGAAATGATTGTGGAGATTCTGTGTAGAATTGTGTGGAGAATTTGTACTCATTCAGACACAAGGGTGTTAGTAATGTCAGGTACTGATGTAGGTGAGATGACAAGAGTGGTGTTCCAATTCACTTCAAAGGTATTCAACAAGGTTGGAGCTCTATAAGCAGTAAGATCTTCCACATCTTCCAACCGATGGAAAGCAGATGTTCATGGAGTTGGCTTTGTGCACAGGGGCTTTGTCATGCTAGGAATGTAACATTTGGATCTCCGAGATCAAGTGAAGCTAAAATTTCATCCTAATGTCTCCAAAGATCCTTTCTACCTTTAACTCTACCTCAGAGTTTCCGAACTCCACCTGCAACATCTTGTCCTCTTGCAAAATGTCCAGGTTTGCTTCATTTTGATCAAAATAAACAATGGAAAATACACGTTATACCCAAAGGTTTGTGAACACCTAAGCCTTGGTGTGTGCTTTTTAACATCCGATTTGCTGTTCTAATGAGCTCCAATCTTCTAGGAAGAGATTTTGTGAGAGAAGTTTTTGACAAAACAATGCAAATTTTTCCAATAACGCAGCTCAGCCACTGCAGCGCCTTCTTTACTATAGAGTGTGAATGTAAAGCGTTGATTGGGTGTTGGTTGTAGGATATGTGTGTGTGTGTGTGTGTGTGTGTGTGTGTGTGTGTGTGCGTGTGTGTGTGTGTGTGCGTGTGTGTGTGTGTATACCTCTAACGGCCTGCGCATTAGACGTGAGCACGAACACTCGGATGAGGGTGAAGCAGAGCGGAGAGTAATCGTGTTCCCAGATCACGGCAGGAATCAGAAGCACTTTGCCGTAGCAGGACAGCAGCAGAGCCTTCAGCACGTCAGACGTGTTCACAGAGACACCGTGGAGCTTCTGGAAGAACCACAGCGCTGATAAAACCCCTGCGCAATACACTCCTAGCTCTGACAACACACACACACACACACACTCATTCATCGTCTTGCTTGACGGACATTGTGTATGCAGCATGTATGCTACGCACCGAGAGCCGCCAGAGCGAACATCCCGTAAAAATCCCATTCCTTCGTGTATCTGATGAGGTCCGCAGGATCGCCGGTGACCTCCGAACTCTGGAGCCGCGACCACCTTAGGTACGCCTCGCACATCAGGCAGAAGATACACAGCTTCCAGTGGATCTGAAGAGGAAACACATGACCCCGATGGCATCACAGAGTAACGGTATTCTACACGGTTATAGCTCTGGAGACGATCTAAGAACGTGTGTGTTGGTGGGATTTTTGGTATTGCTCACATTGATCTGGGTGTTGAACAGGATGTGTCGGAATGCCTGGATTTTACACAAGATAGCGTCGATGAGAATAATGACCGGATCGTATTCGATGTACATGTCCACCGGCTTTGCACAAGATTTCTGGGGGGAAAAAAGTAAGAAAGAGAGACCGAGTTTTCCAGTCAAATTAGGGTATTAGGGTCTTCCCTAATTACACACATTTCAAACAACCAATCACTGATCACCACAGTTCCCAAGGACCAATCTCTAATCACCTTAATTCCCAACAACCAACCACTGAATGCCATTATTCCCTCAACTAATCACTGCTCATAGTTATCCCAACAATTACTGATCCCAAATGTACCCAAGGACCAAATACTGCTCAGTATTTTCCCCAACAACCAATCACCAATCAATAATGGTGTTAAGAGATTGGTTGTATAATGGAGGTCGGTATAAACCCAACAACCAATCACTGATCCCCGATGTACCAAAACAAAAAAATATTAATCACTATTACTAAGGACCAATCACCACAGTTCCCAAGGACCAATCTCTAATCACCTTAATTCCCAACAACCAACCACTGAATGCCATTATTCCCTCAACTAATCGCTGCTCATAGTTATCCCAACAATTACTGATCCCAAATGTACCCAAGGACCAAATACTGCTCAGTATTTTCCCCAACAACCAATCACCAATCAATAATGGTGTTAAGAGATTGGTTGTATAATGGAGGTCGGTATAAACCCAACAACCAATCACTGATCCCTGATGTACCAAAACAAAAAATATTAATCACTATTACTAAGGACCAATCACCACTGATCCCAACAACCAATTGCTAAACACCACAGTTCCAAATGACCAATCAATGCTCACTATTATTTCCAACATTGAATCACTGATCACAAATGTATATCCAAGGGCCAATCACTGATCACCAATATTCCAAAGGACCAATCACTAATCACCATTGTTCCAAACAACCTATCACTGAACACCAATGTACCCAAAGATCAATGACTAATCACCATTAATTCCATGCAACAATCACCACTGATCACAACATCCAATAACTAATGGCTACTGTTACCAGTCACTAATCCCCATTATTCCAAACAACCAATCACTGATCACCACTATTTCCAAGAATCAATCACTAATTTCCAGTTTAGCTAAGAACCAATCCCTAAGCACCACTGCTTGTACCTAAAAAACAATCACCATTATTCTAAATCACGAGTCACCATTATTTCAAAAGACCAATCACCACTGATCGCATCAACCAATCCCAAATCACCAAAGTTCCCAACAACCAACCACTGATCACCATTATTCCAAAGCACCAATCTCCACTGATCCTAACAACCAATTGCTTAGCAGCATAGTTCCCATCAACCAATCATTGATTACTATTATCCCAAAGGACCAATCACCAATGATCTATCAACTAACACCAAATTTCCAATAACCAATCAGGGATCACTATTACTCCCAATGACCAATCACACCTCAGGTGACTCATCCCCCTCCCCAGCCACTCTGTAACACTCATCGTCTCTTCCTTCTTCGTGTCCCGACATGCAAATAATCATGACGGTCTGGTGATGCCACGTGACTTCCGGCGGCTGACCCGCTCTCTGTACAGTCCAGTGTGAAATCATGGCGCGTGTTAATCGCGACACACTCACGCATATCGTGATCTTGACGATGCCGTTGCTGTAATCGCGGTGCAACTCCGCAGCCTCCTCGTTACATTCGATGCATCTAAAACGCGCCGTCATGTTTTCACGGCGCACGCCGTCTGACGAGCACCGACTTCCGGGGTTGTTCGTCGTCCAGTGTCCTTGGCATGCTGGGAAATTGAGTTCCTCTTAGGTAAGGATGCAACGTCTGAGGGCGGAGCGCGGAACTCCATTACCCACGATGCCCCGCGCTATCACCTGCGCAACGTCCAAAACATGGCACCTGCTGACAGGGCTGCAGCTGCTGTTGCGGCAGCGCTCTGTTTGCTGTGTCTGCTTCACGGGGCCGCCTCCGCCGAGCACCTCGCCTTCTTCGACGGCGAGCCGACCGAGCGCGGCTGCAGCCCGAAGTCCGACTGGGAGGAGTTTCCCCCAGACTGCGGTGAGTCCACGTCGCGAAACGTCGCCTGTATTCCGGAGAGGGAGGAGTTAGCTAGCCTCCGTTTCCCACCTGTATTCGCACAAACCACGCCCAATGCGCGACTACTATTAAATATTTATGAACGTATATGTATTTTTTTTCCTTTTCTTTCCTTTCTTTCTTTCTTTATTCACCGAACGTATTTTATTCACCTGTTTCGAAAAAAATGTGTCTTTTGGAATACGGGTGGGGAAAACCTTGTCTTGTGTTTTCATTCTTACTTCCGGGTTCGTGGGATCGTCAGAGGTCACGTGATTCATTCGTTCATTCATTCATTCGTTCGTTCGTTCATTCATTCGTTCATTAAATTATTTGTTTATTATGGATGGTTCTGATCCGGGTGAATCTCACACACACACACACACACACACACACAAACACACATTAGTTTTAGTGTCGCCATAGCAACCAGGTGAGCATAGGGGACGTAGTAGAAGACGGAGACGTCGGAACAAACCCTGGACACGTGTGTCCCAGGTTGAGACTTGTTTGGCCCGTTCCCAAATCAAAAGAGACTGAAAATAATAAGGCGCCGCCGCATCGCGATTTCTTCTCTGAGGCATTCTGGGTAATGTTTGGTGCTGAAATATTCATTTGTGCGATCGTCTTTTTCCTTCCCAGATCCCAATGTTTTCCAGCTGGAGGATCCGGAGTGTGAGGACGGCAGTTCGGCCTGCGAGTCGGTCTTCTCTCTGAACGCAGAGAAGATCCTGGTGAGTGCCGGGGTGTGACTCCGCCCACTTCGACAAAAAAACAAACAAACACAAATATGTGGAATGTGGTCTATAGTTTAGATGGTCTATAGTAGCTCAATTTAACTTTGGCAAACTTCTTTCATTAAATTCATGAGGCGGTCACATTCGAACGGTCAGCCCGACCATTATTGGTTTTCCAACATCTGAAGGACCCCCGAACCCACCTCTAGGTTTTGTAAAGGAGTGCTGCATTAGGTGACCTGGCCTTCACAATCACGGTCTAAATCTAGTTGAAATGGTCTGGGAGAGTGAAGGAAAAGCAGCTTACAAGCACTCAGCACCTCTGGGAACTCCTGAGTGCTTGGATCCTTGATTTTTATTATTCTAGGGAGGAGGGTGCTTGGACCCCTATTGGGAATTCCCTCCGGAGCTAAATGCATGAATTCTTTTTTATTTTCTTTATATATTTAAATTTACAATTACAATATTTAATTACTGTATACCTTTATACCTTTTGCTATTTTCAAATCGATTTATTTATTCATGTTTATTATTTCTAATTTCTTCGTATTTAAAAAAATTTATTTATTGATTTGCGTTTATTTATTTTTTGTTTTTTTTTAAATAAAATGTTTTTAACTGAATAATAAATTTGTGTTATTTTTTTTATATTTTTTTACATTAAACTTTTGTCATTATTTGTTTTCATGTACAGTATAGGTTGTTTGTTTGTTTATTATTATTATTATTTTAACTCCCCTGCATTAAGGATGAAGGTTAAATTTAAATGTGTGTGTGTGTGTGTGTGTGTGTGTGTGTGCGCACTCAGAGCCAGGCCAGGATGTTTGTAGAGCAGCGGCGCTTTCCATTTCCCGTCGATGACCCCAACATCAACGAGGAGCTCGGTATGCTCTCTCTCTCTCTCTTTCTCTCTCTCTCTCTCTCTTTTCTCCTATGAAGTGTGTGTGTGTGTGTGTGTGTGTGTGTGTGTGTGTGTGTGTGTGTCATGCGGTGAGGTATTGACGTGAGTGTGTGTCGCCGCTCAGCCATCGGCTACGTCCTCATCGGCAACGCTCTCTACGATGAAGCCATCAAACACTTCTCTCTGTTACTGCAGGTCAGTTCTGCAGCTCCTCAAGTGTAAAATCGCATTTCTGTTTTGTTTTATATGAAGCGATGATGTAATTAAGAAGGAACTGATGCTTGTTGATGTTCAGGGAGATCCAGAGCTGGTCAGCGCCATGTACGGGAAAGGGATCGCCTACGGGAAAAAGAGCTTACAGGTAAGATGCCGTGCCTCAGGTGTGTGTGAAGTGGAAAGAGGTTCTGGAGATTCTTCAGCTTTGATCTCCTTCTCTTCTTTTTAAACTGTAGGACATAAAGAACGCTGACTTGGCACTTTACGAGCTAAGCAGAGTGATCTCACTGGAACCCAACAGGCCAGAGGTGTATGAACAGAGAGCAGAGGTGTGTATACACACACACGTGCGAGATGTATGAGACGTTCAAGTTGTGGCCACACCCACTTTACTGAGACACACAAAGGCCACACCTACTTTAGTACACATTTTGGGATGCAGGCAACCCCTGATAATTTGCGCCTCGGAAAAGTTGCGGGAATCCGCAGCGGGACCGAATGTTCAGGAACGTTAGGAATTACATTTTAAACTATGTTTTAAATTCGGTCAAATACTGTTACGTTTATAAAGTGACATAATGTCTAGATTAATTCACTAAGGTACCATATGGGCTGCAGGGGTGTGTCTAAAATTCGAGGACTTCCTGAACTCGAGGGGGTTCTGCGAGTTCCGGGGGGACACTGTAGTGTTATTTATTTGAGTTGTGTGTGTGTGTGTGTGTGTGTGTAGATTCTCTCTCCTCTTGGGCGGATTAGTGAAGCTCTAAGCGACCTCACTACAGCCATTCAGCTGCAGCCTTCAGCACGACTTTACCGTCACCGAGGAACCCTGCTCTTTATTTCAGAGGTACACACACAGTAAACCCTTTACAGCCACAAAAGACTAGACAATTCAACTCCTGTTAGGAATTAGCTTTGCATGGTGATTGTCTGGTGTGTGTTCAGGACTACATCGCTGCTATGGAGGACTTCCAGCAGTCTCTGGAGCTGAAGAGAAACCAGCCGATCGCCATGCTTTATAAAGGCCTCACCTTCTTCCACAGGGGCCTGCTTAAGGTAAAATTATTACTTGATTTAGGGTTCAGTAACTCTGGGGTCAAGTAACCCCCCCCCCCCCCCCCGGGGGGGGGGTCAAGTAACCGTCCCCTCTCCTTGGGGTCAAGTAACCGTCCCACCCTGGGGTCAAGTAACTGTCCCCTCTCCTTGGGGTTCAGTTACTTTCTCTTGGGTCAAGGAACTTCCCCCGGGGTTCATGGAACTCCCCCTGGGGGTCATGTAACATTTTTTGGGGTCCATTTACTTCATTGTCTGTCCTCTTAGTTCCCCTGGGATCCATTTACTTAACCCAGGGTGTAACTTCTCCTGGCCTTTATTTACTTTCCTTGAGACCCAGTTACTTTCCCAGGGGTTTATTTACTTTTTCTGGGGTCAAATAACTTCCCCCTTTTGGGGTCTATTAACTCTCCCTGAAGTCCAGGAACCTCCAGGAAGTCGCTCTTCTTGGTATCCAGTAATTCTATAAATGTTTTACACAGGAGGCGATCGAGACATTTAAAGATGCGCTGAAGTTGAAGTTGGACTTCATCGATGCCCACAAAAGCCTGGCTCAGGCATACAGGTGACATACACACCCTCCTCTCATCTCATAATCTTACCGTACTGAAATTTAGACTTAAGTTCCTGCGGTTACCTCCCTGTATTTAAAGATGTACGTGTGGTTCCCCGGATCACGTTTTGCGTTTTCACACTCGTCCACTTTTGATGTGCGTATGCTTAGGGAGTTGGGTGATTTCAACAGTGCCATGGAGAGTTTCCAGAAAGCTTTGCTGCTGAACCAGAATCATCTCCAGTCTCTGCAGCTCAGAGGGATGATGCTGTATCATCATGGCAGCCTGCAGGACGCCATCGGCAACTTCAAGGCAAGGACTTAGTAGAAAATTGGGGTCGAAACAACCGCGGTTGTTGCCCGTGAAACGTCACGAAGTGTATTAAAATGTTTTTCACGCCTGCTGTTTGTTGTGCAGAGATGCCTGCAGTTGGAGCCGTATAACGAGGTGTGTCAGTACATGAAGGGTCTGAGTCACGTGGCTATGGGACAGTTCTACGAAGGCATCAAGGCTCAGACGAAAGTAATGCTAAATGATCCCCTGCTGGGCCAAAAAGCAAGCTCTGAATATCTAAAAGTCAAATACCTCAGAGGTATGAAACTCCTGAAAACACTGCTCCTCACGATCCCTCTGTCTGGGGTCCAGTAACTCCACTCTGTGTCCACTAGCTTCCTCCCAGGATTTACCTACTTTCCATGGAACCCAGTTACTTTTTTCGGAGTCCAGTTTTTCTCTTTGGGGTCTACTTACTTCTCTGTAATCCAGTTACTTTCCCTATGGTCGAACGTCTCCTGGTGTCCAGTAACTCTCGTTTGGGTCCACTAACTTTCCTTGAATTTCCTTAAATCCCCTGGGGTCAGTAACTGTTTCTGGTTTCCAGTAACTCTTCCTGGGGTTTGTTACTCTTCTCGGCATCCAGTTACTCTCCATGGGGCATGGTAACACTTTTGGGGTCTGGTGACACTCTTTGGGGGTACCTCCTCTCCCTGTTGTCTACTCTTCCTTGGGCTTATTTACTTTTCCTGTCTCCTCAGTATCTTTATTTTAGCACCACACTTTTGCTTGTTCTTTGAATTTCTTTGTTGTTCTTCCAGAATACTCTCGCTATTTGCACTCTCACCTGGACATCCCTGTAGCAGAATACAACGTGGACCAGGATCTTCCAGGGAACTTTAAAAATCACTGGGCTAAAAACCTGCCCTTCCTTATAGAGGACTACGAAGAGCAGCCTGGACTTCAACCACACATCAAGTCAGTGTATTTTTTCAGAAGCAGAATCACGCCTGTATTTGATCATAATCGGTCTCTGAGCATTAGTTTTGGCACCCCTCTGCATGTTTGTTTTGTTTTTACCCCAAGGGATGTTCTACCTCAGGATTTTGACAGTTACTCGGCAGAGGTGCAGAAGCTGATCTGTACGGCGGATCATCTCGGCACGCTCATGCAGTATAACACGTCAGGGTTCTTGTCCAACCAGCGCATCCACAGAGGTCAGTCAAACCCCTTCTCCCCAGTAATGACTTCTGCAGAAGAGTAGAATATTGCTATTAAAATTTTTTCACCTGTGTGAAGCCATGGGTCTGGCGGCCATCGAGGTGATGCAGGCGATGCAGCGGACGTGGAGTAACTCGAAAGTGCGTGTCAACGGCAAAACCAGGCAGCTGCAGTGGAGAGACATGTTCGACATCGCCGTGAAATGGAGGAGGTACCGCTTTCAAATCGGATCGACCGATTTTGCTTGATAAAATTATTTTCCAGACAAGGCATCTGAGATATAAGTGTGTGTGGGTGTTGTAGGATTGCAGAACCAGATCAGCCCGTTCTGTGGTTGGATCAGATGCCAGAACGGAGCCTGAGCAGAGGATTTAATAATCACATCAATCTGATCAGGTGCTACAACAAACAACCTTCTATCTGACCAGTCTGAACCAGTTCTCTGTAGTTTTCCATCAGATTTTAAGCTGCTGTCCAGAATAAGGTGTGCTCCAGAAATCCTCTTCAGATCCTAGAAAGAAAAAAAATCCTGATGTGTTTCGTAATAAGGTGCTAACAGGAGTTATATTAAAAAACTGAATATATGATTGACTGTATAACAAGAAGTCTGATTCATGGTTTTAGAATCAGGCAGAGAAGAGCAAGAATTAGAGTATCAGATATCAGACCAAACATACCAGTTATCAGACTAAACATATCGGATTAAATATATCAGATATCAGGCCAGACACACCAGTTATCAGACTAAACATATCGGATTAAATATTAGATATCAGACTAAACATATTGGATTAAATATATCAGATATCAGACTAAACATATTAGATATCGGATTAAACATATCAGACTAAACATATCGGATTAAATATCAGATATCAGACTAAACATATCAGATGTCAGACTAAACAGATCAGATATCGGACTTAACATCAGATATTGAACTTAACATATCGGGTTAAACATATCAGATATTGGACTAAACATATCAGATATCAGACCAGATATACTAGGTTTCGGACTAAACATATCCGATATCGGACTAAACATATCGGATTAAACATATCAGCTATTTGACTAAACATCATATATCGGACTAAACATATGTTCCATCCAATATGTTTAGTCCGATATCTATGTTTAGTTTGATATCTGATGTTTAATCTGTTATGTTAAATTTGAATTTGATCTTTTTAGTCTGATATGTTTAGTCTGACATTTGATATGTTTAATCCGATATGATCTGACATCTGATTTCAGATGTCGGACTAAACATATCAGACTAAATATATCAAATTTAAACATATTGGACTAAACATCAAATATCCTACAAAAAATTTCGGATATCTGACTAAACATATTAGATTAAACATCAGACTAAACACTAAATTAAACATATTGGACTAAACATAACATGAAACATCAGATATTAGAGAAAATATCGGACTGAACATATCAGATGAAACACATCAGACAAAAACCTGAAGTCTGAGAAAACATGTTGGTTATCAAACTTAATAAATTGGATATCAGAGAGAACAAATCAGATACCGGACAAAAACAAATCGGATGCTGGAGAAAAAATGTCCGATAGCAAAGAACAGACTAAAGTTGTTTATATTGTAGAAAACAAGTCCAGGAAGTCGGGAATACAGTGAGGGGAAAAACAAATGGCATATCAGACTAAACATCAGATACTGTCAAGAATGTGCTGGATATTGGCAGAACTTGTCTGATATCTCTGAGGATGTGTCAGATGGTGGAAAACAATGTCGGATCCTATAGCAGCGAGGGCCCGGAAGTGTATTTTATTTTTTTTACAAGTACAAAGATTTCAGAATAAACATTTTTAAAAAGTGTGTGTTTGATGTCCAAGGGGTCAAATCATCAACATCAGATACATGGAGTACTTTGGCAGCATCCTCGACTTTATCAAAGACAGAATACTGGTGTATCACGGGTAAGTTGCTGCCGCCGCTGCTGCTGCCACTGCCGCTGCCACCTCTGCATTTAGCTTCGAGTGCGTTTAACCATTTAACAGCGTCTCTCTTTCGCTCTTTTTTTCCCCCCAGTGCGTATAACCCACGAGGAGTGCAGGAAGTGAAACAGGCCCTGGAGAACGTCAGCAAAGTGGAGGACCTGCTGCCTATCATGAAGGTAACACCGTCAAGGCTCCTCCTCAAAAGTGGATAAATAAATGATACAATACTACACGTATTATTTTGTTTTTCTGCGTGAATACTGGATTGTGATTGGCTGGAAGGAAGGTCAGGTGTGTTGTGTGTGTGTGTGTGTGTGTGTGTGTGTGTGTGTGTGTGTGTGTGTGTGTGTGTGTGTGTGTGTGTGTGTGTGTGTGTGTGTGTGTGTGTGTGTGTGTGTGTGTGTGTGTGTGTGTGTGTCTAAAGCAGTTCAACAGTAAAACGAGAGACGGCTTCACGGTGAACTCGAAGGTCCCGAGTACGAAGGATCCCGGGATCGAGTACGACGGCTTCACCATAACCATCACAGGAGACCGGTCCGTTCTCACGCCTTTCTGACCTTTAACCTTTCCTCAAGCTCTCCCCTCCCCCCCAACTTCCTGTTTTTGTGTTGAAGATGAAGCGGACAAAGGTCTGAGTTTCTCCCACAGGAACCAAGAATCGTTTGGCTTTCACTTCCTTTTTCTTCAGCGCTCCATCAGTTCATGAGACTTTGTCTCGGTTTGTGTGCATGTGTCTCGGTCTGTCTCAGTCTTTGTGTCTGTGTCTTCGTCTGTCTCGGTTTTGGTGTTTGTGTCTCTGTCTGTCTCAGTCTTTGTGTGTCTGTCTGTGTCTCTGTCTGTCTCGGTTTTGGTGTTTGTGTGTCTGTCTGTCTGTGTCTGTCTCGGTTGTAGTGTCTGTGTCTCTCAAGAAAATTCAAACAAGCTTCATTGGCATGACTGTGGTACAGTTTAACAAAAGCATTGCCCATCCATCCATCCATCTTCTTTGTCTTGTCTCTGTATTTCTTTCCTATATCTCACTCCTCTCTTCTCTGTTCTCTTTTACTCCATTTGTCTCTCTTTCTTTTTGTTTACTCTGTATGCTCTCTTTTACTTTCTGTCTCTATCTTTGTCTCTTTCTTTTCTCTTTATGTCCCCCTTTACTGTCTCTCATTCTCCCCTCTTTTTTTGTCCTCTTTCACTTTTTCTTCTCTCTTGTCTGTTAATTAAGTCAGTATTTCCGTGCGTGCGTGCGTGTGTGTGGTCTTTCCAAACTATACATCACGCTTCATTGTTGAGACCTCGTTAGGGAGAGGTTATGCTGTGGTCAGATCATAATAAGAACACACACGAACACACACGTCTGATTCATATTGATTTGATGTTTTTTATGCCGTCATTATGGATTATAAAAGCGTGGTCATGATTTGTGTGTGTGTGTGTGTGTGTGTGTGTGTGTGTGTGTGTTTCTGTTTATTTACATGGAGATGTGAAATAATGATGGTGGTGTTTCAGTGGTGCCTCAGGGATTCTATTGAATAAATGGTGTGTGTGTGTGTGTGTGTGTGTGTCCGTCCGTCCAGTGTGGGAAACATGCTGTTCTCAGTGGAGACTCAGACCACAGAGGAGAGGACGCAGCAGTACCAGTCTGAGATCGAGGCTCTTTATAAAGACCTGACGACGAAAGGCAAAGCGCTCATGCTGTCCTCAGAGCTGGGGGTGTGTCTCTGTCCTCTCTCTCTCTCCCCCTCTCTCTCTCCCTCTCTCTCTATCTCTCTCAATCTCCTTTCTTTCCTCCTCTCCCTCCCTCCCGCTCTCTCTCTATCTTTTGTCTCTTTTTTGTCTCTCTGTCTCTATCTGTCTCTACACACATATACATATATACATACAGTGAGGAAAATAAGTATTTGAACACCCTGCTATTTTGCAAGTTCTCCCACTTAGAAATCATGGAGGGGTCTGAAATTGTCATCGTAGGTGCATGTCCACTGTGAGAGACATAATCTTAAAAAAAAAATCCAGAAATCACAATGTATGATTTAGTTATATGTATGATTTAGTTATAGTATGATACAGCTGCAAATAAGTATTTGAACACTTGACAATGTCAATGAAAGTCAATGCTAATATTTGGTACCGTAGCCTTTGTTTGAGGTCAAACGTTTCCTGTAGTTTTTCGCCAGAATCTTGATATGCTTCTTACAGAGCTGCTCCTTGGTTATCCTGGCTGTGTGCTTCGGGTCATTGTCATGTTGGAAGACCCAGCCTCGACCCATCTTCAATGCTCTAACTGAGGGAAGGAGGTTGTTCTTCAAAATCTCGCAATACATGGCCCCAGTCATCCTCTCCTTAATACAGTGCAGTCGCCCTGTCCCACGTGCAGAAAAACACCCCCAAAGCATGATGCTACCACCCCCATGCTTCACAGTAGGGATGGTGTTCTTGGGATGGTACTCATCATTCTTCTTCCTCCAAACACGTTTAGTGGAATTATGACCCAAAAGTTCTATTTTGGTTTCATCTGACCACATGACTTTCTCCCATGACTCCTCTGGATCATCCAAATAATCATTGGCAAACTTAAGACGTCCCTGGACATGTGCTGGTTTAAGCAGGGGAACCTTCCGTGCCATGCATGATTTCAAACCATGAAGTCTTGGTGTATTACCAACAGTAACCTTGGAAACGGTGGTCCCAGCTCTTTTCAGGTCATTGACCAGCTCCTTCTGTGTAGTTCTGGGCTGATTTTCACAAGACTCTCCAGCCTTGTGAAGGTGTACAATTTTGTCTCTATTGTCTTTGGACAGCTCTTTGGTCTTGGCCATGTTAGTAGTTGGATTCTTACTGATTGTATGGGGTGGACAGGTGTCTTTATGCAGCTAACGACCTCAAACAGGTGCATCTAATTTTGGATAATAAATGTAGTGAAGGTGGACATTTTAAAGGCAGACTAACAGGTCTTTGAGGGTCAGAATTCTAGCTGATAGACAGGTGTTCAAATACTTATTTGCAGCTGTATCATACAAATAAATAGTTTTAAAAATCATATATTGTGATTTCTGGATTTATTTTTTTAGATTATGTCTCTCACAGTGGACATGCACCTACGATGACAATTTCAGACCCCTCCATGATTTCTAAGTGGGAGAACTTGCAAAATAGCACTGTGTTCAAATACTTATTTTCCTCACTGTGTGTGTGTGTGTGTGTGTGTGTGTGTGTGTATGTATGTGTATATATATATATATGTGTGTCTGTATTGCTATTTGTGTCTCTCTCTTCTTTTCTTTCCCTATCATTCTTTCTCTGTATCTGTCTCTGTCACTCTGACTGTTTTCTGCCTTCTCTCTCTGTTGTCTCTCCCTCCCTCTCTCTCTCTCCCTCCTTTCTTTCTCTCTCTATCTATCTCTCCCATTCTCCTTTCTCTCCCCCCTTTCTCTCTCCCCCTCTCTTTTCACTCTTCTCTCTCTCACATATACTGTGTGTGTATTTCTGTCTCTATTGTTCTTTCTCTCTCTCTCACTCTCTGTGTGTATATTTCTATCTATCATTTGTCTCTTTTCTCTCTCTCTCTCTGCATGTCTTTTTCTAGGGTTTTTTTCTATCCGTCTCTCTCTGTCTGTCTTTTTTCTATTTGTTTGTTTCTTTTTGTTTCTGAGCCTCTTTCTTTCTGACTGTCTTTTCACTCTGACTCTTTGTTTCTCTCTCGCTCTCTTTGTTTTTTATTTTAGTGCAATGAAATGAACATTTGAGCCCCAAACAATAAAAAGAAAAAGAAAGAGACAAATATATTGTCTCCAAGTGCAAAAGTGAGTCAGGGCTTTGTGTGTGTGGCTCTGCCCTTTCTCTCTCTCTCGCTCTCTCTCTCTCTCGCTCAGCTTTTCTGTCCATCTCTCACATCTGTGTGTGTGTGTTTCTCTCTCAGTAGAAGAAACGTTTGGAAATGGGCCTGTAGCGAGGTCACATGACTGACATGAATTTATTAATACATCTCTCTCTCTCTCTCTCTCTCTCTCTCTCTCTCTCTCTCTCTCTCTCTCTCTCTGTAGGATTCAGATGCGGTGTGTAACCTCGTCCTCTCACTGGTGTATTATTTCTGTAACCTCATGCCCCTGTCCCGAGGCTCCAGGTACAGACGCGCGTCCGCTCTTTCCTCAGTTTTCTCAGTATTTTTTTTTTACTGGGCCAGATATTGATAATCATAAGCAAAAAATTATTTTCCAAGAAATTGAAAGTGTAAAAAAAAAAAAAAAAAAAGGTATCTTTTTGTGTGTGCGTGCGTGCAGCATCGTGGCCTACTCCGTGGTGATGGGAGCTATGATGGCGAGCGGGAAAGAGGTCGTTGGCAGAATTCCTGCTGGGAAGGTATGACGTTGGGTTCTTGTGCCGATTTTGGTGAATGAATCCTAGGGTATCTGGTGGAGTGACAAGGTTTTTGAGGTTAAACGGAGGTTAAAAGATCAGAACTTCATGACGTTGCATTTGTGTGTAATGTGGGAATTGTGGTGTGTGTGTGTCTGATCTTCACACTGGTGTGTGTGTGTGTGTGATCTTTCAGCTGGTGGATTTCGAGGCCATGACCAAGCCGAGCCCCGATCGCTTCACCAAAACCGCCAAGAGCTGGATGAACCTGAAAAGGTGAGGATTCTGCTGAGGAACAATGAATGATTTGTTTTACACAAGCAGCTTCGGGGACTGAGACGATCAGATTTCATATCCATTATATTTCTTTCTTTCTTTTTTTTCTTTCTTTCTTTATTTTCGCCCAGTGGACATCCAGAGAAATGTAGGGGTGCGTGCAGGATGGACAGATATGGATGGATACACAGATAAACAGATAGATAGACAGACAGATAGACCGATGGATAGATGGACAGATAGATCGGCTAGACAGATTAACAGACTGAGGGATGGATGGATGAATGGTGGATAGATAGATGAATGGATGGATGGATAGACAGACAGACTGATAGATGGACACAGACAGGCATGTAGATGGATGAATAGACGGATGGATAGAACACAGACAGACACATAGACGGATGGATAGAACACAGACAGACTATGCTGACACTTTTTCCATTTGTTGATCTGAAACCTGTTCCTTTGGTCATATTCCTGATTTTTTGTAAACATTTTAGTGAAGATCACATGCTACCACTTGATAGAGTTTCCATAGCAACTGTAACCCGAGGAACAGCTTAGCACACTTCCTGTCTTAACCAGTCCTGCTTCTCTCTCTCTCTCCCCCTCTCTCTCTCTCTCTCTCTCCCCCTCTCCACAGTCTGCCCAGCTGGTACCAGAACCTTCCATCCGTAGCCGAGACGTTCCAGTTTGCCAGAACCATGATCGAGGTCCTGAACACCGACTCGTCCTCACACTGTCCCAAGCGATCTTAAAGGACGTCAGTCCTCTCCTCAGTCTTCCATTATACAGATGTTTATAAAGATAATTGGTATTTCAGCCCCCGAAAAAAGCAAATAAACTCTCCCTTTCTAAATCGTATTTCAGTTCTTCTAAAATATCTCTGAGACAGTCGTTTTAATTTGTCTATGTTGGTGAGGACTTCAGACTTACGTCGTACAAGGGCTCATTACGTCCTCGTTGGTGCTCAGCATCTACTGCGAACTTATTTGTTGAGGAAGAACAGATTAGTTGAAATACGTTTTATTCACCGTTAAGTTTTTAACTCCTTTGTTTTCATATCGGGGGCTTCGAGGACAATTTACTGTGTTAGGAATTCAAGCTAAATTGAAATATCGAGATGTGAACCTTCTAAGAGCAGCGTTGGAAACGAATAAACGTCTCGAGTTTTCACGAATCTGTCCCGAATTAGTTTTTTTCATTTATTTATAGATATCTGTCTGTGTCTCTATCTAGCTATATCAATCCATCTTTCTATCTATCTATCTATCTATCTATCTATCTATCTATCTATCTATCTATCTATCTATCTATCTATATCTGTCTGTGTGTCTGTCTGTCTCTGTCTATCTGTCTATCTAATGTTTTTTTTGGCTGAAGATTTTTAGTTTTCTAATACTTCATTTCATTCCTCAATAAACTGAGTATTCCAAAAGTAGCAAACAACACATCTCCAGTGTGAAGGATCCCTCATTTAACCTCACAGTCTCTCTATCTCAAGCAAAGCCAAATATTTTGGAGGAACTAATTGTTCTTCATTCCCTTGAAACCTTCACCTGCCAAGAAACCTCCACTTCCTTCCAAGCCTGTCTCTCTCATTCAGTGGTCATTGTAGTTTTTCCAGCTGAGCACTCAGGGTGATTTAAATCCCTCAGTTGAATCTCTTGATCAAGGATCCAATAATGGCAGCTTTGCCACTGCAACAGTTTGACTTCCCATTCTGGTGGGCTCAAACAGACTGCCCCCAGTGTTTCACACAGCTCCTGATGTACACTGGACGATGTCTTTTAGCACACTGACTTATGAAAGTTGGTGCTCCCCATGACTTTGTATGCAGCCTTGTGCTGCCATCTGTTGGCATGTCGCAAAGCGAAACTTTTTGATACCTGTGCCCTGTTGCCCAGTGGCTTCCTCAGCGCTCCAAAGGAAGAACTATTGAGGGAAACTTGGGCTTAATGACTTTGTGGACTTCCGACATCTTTATCTTCTGGTTCCCACAAGGAATAATTCCACAATTTCCTCAATAAATCCCAGTTGGTTAGAAATGACCTTTTTGTATTCGTAATCCGTGTGAGAGTTGCTACTACAGAAACTTGTGGTAGGCCATCAGGGCCAGAATCACTGACTTATCTTTCAATTTTTTTTTTTCCATAAATATGTATTCAATTATTTCCAATAATTTATTCTCTTTATTGCGTAGCCTTTCTCTCGGTTGCGCTGCTTCCAGTAATGTTTGTTTATGTTAGAGTTTTTATCCAATCAGATTTCAGCGTTGATTGGGTAAAAAAGAACAATGAAGATGTCATTTTAACCATTTCACATTACTCAATCTGGGGCCCTCTAGAAGGCGTACAATCACCTCAGCATTTTCATGTCAGAGCTCGCAACCAGCATCTGTAGCAAACTGCACAAGGTTGAATATATATTTGTGTGGATTTAATACCTTTTTTTTATTTTTATTAATTCCACAATGTCTGACAGGAGAAGAAATCGATTCGGGCACATTTTTAAGAAAAGCCGGACATTGTGAGAAAAAATGGGCCCAAACATTTCAAAACATCTTTTTTATTATCCGTTTTATACTTTCGCGTTTGCTTTGGCACAATTTGCCTTCACATCAGATCAACAGGAAAACCTTAATCCCAGTGTTTTCTATGGTCTGCATCCTTTATATTTTTTCTGTTCCATTTCTTCTCCAGTTCGTTCCAGATTTATCTTGTGCCTTGAAAAATCCTCGTATTCACCATGTAAGTTACACCGTATGCAAAACTCCTATGTGGAGCTCAGTGATGGCTACGTGTACACTAATCCAGATATGTTTTAGTCTGAGAAAAGCTCTTTCGTTTTCAACCGTTTTCCCAAAAGTTGCAAAACGTCAGACGCTCGGCCATTTCCGCCTGTCGTTTATTTACTTTCCGACTCTTTGAAACGTCGACGCAACGACTAAAATCCTTTTGAAAGCCTCAGTTTCTACGGTCCACACTGCGACGACAAACCGTTGTCTTGGTGCATAAGGCCAAAACGGAGAGGAAACACAGTGTGGACATGGCTTGAGGTCCTTAGGAAGTGTCTACAATAGCTGTCTCTGGATGGAACCGGAACCGGGCGTTACTATGGTTACGAGGCGTTTACAAGCAGTGATTCAACACCTGCGTGTTCAAAGCTCTGAAAACCCGACCGTCCATCCAAGCAAATCGGAATCGAGTAATCACCCTGAGTATAAATGGTTAGATCCTGTTGTTGTTTCTAGGAAAAGGTGATCTCGTTCGAAGTTTGGAAGACTGCTAATCTGTTTCAGCTTGAAAGTGAAAAAAGGAAGAAGCTCTGACAGCCACGGGCCGATGCTTGGCCAGAAACGACCCCGTCGATGTTATTGATTACATTTCAGGCGTACGGTTGTTTATAGCGGCAGGAATATTACTCATAGCAGTGGAATGAGACACTTGTAATCCACAATTCTGCTGAAATATTGCTCAACACTCGCTATGGGAAAAACATTCTCGTGTGTGTCTGTGTGTGTGAGGATCACATCCAGATTCATAAATTACCAAGAAAGATCTAATGTAATATGATGCACTGTATCAGCCAAGGTTTGTAGACACCTGACTAGAAGATTGGTGCTTTTCTAATAAGCTCCATTGTTCTGGAAAGATGTTCCACAAGATTTTTGTTTAGATGTTGTGGGGATTCCTTGAAGATTTCTTGGAGGATTCTGTTGAGATTGGGTGGAGATTTCTGTGGTGAATTTGGTGATGATTTTTGTGGAGAATTCTTTTTGATTTTGGTGGATAGATTTGTGGAGATGTCAGTGGAGAATTCGTGGCGATTATGTGGAGCGTTTTGTGGAAATTTTGGTGGAGACATCCTATACAATTGTGTTTCAATGTTGTGTTTGGGGGGGAAAACACATACATAATACATTTCCAACCTGAAAAAAAACTTTTTTTTTTTTTTTTTTCTTTAGAAATAAGTAGTACAGGATTGGAGTCATATTAAATAAAAAGGTTTTATTTGAATCCAGCCGGAGCGATCAGGAACCCACCCAGCCCCTCTCCCCCCTCCCGGGCCACAACTCCATGTGCGGCCAACAATTCATGTGCAAGTCAACAAACAGTAAAGTAGCTGCTCTAGGTAGACAGGAAATACTCTCCTCTAACTACGGAAGTAGAAGGCGGGACGATATGACTGTATGCATGTGATTAAAAATGTCTTTATATATGAAGGTACGGTGTGTCACGTATTTTTGGTCGAGAAACCGAGACGTCCTCATTCGAATTGCTCATTGCAGGCTTTGGTTTATATACACTATATGAACAAAATTAGTGGGACACCTAACTTTTACAGCCATATGTGGCTCCAAACCTGTTGGACAAGTTGTAAGATCTCCTGATATTGAGCTCCAACCCTATTGAACACCTTTTCGAATGAATTGGAACACCACCCCAGGGCTCCTCACCCTGCCTACATCAGTACCTGACCTTACTGTGCTTACTAACAACCTTGGGACTGGATGAAGAATTCTCTTCAAAATCTGGTGGAACATCTTCCCAGAAGATTGGAGCTTATCTTGAGGGAAAATTGGAAGTCACTGTGGAATGGGATGTTCAAAAAAACCACCTTTAGTGAGGTGTCGAAAAACCTTTGTCCATATATTGTATTTCTGGCCCTAAAATTACTCCCCCACATACACAGAAAAAAGGAGGCTCCCTTTACAAAGCACTGCAAATTTGCCACCAGTGGTGGTGGTTTGTGGTGGAAATGCAACATGAGGTTATTTACAAATGAAATTTGAATTATGTGACACCGGGCCCCTGAATGTACATGTCAAAGGTCAAGCTTCGAACTCGCACAGGTAGTACATACGCCGGTCGCAGTAGTTGTCCCACCAGTCTCCATCGTCGGACGACATGGCAACGCAGTTCTCCCGTTTCCCGCCGTCTGGCTGGCTGGACAGGAAGTGCTTCCTCCACTGGAAGTAGGTCACCCGCGTACCATCGTCAAACAGGTAGAGGCCTTCAGAGCGCAGGTCGTTAATGCCCAGCCAGACGGGCCAGTTACTGCCAGGCAGTGCCAGCTTCACATACTCCGCCAGAGCCTCTTGTTCACGCCGGTCCCGTGGCATCGCCATGCGTCCTCCACGCTCCTGGCATTTCTGAGACGCGCCGACATACGTGTCGTATAAGCGGTACACCAGAAAGCACTTCTGCCCCACCTTCTGACCCTTCACGCAACCTGGAACATGTTCGTATAAAACATTAGAAAAGGGCTAATATCAAATCGTTAATACGTGGTCAAACGGACCTTCCAAACGGCCAATTTCCTTGCGGTTGTCCCTGCAGAAGTTCGACATATCGTGGATGGAGTCCTCGACGTCAGCCACTTTGCCCTCTAGACGCAGCAGCCTGTCCAGCAGCTGGCTCACCTTCACGTCCAGGGTGTAGTGGCCCACGTTCAGCTTATGGATGGCCTGGTCCATCGCCGCCAGCCTGGACACTGAGGAACAACGGCAAACAGGATTAGACTTCAACAAGGGGTGTGGGGTGTTTTAATGTGGTGTTTAAAATTAAATACATTTTTATTTAACGTCAGGTTAAAAATTGTGTGTGGAGATTTGTGATTCACAAGGGCATGAGAAAAATTAGGTACTGATGTAGGTGAGGTGAAGAGGCTTGGGGTGCTGTTCCAATTGATCCCAAAGGTGTTCAACAGACTATAGCAGGAGATCTTCCACCTCTTCCAACCCATGAAAAGAAGCTTCATGAAACACAATTTGTACACAGGGGTCTTCTAGTTCAAGTGGATGGAAAATTTATGCTACCAAATCAAAAAACTTCTTGTACAGTTGCGAGCCTCCGATTTTGTTTTGGGAAGAACCCCATATGGGTAGAAAAGTCGGGTGTCCTAATATTTAAAGTAACGATTGGAAACATCTACACTACTGCAGGGTGTTTGTGTCATGAGGAGACGCACACAAGTAGTTGTAGTTGCTCTCGTAGTCGGACTCGGCGACGGTGGGCTCGGGCTCCTCGATGTCTGGAGTGTCTCCCCTCGCTCTCACTCCGTCTGAGTCACTCTGCAGGCAGAGGGCAGCGAAATAAACACGGCATAAATACCACATGCTGCGAACACAGCTGTAAATACTGCACAGGAAAGACCGCGTCTAATAAACACAGCTGCAAAAGAGAGACCTCAAAACTAAACAAAAAGAGGTACTGATAAGGAGATACAGCAAACAAAATACTGCAAAATAGATACTGGAAAGGAAATACTGCAATTACAAATACAAAGAGAAAAGAGAGACTGTGAAAGAAAAGGTTGCTCATTGCAAAAACTGCAGAAGAGAGATCTGCCTATAGAGATACCTTGAAGGAAATATAATAAAATACTGACCGCAACTAAAATACTTGAAAGAAAATACCGCATATTACAAATACTGCAAATGCAAATGCTGCAAAACAGATACAGTAAAAAAGAGATACTGCACTGTTGTGTGTGTGTGTGTGTAACCTGCCGGTGAAAATCAGAGTGTTTGCATAAAAAGTCTCACCTGAATCTCCTGAACAGTCTGATCCTGGGCGAACGAGGTGCTGTTTACTTCACCCTCAGTCCAGGAGGAGAAACACGGCAATGCCAACGCAGCAAGCAGGAGCACTGCGAAGCCCATCTTCTCCTTTCTCTCTCTCTTTTACTTCTTTCTCTCACTCCGTCCGTACAATGTGTCTCTCTGTTCTGTTCTGTTCTGCTCACTCAGTCCTCACTGATCTTGTCCAACAACAGGAAACTCTTTTCCCACCTCCCACTTCCACGGGGTGTTTTAACTCTCTCTCTCTCTCTCTCTCTCTCTCTTTATCTCTTTTTTTTCTCTCATTCATCTGTGTAAAAAAAAAAAAACAACCCTTGGGCCTGTCTTGTTGGAACAAAGCCTGTTCTAATGTATGAAGTGTTCCAGTGCTTCCTGAAGCAGGTTGCTCTGTGTGTGTGTGTGTGTGTGTGTGTGTGTGTGTGTGTGTGTGTGTGTGTGTGTGTGTGTGTGTGTGTGTGTGTGTGTGTGTGTGTGAGACCAGCGGCTCAGTTTCCTCCAAGCACGGAAGGAATTCAGAGCACCGGGACGGGGCCACACAAAATGCTCCCATTCTTTCTCCAGGGTTTTTGGATGAAACCGAGGATGGAGGCGTGGAGTCTGAAGTCTGGACTCGAGTCCTCCAAAAGTCATCCCCCAGTTTTTTTTTTTTTTTTTTTTTTCCAGCCCCGAGAATAAACACTGTACACAAAGCACAGTCTCTCTTTTTTTTCTTTTTTTTTTTTTTCTTTTAAACAGCACCCGGAGATTTAATGAACTCTTCAGTCAGGGTTTTTTTTTTTCCGCTGCTTCGGGCCTCACGTCATTTGAATTTGCGGTTTGAAGAAAATTCCTGTGCGTTGAGGAAAAAATCTTTATGGAAAAAAAAAAGAAAATCTGGAAATGCAAGTAATAATAACCCTTCAAAACAAACAAAAAAATGTTTATATATATATATATATATATATATATATATATATATATAATATATATAATTGAAAGAATATCGCAATACATGACGATATACTGTATATGGATGCACACATTTTGCTGCCAAAAGTATACAGACACCAGCCTTTTCCAGCCATGTGGTTCCTCCCCCTCATAAAACAATTTGAAGGCACACGATTGATCGCTTCACTTTAACCACAAACCTGTTGAAGATTTGCTTTCCATGGGTTGAAAAATGTGGAAGATCTCCTTTCGTGGAAATACAACCCTATTGGGATGAATTGGAAGGTCACCCCCAGGCGTCCTCACGTCACCAACATCATTACCTATTTATTAACGCTCATCGCCGAGTACAAATCTGTAGATCTACAGGAACATCTTCCCAGAGGAGTGGAACTTATTCTAAGAGCAAAAAGGGAGACTAAATGTGGAACGTTTATTAAAGCATCAATCTGATGCTCAGGTGTCCACAAACGTTTGGTCCATGTAGTGCATATTTAGGGTTTTCTACATTGAAGGGATGAAGAAGGTTGGCAAGTGCTTTGTTAACAGGAATTACACATTTTGTTCCCACAGTTAAGGGATTCCTGTTAATAAAACACTTGGCAACCTTCTTTATCCCATCACTGTAGATTTTATCTCTATTTACTGTGGATTTGCTGCCACCTATTGGAGAGAAATGTACGCACTTGGCATGAATGTGGCCATTCGACATTTTTCTTGCATGTATAAAATCAAAATAAAGGTCATTATGTTGTGCAGGAGTTGCTCCGATTTCATTTGCATACTTGCATGTACTTAATTTGCATACTTGCATAGTTTTCTTAAATTTGAAGGCGGTTAAATGGGCAGCAGACAGTTCTAGCATGGCAACAAATACACAATAATATAGTTTTTCCATCCTTATATTAACACAGAACTATGTTGTGGTTGTACATGAAACATTGCTTTTTTTTAATGTATCATTTCCAAGCTACAATTGTTATTTTTATTTTTTTTTATCATTATTTATACACTTGGTAACAAAACGTGAGATTCTCGTACCAAACAGGACACTAAAAACACTCTCCACTTCATAATTTAACAGAAGTTATACAAGAAAAACCTTACTTCACTTACATCATAAAAACACTCTCCATGAATCTAGCACTCACTCACTCACAGTCTACATTGTTCATATCACAGTCATTCAGTGCTCACAAGTTTGCTTTGCTAATAGCCACTGTTTGGTCAGTCGTGTAAATGTGCTATAGTTTGTACATAAAATAATATCATTTGGAAGAGTGTTCCCAAGTGTTCTGCTTTATAAAAGAACGAATGTTGACCATAAGTGGTTCTGCATCTTGGAACTCTGCACTCTCCTCTGACTGTCGATTAAGTCCGTCTGAATTTAGTGTGACAAATTTTCTCAAAGGGGAGCAGCGATATTATGGATCATTTTAAATAAAGCAGAAATTTGGTTGTGTTTAATGAGGTTCTCAAAACTTAAAATATTATATTTACTCAGTACATTACAATGATGGTACTGACGAGGCTTTTTATCATGAATTTTTATTGCCCTTTTATATAATGATTCTAGTCATTTTAACGATGTTTTACATGCCTGAGACCAACTAGACATGCAATACAGTAGATGCGGAACAATCATAGCATCATAATAAATATTCGAGGCTTCCGTAGTTAATGAATTTCTAATATGTTTATAATTCATCAAATTACATTTCTATTTATTACCAAGTTTTTTGATATGACTTTTAAAACCTAGATTCGAATCAATAATTAGACCTAAATATTTTGTTTCCTTTACATTTTTCATATTTTGCCCATTTACATGAATATTTTAAGGTAGATGTAACTTACGTTTATTTGAGAAAAACATTGAGACCGTTTTATCAACATTTAAGGTTAGACAAGACGTCTGCAACCATTCTACAACTTTTTGCATTCCTTTTGATAATTTGTCAGCAACCTCCAGCTCGTTTTCCCCATAAGTGAAGATCACGGTATCATCAGCATACATGATTATGTCTACGTCCAAACACACTCTAGGGAGATCATTTATATAGATGCTAAAAAGCAAGGGTCCCAAAATAGACCCCTGCGGCACTCCCATCGAGGTGGCTCTAAATGCAGATTTGATGTTATTTACTTGTACACACTGATGTCGGTCACTCAAATAAGATCTTATCCAGTTTTGGGTGTGCTCAGAGAGACTATATTGATTTAATTTACTATAGCGTATCTGGTGATTAACAGTATCAAAAGTTTTACGCAGATCAAGGAAGACCGCTCCCGCCACTCTTCCCTGATCCACATATGCCCTGATAGTTTCCAAGAGGTAGCAACATGCAAAGTCTGTAGAGTATTTACGCCTGAAGCCAAATCACATTGGATTTAAGAGAGCTTGTGATTCAAAGTGGATGGTAAGTTGCTCCGCCACCGTCTTTTCGAGTACTTTTGACACAGCTGGGAGAACACTTATTGGACGGTAATTGTTCATGTATTGTTTATTTCTAGACTTAAATATAGGGGTAACAATCGCAGATTTTAGAGCTGCTGGAAAAATACCCTCAACTAATCGAATGATTGATCATTGTTGTTAACGGATCAGAGAGGATGTCCTTATATTGTTTCAGAAAAGAAGTATCAAGTCCATAAATATCTTTTGCTTTGCTGCAATTTAGCACCGTGATTATTTTTTCAACTTTAGTTATAGTTATTGAGCTAAAATTAAAATCAGATTTGTCATTGATTATAAGAGGGGGATGAACAATTTAAAAATTCTGAACTGAATTTTGAACAATGTCTAAAAAATATTCATTAAAATTTGTTGCTATTGCAAAAGAGTCATCAATAATTTTTCCATTAATATTGAGACAAATATTCTCACATCTTGACTTTTCATTTCCAATCAATTTATCAATAGTTTTCCATATTATTCTACTATTGCCTTGTGCATTTCTAATAATTTCAAGAAAAAAAAAATGGCTTTGGCCTTTCTAAGCTCGGCTGTAACTTTATTTCTTAGATTTGTAAAAGAAAATCGATCCATTGTTAGTCCCGATTTTAGAAATGTTTTAATCTCGTTTGTTCATCATATCCCAAATAACTTTATTGAACCATGGCAAATTTCGTTTTGTATGTTGCTTTCTCTGCTTATTTTTTGTATATTTGTTTAAAATGTCATTTACAGCTAGCATAAGATCATGACAGCCCTGTTCACAAGATTTTTTCTCCAGGATGTCTGCCCACTTTATTTGTTTTAAATCTTTTTCAACCAGTTGTAAATCTTTCTTTGGAATGAATGTGATACACATTTTACTGTTCATTGAGTTTTCGTTTTTAAACCTCGTTTTAAACAGTTTTCTAGCTACTGGGGTTAAATTGTGATTGGACATACCTGTAACTAGATTAGAAGTTTTAATTATTCTCTCGGGTTTATTTGTCAGTATTAAATCTATTAATGTTTGAGAAGTTCTTGTTATACGAGTTGGTTTCCTTAGTAGTTGTGTCATTTGAAACGATTTGGTTATTTCTTTAAGTTTGTTTCTACATGATTTCTCAAGCCAATTTAAGTTAAAGTCACCTAAAAGAATGACTTCTTTTCCATCACATTGTTTAAATAAATTACCAAGAGAAATAAAAAAATCACTAGTAGCTTTAGGAGGTCGATAAATTGCTAATACACAGAAAGACATTTCAGGTGATAAAGTAATAGTAGTCCCCACACACTCCAAGTTACAATCACTGATGTCCAGCTGTTTACTTTGGATGTGATCTTTTACGTAAATCAGCACACCGCCGCCTTTACCCTTGTTTCTATCGCGTCTGTACAAGGTATATCCTGAGACTTTCAGTATAGAAGAAGGAATAGTGGGAGTTAACCAAGTTTCCGTTAAACAGAGATAATCAAGATTTTAGTCCGTAAACAAATGTTCGATCTGTTCAATCTTTGAGACAATGCTGCGGATGTTTAAATGTCCTCCGAAAATGCCCTTTGGCTTTATTTTCGGGTTCCAGAGTACGCTCGCATGATTCGCAGTTTGAAACAGTCTCATTTGCTGCTGTTTAAGTACGGCGGCAGTATTTGTAATTGCTGCAGGCTTAGCGTAGATCACTGATGTTAATATTTTCTCAGGAATTAACTTAGGGGCAGAGTTTGTCAGGTGGTTACCTTGTTTTCCCACGCCGGAGCCTTTAATATGAGTCAGCTGCGCTTCCACTCTACAAGAGGGAACAGCTGATTGTAGAGGATCCACACGATTTTGATAATACAAAGGCCCAGGGTTTAGATGAATATCCCCACATAGAAGCTGGTTCCTGTCAAGGTCCTTCCTCGGGCCATCTCAGGAAATCGTTCCTTCTTCACAGTCTCCATTGACTCACTCATTGGGGATCCAATCACAATTATGAGGAACAAACTTCAAACATTCTTTTATACAACACCCACCACCGTGCTTCATTCAGTTACTGGGACATTTTTAACGCGGCTTACCGCGATGACGCCCTTTTTATTATTCTTTTTTAAAGCCCAAACTTAAAAAAAAAAATAAGAATACGAATGTAACGTGTTAAATTACATGTTCTGCGTTTTCCTCACATAGAAAACTGTAAAGAAAAACGCGTAACGTTGTATAAAGCATATTTTTGCCAAATCAAACGTGCGGAGGATCCGCTGTGGCGACCCCTAACGGGAGAAGCCGAAAAGAAACTTTTTAAAAAGCAGGATTTTATTATGAATCCTCGTCACCTTTTTTAAATGCATTTTTTATTTCACATGGTCGCTTACAACCAATCACGAATCTTATTCCCATCTATATACTGTACATAAATGTTAAAATTCAAAAAACATGAAACTAAGACGTATATACGCTAAAATAGTTAGAAATAAATATAATTATCTCACATATATACATTTATTAGTCTTCCGTATCTAATCCATCATTGATATAGATAAAACTAGGATATGGATATTTTTATTAGTGTAATATTTAAAATGATACGTTATTCCAGTCGTTTCTTTAGCTCCGCTCATGACACACCTCCGGGTGCTCCACAGGTTTTTCATAGCAAAGCTGGAGATTCCTTTGAGGAATCTGACCAAACTAAAGACTCTTGGGGAGAGATGAAGGATGCGATGCTGCTCTATCGGATCTCAAGGTTAATACGAGACTGGACAAAAGTGCGTAATGTCTCTCTTTTTTTTTTTTTTTTTTTACTTGTCACGTGTATTTGTACATCAGTTTTTTCTTTGCATAAACCGATGCCTTCGATCTTGTTTCTGAACAAATACGAAGAAGCAAAATGGTTTACTTGAATTATTTTTTAATAATAATAATAATAATTAAAAAAAGTATCGTCTTGAGGCCCGACATTCATCAATCAAGAAAGACGACGAGAGGAGATGATGAAGTGTTCATCTGAGAGCTCATAAATACATTATTCGATCACACGTCACAAGGCAGAAATGACAGAGGGTATGAAAAAAAAGTCCAGGAAATACCCCACGGTAGTGTAAAAATGCGTTCGATAGCTTCGTTAACAACTGTCCGAAGCGGTGCTGCACGAGTACTCGGGTCTAAATATCAAATAATTAAAGGAGAAAAGAAAGGAAAAAAAATAATAAAAAAAAAACAGGAAAAAAAGAGAAGATACAAGGCACAACGTCCCAACGGCCTCACGATCTAAATCGCTAATCAGCATGACATCAGCGATATTTTACCAAAATACCTTCTGTTATTGTTATCATCTTATTGCCAAATAGTGAATACATGCAGATTTCTTGTTTTAAAGCTACAATCGGTACAGTTACTGAGACCCTGAATATGAGCAATGTTTTATTTTATTTTTAAGGGAACAAACTTCACTCCAATTGTAGCAAACCGGATGAGTGTTTGGCGTATTTGGCGTGCGGAGTTAGTTTTGCGAGATCCTCCGCTTTATTATACACAACGTATGGACAAATCTATTGGGACACAATGCACAAAGCCATGAAGATCTGCTTTTCACAGGTGTAAAGAGGTGGAAGATCTCCTGCTATAGAGCTCTGAGGTGGAAGATCTCCTGCTATAGAGCGCTGAGCCAATTGAACACCTCAATACCTGACTTTACTAATGCTCTTGTGGTTGAATGAGTGCAAACTCTCCACAGAATCTTTCACCGGAATCTCCACAGAAATATTAAAATCTCGACCGGATTCTCCAGAGAACCTCGACCGGATTCTCCAGAGAACCTCGACCGGATTCTCCAGAGAACCTCGACCGGATTCTCCAGAGAACCTTTCACTGAAATCTCCACAGAAATATTAAAATCTCGACCAAATTCTCCACAGAATCTCGACAAAATTGTCAACAAAAATATAAAAATCTCAACCAGATTCTCCAGAGAACCTCGGCCGGATTCTCCAGAGAACCTCGGCCGGATTCTCCAGAGAACCTCGGCCGGATTCTCCAGAGAACCTCGACCGGATTCTCCAGAGAACCTCGACCGGATTCTCCAGAGAACCTCGACCGGATTCTCCAGAGAACCTCGACCGGATTCTCCAGAGAACCTCGACCGGATTCTCCAGAGAACCTTTCACTGAAATCTCCACAGAAATATTAAAATCTCGACCAAATTCTCCACAGAATCTCGACAAAATTGTCAACAGAAATATAAAAATCTCGACCAGATTCTCCAGAGAACCTCGACCAGATTCTCCAGAGAACCTTTCACTGGAATCTCCACATAAATATTAAAATCTCAAACAAATTCTCCACAGAATCTCGACCAGATTCTCCACAAAAATATTAAAATCTCGACCAAATACAGCACAGAATCTCGACCAAATTCTCCACAGAATCTTCTACCGGAATCTCCATAGAAATATTAAAATCTCGACCAAATTCTCCACAGAATCTGGACCAGATTCTTCACAGTATCTTGACCAAATTCTCCACAGAATCTCTACCACATCTCTGAAAATCCTCCACCACAGTTTCCACCAAATCTAGTGGAACATCTTCCCATTAGAGTGCACCACGGTATAACATCAGACAAGAACTCGATGTGATATGGAATGCTAAAAAACAGCAATCTTCTAGTCAGGCGTCCACAATTTTTGCCCATGTAGGCGTATATTAATACAACATACTGAGGGGGGGAAATAAATACTCCTATGGGGGGATTAGAACTTTGCACACAAAACTCAAATGCAGGTCTATACCAGTTCTAGCTTTATATAGTGTTTAAGATGTAGCCTTGTTAGTGTGTGTGTGTGTGTGTGTGTGTGTGTGTGTGTGTGTGTGTGTGTGTGTGTGTGTGTGTGTGTGTGTGATGGAGGCGGTCCTGGCGTCTGGAACATTTCGGCTGCTTGAGGTCAGGTTCCGATGTTACCAGTTGTCCAAGAAGTCGAAGCCAGTCTTCAGTATGGCACTGCTCGTATTGTACTGCAAGGGAGAGACACACACAGTGTATGGGAGACAGTGTGTGTGTGTGTGTGTGTGTGTGTGTGTGTGTGTGTGAGTGAGTGAGTGAGAGAGAGTTACCTGTGAAAAGGCAGGGCTTTCAGTTTGCGTCTCGTCCTCCTTCACTTTGTCTCTAGTCGTCTCTGACAGCGTTTTGGTGCCCAGGCCGGGACTGAACACGTCGTCCGAAGTGCTGCTGACGGACGGCAGCGTAGACTGTGCCCTCTCCCAACCGCCCAGGGGCACAACAGGTGCTTGGGTGATGCTCAGTGGCACCGGAGAGACGTTTATTGGTGCAGGGGGGGCGCTAAGAGCCGCTGGGGGGCCGCTCAGAGGCGCAAGGGGGGCGCTCAGAGGCGCAAGGGGGGCGCTCAGAGGCGCAGGGCTGAGACTGACCGGGGCGGGAGGGGGCGGAGCCAGAGGTTTGGACACCCTCGGTTTGCCGGGGCGACCTCCCGCAGGCTCCTGCGCCTCCCTGGACCCGGAATCGGACCTCAGGTATGGAGGCAGCGGCTTCTCCCCTTTCTCCAGGTACTTGATCTGACTGGGTGTGAGCGACTGAAAGTCGGCCTTCTCTCCCTCCAACCTCGACCTCTCAGCATTCAGCTTCCAGAACGACGACTCCTCGTCGCGCCGACTCGACCCCGAGCCCTCGATTCCAGGCAGCTTTCCACTCTGAGATGTTCGGGTCTTGGATTCGGTCACGGCGGACACCGAGGCGGGCTCAGGGGCGCCGCCGATTACGCTGAATTCCATCTGACTCTGGGAAAAAAAGAAAGAAAAACACCACGTTTGCAAAAAAAAAAACAACCCTCGTTATGTGGGCCAGACATTTATTTTTAGTCGCAGCGTCCTACATACTCTGGTCTCCCAAGAAAAAGGCGCTGAGTGTTCGTCCTGCCAGGTTATATCCTACAACAAGGAGGGAAAAAGGGTTATTATAACTTCTATAATAACGTCTTCTCTTTTAGATTCAATATCCGGAATAATTTTTTCAATTCCAGCCTAGAAATGTAAACAAACAAACAACACAGAAAAAGAAAATTCTGGAGAAATTATCATACAGGAATGTATGGGTTTGAATTCAATCCTAAACCAGTCCTCGTGCACTACCTAGGCGCCCTAACTAGAACACTGGGGTTAATCAGCACTTCCGCCCTATTTAGTGCCCTTCATGTCTTAGATCACTGGATTTAGGATGCGACCTTATGATGATAAGGGACGTTAAAAAAAAACCCAGGTAGAAATGTGTGATGAAGGAACCTCCTCTCCGAAGTGGACGATCTTTTGCCCGGTCTGGATCACCATTTTGGGGTAGCAGGGAACATCCTCTCGGTCGGTCCGGTGCATGGTGTATCTAGCGCGGATCCTCGGCTCCATCATCCCGTCGTCGATGGCCGTGTCCTGCTCCTCTGGAGACATGCCCTCCCAGGCCGAGCCGTACTTCTCCTTGATCTTCTCTCGCTCTTGCATGATCTTACGGGCCATGGAGTTGATCGAGCTGAAGTACTCGTACTTTTTCGCCTCGCTGAGCCGCGCGTCTGCCACGGAGACGTCCATCGCCGTGGCGGCCATTTTTTTTTTCCTCCTCGACAGTTTATAGGGAAGGGAGGGGAGTCCAGTGACGTAAGCACGTACGGTGGGCGGGGCTGCGTCCCAAATTCTTTAGCTGGCGGCCACGCCCTTTCTTTTCAGCTCGAGGCAGAAATTTCTAAATTATAATAATAATTTTTTTAAAAATTATTTTATTATAAATAATTAAATAAACATCATAATTATTATGTCCACTATAAATTATTCTTTAATAAGTGTTAAAAGCTCCAAGTTACTGATCAGAAGAATGGGGGTTCAAGCCCAAGCTGCCACTCTTGGGGCCCCTGAGCAAGGCCCCTAACCCTCATGACTGACCACGTGCTCTGACTCCAGCCTCCTAGCATCTTTCTTGCTTTCTTTTCTTCTGTCCGTTTGTGTTTCTTTCTGTGATGTGCGGAGGAAGAGTATAACTGTACTATGAAAAGCATCTTTCTTTCTTTCTTTCTTTCTTTCTTTCTTTCTTTCTTTCTTTCTTTCTTTCTTTCTTTCTTTCTTTCTTTAATCTTCTTCTTCTTCTTTCGGCTGCTCCCATTAGGGGTCGCCACAGCGGATCATCCGTCTCCATACCACCCTGTCCTCTACATCTGCCTCTTTCACACCAACTACCTGCATGTCTTCCCTCACCACATCCATGAACCTCCTCCTTGGCCTTCCTCTTTTCCTCCTACCTGGTGGCTCCATCCTCAGCATTCTTCTACCAATATAATTAATGTCCCTCCTTTGCACATGTCCAAACCATCTCAATCTCGCCTCCCTCACCTTGTCACCAAAACATCCTACATGCGCTGTCCCTCTTATAAACTCATTTCTAATCTTGTCCAACCTCGTCACTCCCAACGAAATCCTTAACATCTTCAGCTCTGCCACCTCCAGCTCCATCTCCTGTCTTTTACTCTATGCCACTGTCTCTAACAACATCGCAGGTCTCACCACAGTCCTATAAACTTTCCCTTTCATTCTTGCAGATACCCTACTATCACAGATCACTCCTGTCATTCTTCTCCACCCACTCCACCCTGCATGCACTCTTTTCTTTACTTCTCTAACACACTCTCCATTACTTTGCACTGTTGACCCCAGGTACCTGAACTCCTCCACCTTTTCCAGCTCTTCTCCCTGCAACCGCATCACTCCACTGCCCTCCCTCTCATTCACACACATGTACTCTGTCTTACTCCTACTGACTCTCATTCCCCTTCTCTCCAACGCATATCTCCACCTCTCCAGGCTCTTCTCAACCTGCTCCCTACTCTTACCACAAATGACAATATCATCCGCAAACATCATAGTCCAGGGAGACTCCTGTCTGACCTCGTCCGTCAACCTGTCCATCACCACTGCAAACAGGAAAGGGCTCAGGGCCGATCCTTGATGCAGTCCAACCTTCACCCTGAACCAGTCTGTTGTACCTACTGCACACTTCACTGCCGTCACACTGTCCTCATACATGTCCTGCACCACCCTCACATACTTCTCTAACACCTAACTTCCTCATACAATACCACAACTCCTCTCTTGGCACTCTGTTGTACGCTTTATCTAAATCCACAAATACACAATGCAATTCCTTCTGTCCTTCTCTATACTTCTCCATCAACATCCTCAAAGCAAATAAGGCATCTGTGGTGCTCTTCCTTGGCATGAAACCATACTGTTGCTCACAGATTGTCACCTCTTCTCTCAGCCTGGCTTCCACAACTCTTTCCCATAACTTCATTGTGTGACTGATCAACTTAATTCCCCTGTAGTTACTGCAAGACTGCACATCCCCTTTATGCTTAAAGATCGGTACCAGCACACTTCTTCTCCATTCCTCAGGCATCTTCTCACCTTCCAAAATCCTGTTAAACAACCTGGTCAAAAACTCCACTGCCATCTCTCCTAAACATCTTCACACTTCTACCGGTATGTCATCTGGTCCAACCGACTTTCCACTCTTCATCCTCTTAATCGCTGCTCTCACTTCCTCCTTACTAATCCTATCTACATCCTGCTTCACCAACTCCACATCGTCCAACCTTCTCTGTCTCTGATTTTCCTCATTCATCAGCTGCTCAAAATACTTCCTCCTTTCAGTCCTTACTCTCCTCCTCTTCTTCTTCGCCTCCAAAACCATCCTACAGACCACCATCCGATGCTGTCTAGCTACACTGTCCCCCGCCAACACCTTACAGTCTCCAATCTCCTTCAGGTTGCATCTCCTGCATAGCACATAGTCCACCTGTGTGCACCTTCCTCCACTCTTATACGTCACCCTATTATCCTCCTTCTTCTTAAAATAAGTGTTCACCACTGCCATTTCCATCCTTTTAGCAAAATCTACCACCATTTGCCCTTCCACATTCCTCTCCTTAAAACCATACCTACCCATCACCTCCTCATCACCTCTGTTTCCTTCACCTACATGCCCATTAAAGTCTGCCCCAATCACCAATCGTTCTTTCCTAGGTACACCATCTACCACTTCATCTAACTTACTCCAGAATCTTTCCTTCTCCTCCATCTCACAGCCAACTTGTGGAGCATAGGCACTGATGACATTTTTCATCATTCCTTCAACTTCCACCTTCACGATCATCACCCTATCAGAAACTCTCTTCACCTCCACTACACTCTTACTGTACTCTTCCTTCAGAATCACCCCTACACTATTTCTCTTTCCATCCACACCATGATAAAACAGTTTAAACCCACCTCCAATGTTCCTGGCCTTACTCCCTTTCCACTTGGTCTCCTGAACACACAACATATCTACCTTTCTCCTCTCCATCATATCAGCTACCTCTCTCCCTTTACCCGTCATAGTACCAACATTTAAAGTACCAACCCGAACCTCTACTCTCCTACACTGCTCCTTTCCCTGTCGTCTCTGTAGACGTCTTCCTCCTCTCGTTCTCCTCCTTCGGCCAACAGTAGCCCAATTTCCACCGGTACCCTGTCGGCTAACGATACCTGTGGCGGTCGTTGTTAACCCAGGCCTCGACCGATCCGGTATGAAATTCTTATTTGTGATCCGCATGTTTGATTTGGCACATGATTTACGCTGGATGCCCTTCCTAATGCAACCCTCCCCATTTACCCGGGCTTGGGACCGGCACTAAGAGTGCACTGGCTTGTGCATCCATAATGGCTGGGTTCTTTTTTTCTTTAATACATTAATGAATAGATCAATGAATAAACGAATAAATACATGAGTTAGTTCATTCATCTATATGGATAAAATAAATAAAAAGACTAGAAAGAATGAATGATTAAATAAACAAACATACATAAAGGAATAAAATAATGAATAAATTAACAAGTGAGTAAATTAATGATAAATGGATGAATGAAAGACTGAATCACTAAATAATGACTCAGTAAATAAACGAACGAACGAATTAATGAATGGACGAATCCATAAATAAATAAATCAGGAAATATTGGATGAATAAGTGAATGAATAAATTTATGCACGAATACATAATAAATAAACGGATGCATGAATAAATAAATACATTATATAAAATGTGTAAATGAATAAATAGATACATTAATAAATAAATTGAGGTATTAATGAACGAGTTAATAAATGGATGTGTGAATGAATGAATGAATAAATAAATAGATACATTAATAATTAAATTAAGGTATTATGAAAAGGGTTAATAAATGGATGTGTGAATGAATTAATACATGAATAAATATTTATTTGAATAATGAATGAATTAATAAACTTCTTCTTTTGGTTGCTACCATTAGGGGGCGCCACAGAGAGTCATCCGTCTCCACATATGTGTGAATGAATGAAATAAATTAATGTATAAATAGAAACGTTAATAAATAAATCGAGGTTTCAATGAACGAACGAGTAAACGGACGCGTGAATAAATGAATATTTAGATGATTTACTACATGAATAATAAACCGTTGTTGTTCGGAAATCTCGCGAGATTTCCAGCACTTCCGCCTGGATGTGTTTTTGGTCTCACAGGTTTTCACTCTGCCCCCGAGAGCGGATCCTGGGCGAGTTTCCTGCAGTCTGAGAGCGATGTCTTAACTCAGGATGATCTCACAGAGGGAACGAGGAGAACTGGCTCGATTTTACACCGTGACCGAGCCGAAAAAACACAAAAAGGGATACACGGTTTATAAAGTCACAGCCAGGGTGAGTCTCCCTGCATGGTCCCCCTATAACACACACACACACACACACACACACACACACACACACACACACACACACACACACACACACACACACACACACACACACACACACACACACATAATCATTTTACAGAATATATACAGTCCAAATCTTTTGCTCCGTTATTATTATTTCCGTTTATTTCTCACAAATCCCGCCTCTCGATCAGTGATTGGCTGACTCTAACGCCGTTCTGAATTCCCATTTGCTGGGAGCAGAACTGACACGCCGCACAGCCAATGGAAATCGCAGCACTGGAGGTAGGCGGGATTTCCCCCCAATGCAGATACAGAATTTTTGTTATTGATATCTGATTTCGGTTCCAGTCACATTTAATGGTTTGTATTTATTTTCCTTTTAAAATGGTATGAACACCAAATAAACTGGTGTACATGATTTATTTATTTAATATTGTCCAATTAAAATCAGGATCTCTCCAATGAGGAATGGGTTTGATTGATCCATATAACAACAATAATAATAATAACAACAATAGCAACAATAATAATAATAATAATAATAATAATAATAATATTTTGTACTGTTTGTGCATAGAGTTTCAATTAATTTGTTGAAATAAAGTGTAAAAAAAAAATATATAAATATGATATATAATTATATATTATATATAATATAATATATAATTATATTATAATCATTCTATATAATTATATATATATTATTATTATTATTATATAAATATTATTATAATAATTAGCTATCAGTAATAACTATAATAATAAGCAGTTAATTTCTGAACGAATAAACATGTACACATACAATATGGTCATTTCTCAACGGATATATTTATCTATTTATTCCAAACACCAATTAAAAAATTACAAACAAATGAAATAAAAGTATCGTTTATCAAAATGTAAACAATCGAGTATTTATTTATTTATTATTTTTATATTCCTGCTACAACTTTAGCGAATTGTTTGCATTTCATTTTATTTCAAATTTATTTATATATATATATATATATATATATATATATATATATATATATATATATATATATATATATTATAATATATTATTATTATTATTTATATTTATATTATAATATTATTATAATAGATTATGAATATTAATGTTATAATATTATTTATTTTTGTGTAAAATATTGAATTATACTGAACATCATATAATCTGTATATGCAAATGCAAATGTGTACATATACACAGAACAGTACTCGATTCACTGGTGTGTGTGTGCGTGCGTGTGTGTGTGTGTGTGTGTGTGTGTGTGTGTGTGTGTGTGTGTGTGTTCACGAGCTCCATCTCTGTCGATAAAGTCATCATTGTTTGGTTCCCTCGTATCCCCTACCCACTTTGACACACACACACACACACACACACACACACACACACACACACACACACACAGAGCAGATCGCCACACGTCTGTCCGTGCACTTCTAATAGATATCAATTCTTATTTTTTTTACACATCATATTTATATAAAATCGAACTTCAGGAATAAATTCCTTTTCTGGAGAACTTACCTGGACGTGTCTCGTGGTCGTTGTCGCGGGCGGAGCTTAGAATGAGATTTCTGACTCGCTGTTCTTTTTCCAGATCATCTCCAGGAAGAATCCCGAAGACGTCCAGGAGGTGAGCTTACTAATACACACACATTTTATACAAACCACTGCCATGTGTTTCACACCGAGGCCTTCAGTGGAGTCCAACCTGAACCAATCCATCGTTGTGATGCCACGGCTCTAGACAACACGGAACCGAGCGCTGCATGTTGTGTTATTACTGAAGCAAGAAACCCAATGAACACGATTCAGCACTTCTCCTTTCACTGGAGCCACAACTGCATCGCATATATATGTGTGTTTATGTATATGCTTATACACACACTCACAAACAGACATAGGTCTGTGTGCGTGTGTGTGTGTGTGTGTGATGAATTTCTGAAAACCTCATTATCGCTGTGGTCCAACAACAAAAAGAAAAGTCCATCGTCCGACCCTGAAAAACTCATTACCACTGACTCATTCTTTCAATCATCAACTCGGAAAGTCCCCCCCAAAAACAACACACACACACACACACACACACACACACACACTTCGGCCAGTGTGTGTTGCTGAAAATTGGATTATGGAGGAATGACGCCTGGATTTGATCAGGTCTTGGGAATAAGGAGAGAGAGAGAGAGAGAGAGAGAGAGAGAGAGAGAGAGATGGAATGGGAGAGAGAGAGATGGAATGGGAGAGAGAGAGATGGAATGGGAGAGAGAGAGATGGAATGGGAGAGAGAGAGATGGAATGGGAGAGAGAGAGAGAGATGGAATGGGAGAGAGAGAGAGAGATGGAATGGGAGAGAGAAGGAAGGAGAAATAGACATACAGATGGGAAAAGAAGGAGCGAGAGAGAAGTTGAAGGAAAGAGACATCTAGAAGGAGGAGCGAAAGAGACGGAGAGAGAAGGTGAAAGGGTGAGGGAAGGAGGGAAAGAGAGAAGGAGAGATGGAAAGAGGGAAGGAGATATAGAGAAAGGGAAGGAGAGAGAGAGTGGGGGGTGGAAAAAAAGGGGAAGGGGATAGAGAGAGAAAGAAAGGCAGGAAAGGATGTATAGAGAGAGAAGAAGAGAAAGAGGGAGGGAGAATGGGAAGGAGAGAGCAAAATGGAAAGAGGGAAGGAGATGGAGAGATTGAGAAGGAGAGAGGGAGGGAGAGATAAATAAAGGGGGGAGGGAGATGTGGAGGAGGAGAAGACAGGATTTCTCTACATGATGAAGGGAAAGCGATGATGAAAGGCGTGTGTGTGTGTGTGTGTGTGTGTGTGTGTGTGTGTGTGTGTGTGTGTGTGTGTGTGTGTGTGTGTGTGTGTAGATCACAGTGTGGAAGCGCTACAGCGACTTTAAGAAGCTCCATAAAGACCTGTGGCAGATCCACAAGAACCTCTACAGACAGTCGGAGCTTTTTCCTCCGTTCGCCAAAGCCAAAGTCTTCGGTAAGGTGTGTGTGTGTGTGTGTGTGTGTGTGTGTGTGTGTGTGTGTGTGTGTGTGTGTGTGTGTGTGTGTGTGTGTGTGTGTGTGTGTGTGTGTGTGTGTGTGTGTGTGTGTGTGTGTGTGTGTGTGTGTTATTTTTTATTAGTTTGAATGAAACCCTCAGTGAACGCAGGACAAAATGTAATGAAGGCGATAGAGAGGAGTGAACTTCATTTCCCCCGCAAAAAGAAGGAAAGAAGGAGAAAGATAGAAAGCGAAAGAAAAAATACAGAGAGAAGGAGAAGAAAAAATAGAAGTGAAAGAAAAGAAAATGCTTGACGAGTGAGAGAGAGAGAGAGAGAGAGAGAGAGAGAGAGAGAGAGAGAGAGAGAGAGAGAGAGAGAGAGAGAGAGATTTTTTAATTTTTAAAAAGACCTTTATTACCAAAGTTCAGGACATACAACAGCAGCTGGTAAAAAGGTTCAATTTAAGTCAATGCAGAAAAAAAAATAAAAATAGATTAAAAAGACATTCATGTAAAAAAAAATGCTAAAATGCATCAGATGTATTTAAGGCATGCTCTGTGCAAAATGCAGTTCATCATTTAAAACCGAGCAGAGTGCATTTCATCTCGGTTCTGTGTCGAGAGAGAGAGAGAGAGAGAGAGAGAGAGAGAGAGAGAGAGAAAAGGAAGGAGAGAGAGAGAGAGAGAGAGAGAGAAGGAAGGAGAGAGAGAGAGAGAGAGAGAGAGAGAGAGAGAGAGAGAGAGAGAGAGAGAGAAGGAAGGAGGGAGAGAGAGAGAGAGAGAGAGAGAAGGAATGAGAGAGAGAGAGAGAGAGAGAAGGAATGTGAGAGAGAGAGAGAGAGAGAGAGAGAGAGAAGGAATGAGAGAGAGAGAGAGAGAGAGAGAGAGAGAGAGAGAGAGAGAGAGAAGGAATGAGAGAGAGAGAGAGAGAGAGAGAGAGAGAGAGAGAGAGAGAGAGGAAGGAGAGAGAGAGAGAGAGAGAGAGAGAGAGAGAAAGAGAAGGAAGGAGAGAGAGAGAGAAAGAGAAGGAAGGAGAGAGAGAGAGAGAGAGAGAAGAAAGGAGAGAGAGAGAGAGAGAAAGAAAGAAGGAATGAGAGAGAGAGAGAGAGAGAGAGAGAGAGAGAGAGAGAGAGAGAGAGAGAAGGAATAAAATATAGTTCCTCAAAACAAAGTAAAAAAAAAAAGTAAAATAATGTCTATACACACTGTAGGGCCAAAGGATTGTGAACATCTGCATTCCATATTGAGTCTCCAGATGGTGTTATAATAAACTCCATATTTCTGTGGAGATGTTGTGGAGATGTGGAGATTCTGTGGAGATGTTGTGGAGGTTCTGTGGAGATGTTGTGGAGATTCTGTGGAAATGTTGTGAAGATTCTTTGAAGATGTGGAGATGTTGTGGAGATTCTGTGGAGATGTTGTGGAGATTCTGTGGAGATTCTGTGGAGATGTTGTGGAGATGTTGTGGAGATTCTGTGGAGATGTTGTGGAGATTCTGTGGAGATGTTTTGGAGATGATGTGGAGATTCTGTGGAGATGTTTTGAAGATTCTGTGGAGATGTGGTGGAGATTTTCTGGAAATTGAAAATGAGGAGATGAGGAGGCCTCTATAGCAGGAGATCTTTAATTTAATTAAAATGTTAAATTAAATTAAATTAAATTTTAAATTAATTTATTTTGTGTTGTTTCCTGAATGGAGTGAAGCCATTTGTATTGAATTATAAATGTAGATAAACTAAAATACGATAAACCTGTGTGTGTGTGTGTGTGTGTGTGTGTGTCTGTGTGTGTGTGTGTCTGTGTGTCTGTGTGTCTGTGTGTCTGTGTGTCTGTGTGTCTGTGTGTCTGTGTGTCTGTGTGTTTCCAGGCAGGTTTGATGATTCTGTGATCGAGGAACGGAGGCAGTGTTCAGAAGACCTGCTTCAGTTCAGTGCTAATATTCCAGCTCTTTATGCTAGCCAGTACATACAGGACTTCTTTAAGGTGCAACACACACACACACACACACTTTTGTGGTTTGCTGTTATGTGACCACATACATATAGACACACACACACACACACACACACACACACACACACTTGCTCAAAGACCAGTCATGCAGGACTCATTTGTTCCATTTCTGAACTTCTTGAAGATACACACCCTCACAGACATACCAAGATTAGGTACACACGCATGGTTTCTCTGTCTCTCACACACATACACACACAAACACACAAACACACACACACATGATTACGCTTCACTTGACTTCCTGCATTCTAGTTTCTATTACCCTGACTCGATAAGTTTTCACAGTAAACAGTGAGTGTGGTTTCGCAACTTCTGTGTATAATATAGCATGTGTGTGTGTTTGTGTGTGTGTTTCCAGGACGGAGAAGTGCAGGACGGTTCCGAGCTCATCGGTCCGGCAGAACCCTTTTCCGACTTCCTAGCCGACAGCCAATCAGACAGCAGCTCTGAAGGTGTGCAACCGTTTTTTTTACATGGAAGAACTTTTGTGGTTTATGAAAGAAAAATGACCACGTGATGGCGCTCTCACGCCACGCTGAGGCATATTAACACAAAAAAAAAAAACAGGAAACCGCATCTTTCGTGATCTTGTTGAACATCTTTAAAATGTATAGGGTTTTTAAAAGGATTATGATGTAGATAATGAATATAATATAATTTTTTGATTAATGATTATAAATAATAATTTATAAGAAAAGCAGTGAAAATGTGCACCTCAGACTTTTCTCAAATATACCTCAGTGTTCTTTCAGGTTTACCTCAAACTTCCCTCCAATAGACCTCAGAGTGTCTTTAGATTTACCTCAGACTTTTCTCAAATAGACCTCAGGACCTCAGTGTTCCTTCAGATTTACCTTAAACTTCCCTCCAATAGACCTCAGAGTGTCTTTAGATGTACCGCAGACTTATCTCAAATAGACCTCAGTGTTCCTTTAGATTTACCTCAAACTTCCCTCCAATAGACCTCAGAGTGTCTTCAGATTTACCTCAGACTTTTCTCAAATAGACCTCAGTGTTCCTTCAGATTTACCTCAAACTTCCCTCAAATAGACCTCAGAGTGTCTTTAGATTTACCTCAGACCTTGCTCAAATAGACCTGTGTTCCTTCAGATTTACTTCAAACTTCCCTCCAATAGACCTCAGAGTGTCTTTAGATTTACCGCAGACTTTTCTCAAATGTACTTCAGTGTTTTTTCAGATTTACCCAAGTTTTCTCAAATGTACCTCAGACTTACGTCGGAATTTCCTCAAATGTACCTCCGATATTTTTCAGATTAAACTCAGTCATTCCCCAAATGTACCTCATAGTTTCTTTTGAGTTACTTTAGATTTACCTCAAATGTACCTCTGAGTTTTTTCAGACTTTCCTCAAATCTACTTCAGAGTTTCTTCAGATTTAACTGAGTTTTCTCAAATGTACCTCAGAATTTCCTCAAATGTACCTCAGATCTTTCAGATTAAACTCAGTAATTTCTCAAATGTACCTCAGAGTTTCTTTAGATTTACTTCAGTCTTTCCTCAAATGTACCTCAATTTCTTTAGTTTTACTTTAGACTTTTCTCAAAAGTACCTCAATTTTTTTCCAAAGTTACCTCAACCTTACCTTGGATTTGCTATAAACTTTCTATAGACTTACCTCATATTTGGCCTATCTTCTTTAGAGCTACTTTTATTTTTTAAACTTACCTTGGATTGTCTTTAAAACTGCCTCAGAATTTTCTTAACAGCTTTTCTTCAGAACTACCTAAGTACACAGTACTTCAAAGTTATCACCACTCAAGTACACCCGAATTTTCTTTAGACAATCCTTAGACTTAGCACAAACTTTCCTTAGACTTTCTTCATAACTACTAATCTTTCCTCAATACTTTCCTCAGACTTTTTTTTTAAATCTGAGCCAGAATTTCAGTTCCTCAAATGTATTACCACTTTTTTCACAGCTACCTCACAATTTTTACAGATTTACCTTTGGTTTACCTCTGAACTACCGCAGACATTTCACAAATCTCATCAATCCTGTCTTTAGATCTGCCCCAGATTTTCCTCAAATCTACCTTAGCTTTGTACTTCAGACATATCTCAGTTTTTTTTTTACACACTATATTGACAAAAGTATTTGGACACCTGACATTTCCAGCCACATGTGGCTGTTCCCAAACTGATACCACAAAGTTGGAAGCCCAATTGTACAGGATTTCAACGAATGAGAAGCATTACATTTTCCCTACAATTACACTAGCACAAATCCAGCTCCATGAAGATATTATTTTTATGGGTTGGAAGGTGAGGAAGATCTCCTGTTGTAGAACTCCATGCCTGTTGAACACCTTTGGGATGAATTGGAATGCCACCTCAGGTCTTCTCACCTACATCAGTTACCTGTCTTTTAGTACCCTTGTATATGAATGAGCACAAAATCTCCACAAAATCTATTGTAACATCTTCCCAGAAGATTGAAGCTTATTGAACAGAAAATTTGGACTAAATGTGGAAAAGGATGTTCAAAAAGACCAGTCTTGTGCTCAGATGTCCATCAAAATTTGTCCATATAGTGTACAGGAGCTATGGATATCGCTAACTTCGAAATTTAGCTTAACTTGTATGTCCTGAACACACAGAAAATAATTGTACATACAGTGAGGAAAATAAGTATTTGAACACCCTGCTATTTTGCAAGTTCTCCCACTTAGAAATCATGGAGGGGTCTGAAATTGTCATCGTAGGTGCATGTCCACTGTGAGAGACATAATCTAAAAAAAAAAATCCAGAAATCACAATATATGATTTTTAAACTATTTATTTGTATGATACAGCTGCAAATAAGTATTTGAACACCTGAGAAAGTCAATGTTAATATTTGGTACAGGAGCCTTTGTTTGCAATTACAGAGGTCAAACGTTTCCTGTAGTTTTTCACCAGGTTTGCACACACTGCAGGGGGGATTTTGGCCCACTCCTCCACACAGATCTTCTCTAGATCAGTCAGGTTTCTGGCCTGTCGCTGAGAAACACGGAGTTTGAGCTCCCTCCAAAGATTCTCTATTGGGTTTAGGTCTGGAGACTGGCTAGACCACGCCAGAACCTTGATATGCTTCTTACAGAGCCACTCCTTGGTTATCCTGGCTGTGTGCTTCGGGTCATTGTCATGTTGGAAGACCCAGCCTCGACCCATCTTCAATGCTCTAACTGAGGGAAGGAGGTTGTTCCCCAAAATCTCTTAATACATGGCCCCAGTCATCCTCTCCTTAATACAGTGCAGTCGCCCTGTCCCATGTGCAGAAAAACACCCCCAAAGCATGATGCTACCACCCCCATGCTTCACAGTAGGGATGGTGTTCTTGGGATGGTACTCATCATTCTTCTTCCTCCAAACACGTTTAGTGGAAATATGACCCAAAAGTTCTATTTTGGTCTCATCTGACCACATGACTTTCTCCCATGACTCCTCTGGATCATCCAAATGGTCATTGGCAAACTTAAGACGTGCCTGGACATGTGCTGGTTTAAGCAGGGGAACCTTCCGTGCCATGCATGATTTCAAACCATGACGTCTTAGTGTATTACCAACAGTAACCTTGGAAACGGTGGTCCCAGCTCTTTTCAGGTCATTGACCAGCTCCTCCCATGTAGTTCTGGGCTGATTTCTCACCTTCCTTAGGATCTATGAGACCCCACGAGGTGAGATTTTGCATGGAGCCCCAGTCCGAGGGAGATTGACAGTCATGTTTAGCTTCTTCTATTTTCTAATGATTGCTCCAACAGTGGACCTTTTTTCACCAAGCTGCTTGGCAATTTCCCCGTAGCCCTTTCCAGCCTTGTGGAGGTGTACAATTTTGTCTCTAGTGTCTTTGGACAGCTCTTTGGTCTTGGCCATGTTAGTAGTTGGATTCTTACTGATTGTATGGGGTGGACAGGTGTCTTTATGCAGCTAACGACCTCAAACAGGTGCATCTAATTTAGGATAATAAATGTAGTGGTCGTGGACATTTTAAAGGCAGACTAACAGGTCTTTGAGGGTCAGAATTCTAGCTGATAGACAGGTGTTCAAATACTTATTTGCAGCTGTATCATACAAATAAATAGTTTAAAAATCATATATTGTGATTTCTGGATTTTTTTTTTTAGATTATGTCTCTCACAGTGGACATGCACCTACGATGACAATTTCAGACCCTTCGAAGATTTCTAAGTGGGAGAACTTGCAAAATAGCAGCGTGTTCAAATACTTATTTTCCTCACTGTATATAATTCATATAAAATACTGCAATTTTTTATGCTATTTTAAATTTTTTTAATTACTTCTGTTTCCTCTCTCGTCGTCGCAGTGCATAGGAGCATTGGCGGCGTGGATGATTCGACCCTGACCAGTCAATCGGAGTATGGAGGTAATGATGAATGATTGTTTTGTACCACAAACAACTTTACAGTTTACAGCCTACAATTACAGCCTGATATTTATGCACATTTATGTAGTTTCTGTAGCTTGAGCTTAGACAGTTTTTGTGAATTTATTATTTTTATGTAAGGAGTCTACAGTGTTAGTGCTTTGCCTGCTTTAACTAATAGGACAAGAGCAAATGATTGTTCGTAGCTGCCAAAAGTTGGGTGAACACCTGCGAATTGAACATCCCATGCCATATTTAGTCGTATTTAGTCTGTTAGTTATGCCATATTTATGTCTGTTATAATAAGCTCCACTCTTCTGGAAAGGTGTTTCACTAGATTTTTGCGATTTTGCCAAAGTTTTTGCGGAGATTGTTGTCGAGGATTTTGCAGAGTTTTTTTGCTGCGGTTTGCTGAGCGGTTTTATGCTCATTCGGATACAGCGCCAAGGGTGTTAGTAAAATCAGGTATTGATTTAGGTGAGGTCGGGAGACCTGGAGTGGCGTTTCAATTCATCCCAAAGGTGTTTAATAGGGTGTGGAGCTCTCATTCTGATATCTTCATGGAGAGGGACATTGTCGTGTCAAGAAAATTTCATACCCCCATATCCAAAGACTTTAATACAGTTGATTGCCCCCAAGTTTGTGGGAGCAGTTTGAGGAAGAACCACATCTGGTTGGAAAAGTCCGGTGTCCCTATAGCTTTGTCCATGTAGGGTATAACAATATGATATAATATGATGGATATTGATGTCCCAGTCTGGCTTCAACAAGTGATTATATTTCAAAAACGAGTAAAAAAAAAAAACAGTATTCAGGTGTCCAGGTGTTTACAGGTGATAGGAGTACATGCTGGCATTAGAATTGAAGTCATGTGGCCATTAAAATAACCACGCAGCAAATTACGTGGGCTCCACGGGGCATTTAGACGGACATCTACGTGTTTTTGTGTTTCAGGTCCATCCAGTGACAGTGATCTGATTTCCCTGCTGGTGGATGGAGACTCCCTGCCCGACTTGGACGATGGAATGGGCTCGGGTTGCAGTTCCCCAAACCTGCGTGCCGGAGGTAGCGGTCGTTCGGCGTCCCCAAAGCGGACAGAGGTAGACCCGAGGCGGGCCATCAGGGCGGCGCTTTTCTCCAGCCAGCAGAAGAAGGATTACTTGGAGAAAGCCAGCGAGCAGATCAGCCTAGCTTTGCAGAAAGAGGTGGAGCAGGACTACGCCTCTGCTTTCTTCTACTATCGCAGTGGAGTGGATTTACTGCTGCAGGGAGTCCAAGGTACTCACACACACATCATAGCATCATCTGAAGGTATGGAATTTGGTCGAATCTTTCATACAGAGAGAGTAACTATTATCTCATTTATACAACCGAGCAATTGAGGAGTAAGGGCTTTGTTCAAGGGTACCTCCGGACTGGCAGCCTGGTGGGTGCAGGGATTTGAACTGATGACCTGTTGAACAGATGTCCAGTGTTTTAACCTAGAGAAGCTAGACAAGAACCAGAGACACCTGAGCCTCTAACAAATAGGCACACCACTGTAAATGTTGGAGTAGCAGGACTTTCAAATCTGCAGCAAATATGCAAATAAGGATGTCTATCTTTTTAAAAGTAGCATGCTGCCTGTAAAAACAATTCCAAATAGGCAAACAACTATCACTTCTAAAGCAGCATGTCGAGTAAAACAACAATTGCAGGTATGCAAACTATGGCAACTGCTGGAAAATTACCTAGCAGTGTAAACAATTGCAAATATGGCAAGTGCTACAACTTTGGGAGCGCCATGCGAACTGCGAAAACACCTGTAGCGAAAACACACACATTTGAAGACGGCACTCCTGCTGCAAGAAGTCAAACTAATAGACAAACTACCTGCTGCTTTAACTGCATACCATATGGACCCTAACAAATGGACAAACTACCGTAACTGCTGCAGTTGCAATCTGTAGCTACAAATCAAATCAAGCTGCCTACCATAGCAACCTAAACTACTGTAACTAACTAACTTTCTTTTCGGCTTCTCCAGTTAGGGGTCGCCACAGCGGATCCTCCGCACGTTTGATTTGGCACATGTTTTACGCTGGATGCCCTTCCTAACGCAACCCTCCCCAATTTATCCGGGCTTGGGACCGGCACTAAGAGTGGCTGGGGATGGTTCCCTGATCGGGAATCGAACCCGGGTCGCAACGGTGGGAGCGCTGCATCTTAACCACTAGACCACCAGGGGACCAACCTAAACTACTGTAACTGCTGCATAAAAACTGTTTCAAAGGGGCAAACTACCGTAACTGCTGCAGTCATACCTTGTAGTTTCACAACAAATTGCGCCAAACAGAAAAACTACTGGTGTAGCTGCCTACCATATAAACCCCTAAGAACCAGAAAAGCTACCATAACTGCTGCTGTAGCTGCCTACTTATAAAACAATTTCAAATGGGCAAACTACTATACATGCAGCAGTTACAAACTGTAGCTATAAGTCAAACCGTAGCAAACAGACAAACTACTATAACTGCTGCAGTTACAATTGTATATCTTGAAATCAAGCGGTAGTAAACTGAAAAACTACCATAATTGCTGGTAAAGTTGCCTATAATAATTACCCAAACTACTGTAACAGCTGGTGTAACAATCCTAACAAGTGGACAAGCTACTGTACCTTTAAACAACGGTAGTTTGCGGGCAACTTGATTTGTAGCTACAGTTTGTAACTGCATTTGAAGCTTGTCGTATGGTAATCAGCTAGAGCAGCAGTTGTGGTAGTTTGTCTGTTTCTTTGTGTTGACATGGTAGGCAGCGACACCATTGGTTACGGAAGTTTGTCCACTTCCTTGGGATGCTATGCTATGCTGCTACACCAGCAGTTAGTGTAGCAGTTTGTCCATTCGTTAGACTTCTTGTAGCAGACCAACAATTCGAAGTAGAACGGCGGGACAATCCGTTCCAACCTCCGGAACGAGGGAACCACGCAGCCCCAACCGAACGGGAAATCTGTGTAGCGAAATCGTCACCTACCGAGCAGCATTGTGATGTCGAGATTGTGTCTTTAGGCCATGGGGGGGTGGCGCCATGGCTGCGAATACACTCTGCCTGATGGCCTTTCTGGCATCGCTTTCAACACACAAACGCACAAACGCACACACATGCCTTATTGTTCTTAAACCAGCACAGTGAACTAAATGCCTTGGCTTGTTTGTCGGCGCTTGTTTACTCGTTAATGTGTGTTTTTTTTTTTTTTTTTCTCGTTTGTTTACGGATGGGTGACGACTCCTGGTGTTGTTGACAATGAAACGGCGCTGGGCTTCTTTTGTGAAGGGCTTCAGTCCAAGCTTTTAGTACCTGCCAGGATTCTTTAGCTCTGTGTATGGCAGAAAGAGATAATGAGAGGAGAGTGATAAAAAAAGAGAGAGAGAGAGATGGAGAAAAGGAGGGGCAGATGATGGAGGAGAAAGAGAATGTTCTTTTTGTTGCGTCTGTTTTTTTGGCCTGAAGTGTTATGCCGCTGGCGCATCATGATTCGATAAGTTCAAATGTTAGCTTTTAAACTTGATGGAGTTGGCATCGCTTGCTGGAGGACTTCAGGGAAGAAGCAAACTGCCATAGATTAGGTCAAGAAAAGCGACCATAACCGCTGGAGTAGCTCCAATTTTCTGGATAGATGTTCCACTAGATGTTTTGGAGATCTTGTGGAGATTTGTGCTCATTCAGAGACGAGGGTGTTGTAAAGTGAGGTACTGCTGTAGGTGCGTTAAGGAGACGGAGGTATTTCAGTTCATCCCAAAGGTGTCCAATAGGGTTGGAGCTCTCTAGCAGATCTTCCACATTTTCCAAACCATGGAAACCTTATCTTCTATTTTGTGGCGACAGTTTGGGAAAGAACCACGTGTGGCTGAAAAAGTCAGATGGCCCAATATTTTTGTCCATATAGTGTAGCTAACTAACTACATTGCGTAGCTAATAGCTTACTTGCTAACTTAAAAATTAAGCTATCTTAGTAACTATGGAATAACGAATTAATCTAACAAATCTACCTTGCTAACAATCTATTTGCTTACTTACTAATTTAGTAACTCACCCATCAAGCTGTCCACTTGCTTAAATACTTTACTAGCAGGCAATAACTCGACTAGCGGCAAGCAACTTACTGGATAACTCACTTAGCTAGCAGTCTACTTGTTTGATTACTAACAAATGAATCGAGCTAGCAATCTACTTGTTTACTAACAAGTAGTTTTAGCTCTAGTTAGCTACTTGCTTACTTTCATAGTAACTAATCTAGCTAGGAAGCTACTTGCTAACTGACTTACTTTTAAGTCATTTATTTTCTTTCTTAACTAAGCTAGCAATTTATTTACTAATCTAGTTGCTCACTTGCTACTCAATTAACCATGCTGCAGGACAATCTTCTTGCCTACTTTTGCAATTTTAATAATTAAGCGAATGATCTATGTACTTGTTTAGTAACTAACTAAGTTAGCAATTTATGTACTTATCTACCTGCTCACTTACTACTCACTATGCTATTGACTTTCTGATTTTCCAAACTAAATCGCCAATTTATTTACTCTTTTTAACTTACAAACTAAGCAAGCAATCTATTTTCTTTATTTACTAATTTACTTGTGTACTTACTACTCAATTAACTTTGCTACCGAACAATTGTTTACTTATGCAGTTTCAATAATTAAACTAGCTATCAATTTTTTTGTACTAATTAACTAAGCAAACAATCTGCTTTCTTACTCTCGAATCAATCGCACCAACTAACTAACTATGCAGGCATTGTATTTACGTTTGTACTAATGAAATAGCTAACTTAGCTAACAATTTATTTACGAACTAAGCAAGCAATCTACTTGCTCACTTACTAATCAATTAACTACACTACTTACTTCTCCTTAATTTACTCACAGATTTAATAACTTCGCGAACCATCTACTTTCGTTCTTGCTAACAAAGCCAGCTAGCCTTTTAGCCGGCGATCTAATTAGCTTTTTCTGTAGTTGCATAGCTAACCGGAGCATTTGTATTTATTGTCCAGGGAAATTAAGTAGTCAGGTTTTTTTTTTTTTTATCAAGCTGAAAACATTTGACTGAGTATTTTGAATATTTTACCGAGGGCCGCTTCGCGGGCGCGTGAGCTAGCACAAAAACGCCGAAAAATAAACGTTGCTTGCATTCTGTGGGTTTTATTACATTAGATTTAAATGGGTAATGCTAATCCTGTGTGTGTTTCAGGTGAAGTGAGTCCACGCAAGAGGGAAGCCGTGAAAAGGAAGACGGCCGAGTATCTGATGCGCGCTGAGCTAATCGCTAGCACCTACCTGAAAGACAGCATGGGCCAGAACTCCACTCAGAACCGGGTACAAGGAAATAATATTCACAATTTTGACTGGAAATAAGGATGTTTTACTTCAGAGGACCTTTAACCTGTGTGTGTGTGTGTGTGTGTGTGTGTGTGTGTGTGTGTGTGTGTGTGTGTGTGTGTGTGTGTGTGTGTGTAGGCGCTGGCTGCTCAGTGTTGTAAGGGGTCATGGGGTCAGCAGAGTCAGGCTGATGAACTACACAACTACAGAGTCCTGGGTGTGATCGATAAGGTGAGCTGAGGTCAAAGGTTACTCATTTCTAAAACCTGTGTGTGTGTGTGTGTGTGTGTGTGTGTGTGTGTGTGTGTGTGTGTGTGTGTGTGTGTGTGTAGGCAAACTCCATTTATATCCATTAAGGGCTGCACCTGTTCTGGTTTTTCGAAGGTTTATTTTCACACATAGACACAAGCAGGACTGTGTGTGTGTGTGTGTGTGTGTGATCTAGAAATAGAGACATCAAATAACACAGATATATCGCCAGCTATCAAACCGGACCTGCTGCAATTTGGCCCGCTGCCACGGATCCGGTAGCGACAGACTTGACGCTTTAATCTTTATCTTTTTATTTAAAATGTAAAAAAAAAGGTTATGGAAGTAATCGAGTGCCTGTTTGGTAGGGTTTTTATGGTAGTTCTTTTTTTTTTTTCTTTGTAGCACATTATTTTTTTTTTTTTGTATGAGAAAATGGTTAAATTACTGTTATTACTGGACTAGCACACTTGCAGGATACAAGCAATTTGCTAAGGTACCATAATTGCTTGAGTAACATGCTAACGATATTTGTAGCGATCTGGATGACTACCGTTATATTTGGAGCAACATGTTTATTTATTTATTTTTCAAGTAAGAAACGAACAAACTACAATTTTTGGAGTTTCCCGCTCGCTTTGAGTAAGACCAGTAGTAAATTGGCCAAATACCATAATTACTGGAGTAGCACACTTTCTGGGAAAATTGAAAAAGTACCATAATTGCTGCGGTAACATGTTTACCACATTTGTACCAAGCAGGCAGATTACCGTAATGTTACAGTAGCACTGTGGAAAAGGTTTGAAAATGAACAAACTACCGTAATTACTGGAGTAGTGCGCTTTCTGAGGAAAGTAGCGTAACTGCTGGAGGAACTGACTAACCGTATTTGTAGGGAGCTATACCACTACCACAATGTTTGGAGTAGCATGAGCGCATTAAAAAGGTAGGAAATTAACAACCTACCATTATTTTTGGATTTGTGTAAGATCATAACTACCGTAATTACTGTACTAGCACACTTCGCTGGAGTAGCCTGCTTACTGTATTTGTACCAAGCAGGCCGACTGCCATAATGTTTAGAGTAGCACAATTTCTGTGGTAAAGGGCTCAAAAATGAACAAACTACCGTAATTACTGGAGTATCACACTATCTGGAGGAGAACAAATGAGGAAAGTACTGTATCTGATTGAGCAACCTACTTACGATATTTGTAGAAAACTAGTAGACTACTGTAATGTTTGGAGTAGCACTATTTTCGTTAAGTTTTAAATGGGCAAACTACCGTAATTGCTGGAGTAGCGCACTTTCTCTACATACCGAAGCAAATTGGGAAAGGACCGTCATTGCCGGAGTAACATGCATACTGTATTTGTATGGCAGATTGCCCATTGAAAACTACTGACAGATACAGTGCTACTCTGCAATGTACTGGAGTAGCGCGACTTCGAAATTATTAGGAACCTGACCAGACACACCTTCTCTAAAGGACCAATCGGATTACTAAAAACACTGTAATAGTCATCGTAATTTTTTTTGACAACTCGCAACTAAATTCCGATGCCCCGCCCAGTAAAGACGCCCATAGGAAGTGGCATCACCGATGTGTTTTTCTCACGCTGCTCCGTTTCCGGCGTCTCATCATCCTTCTCATCTCACCAGGTGCTTCTGGTCATGGACAAGAGGACGCAGGAAATGTTCGTCCTCAAGGTGAGTAGAGGTGTGCGTGCGTGCGTGTGCGTGCGTGTGCGTGCGCGTGCGTGTGCGTGTGCGTGCGTGTGCGCGCGTGCGCGCGCGTGTGTGCTTGAAAGGTTTCGATTCAAGTCTGATGATTGTGTGGCCATGGATAATGTGTCACATTAGACAGTGCAGAGGAGACACACTTTCCTGGACTGAAGTGTGTGTGTGTGTGTGTGTGTGTGTGTGTGTGTGTGTGTGTGTGTGAATAAGTGCGAGGTGCCATTATTTGTGGTGTCCTCCACTTTGGACAGGCTCCAGTTGCCAGCTGATGGCACAGGCACAGATGATACTGATGCCCCTCCTCACACACACACACACACACACACACACACACACACACACACACACACACACAGAACTCTGGCCTCAGACAGCACAGTAACTCAGACAGATGAGGAGGTTATGATGGGCACCTGTGACCTCTGTGTGTGTGTGCGCGCGCGCGCGCATGTGAGCTTGTTTATTGTATTAATGACTTATTTGACATGATCCAGGGCTTGAGGAAGAGCAGCGAGTGCGGACGAGTGAAGAAGACTATCGTCCCACGCACGGTCCCCAACATGGTACGGCTCAGGAAGTTCATTGTCTCCGAGGACTCCGTGTTCCTGTTGCTGCAGTACGCTGAGGGTGGGTGGGTGTGTGTGTGTGTGTGTGTGTGTGTGTGTGTGTGTGCCATTCGTATTCTCTTCAAGTGGTCCCTATAAACCTTAAAGCTCCACCCCCTTTCCCTCTTTCCATCTCTCTCTCTCAATGTCTTTCACCCGTTTCCCCGTCTCGCTTTTTCTCTGTCTTGTCACAGCCATTCCATTTCTTGTACATGCACGCACACACACACACACACACACACACACACACACACACACACACACACACACACAGTCCCTTGCTCGTCTCTCTCTGTCCTTGTTAAGCTTGTGTCACAGGTCATTATCTATGGTAGCAGGTGCTGCTCCGGATCATTAACTAAGCTAACACCTGCGTCTCCTTATTCTCGGCCCGGCTGTGTGTGTGTGTGTGTGTGTGTGTGTGTGTGTGTGTGTGTGTGTGTGTGTGTGTGTGTGTGTGTATGCTCGCGAGCCCGTAAGTGTGTGTCAATGCACACATCTGTGTTCAGGAGCGTGTTTATATTGGAATGAATAAGCCACTTAATCTCCTAGCAGTCGTTTCGGCAGATTCGCGCAGCCGTGTTAATAAGTTGCCTCAAACCTCTCAAGTAGCCTAAAGCGCCGTTTCATTTCACAACAGGCTCGGCTAGTGGAGAACGAACACACACACACACACTTTAAAAGTCCCGACTTACCGCTCAGACCGGCCTCATGTGTTGATATAACACTTGGTAATGAGCAAGACTTGCCAGTTTGCTAACTATCCTAATGCAAAAAGTAACAATCTGGGTAACAAACTAACTTCTGGCTGCGAGTTCCAACGCTGCATCACATAGGCATTCATAATTCGTAATGCGTTTAAGCTGCGCTGTAGGGACAAAACTTTTTAGATTTTTTGACAGTAAAATTTTGTACGTTACATTCCACACCGAGTCCCTGTTTTGTGCTAATAGCGCAGAGTCCTCGTTTTGCACTAATATCGCAGAGTCCCCATTTTGCACTAATAGCGCAGAGTCCCCATTAGATAGAATTTAGACCCCATTCTGAATTCAACTCAGTTTTATTTTCATATCCCTTTTAACAATGGACATTGTCTCAAAGCAGCTTCACACAGATAATATGGTAAGAAAGAATTATAAGTGTAAGTTGGTCCCTAATGAGCGAGCCTGTGGCGACTGTAGAGGAAAAACTCCCTGGGATGGCATGAGGAACAAACCGAATGTCCATTTAATATATTTTGCACTAATAGCATGGAGTCCCTATTTGCACTAATAACCTCCACTCAATGATTTTGTGGAGATTTGTTCTCAGGCAGCCATAGGACACTAGGTGTGGCGCCCTGGTGTGTAGTCAGCATTTCCGAAGGCCTTTAATAGCTCTTTAGCAAGAGATCTTCCAGAACATCCAGGCCTTAGTTGCTAGCAAAGATTTTCACTTATTCTAGAACAGTTAGGTGTTCCAATATTTTTGTCTGTGTTGTGTAGTTAAAGTTGGACATCTCCAGAATACAAAGGAAAAACTCCCCTAGACTTAATGAGGAACAAACCTTGAGAGGAACCAGATTTGAGAGGCCCCCTCGAACCTGATTCTGGCAGAGTATAATGAATATGACACTACCAGTATCCCGTCCACCATTTTGTTCTGGATTAAAATTTTTCTTTTAAACCTAGTGCACATCAGTACAAGTTTTTGCCCAAACTAGTTACTTTTTTTTTTTGGCCTTTGAATGCTCATGTTTTGTTTGTTTTTTTTACTCCACACTTACAGCTCTAGTCTTAAAGGAAATTACACCTTTCTAAAGCCAACATCATCAACGGCTGGCACTTACCTCAGCGCTAAATGTATCGCCGATGCACTAAGGTTGCTGGGCTTTCACGCGGAAAATAATCTCTCGCGAACCGGCGCCGATAGCAGACAGGAAGTTTGGCCTGACCCGAGTGACATTGCAGGAGTGCGATTGGCTGATTCTTGTTTGTTTGTTTGCTTTGTTCATGGACTGGAATCATTTGGCTGCAACGGTGTCATTATCTTAGCGGTGAAGAGCCAATTCATTCTGTTAACGCAGCAGATGTTACCCTCCAATCACTCACAACACAGCTGTGCAAAAGTGTGTGTGTGTGTGTGTGGGTACGCACTTAGGCTTTCAATCTGTTAGGAAGGAGATGATACCATTTAAAATCCTGGCTCTTTACATTGTAGTGACCTTTTTAGCACAGATTTATTCGCCTCGTCCAAGTTGCGTAGGGAAGCTCCACACTTTCACTTCGTTCTCTCTTTTCTCTTGTATCTAAATGTATTCATTTTGGCAAAATTGTTTTTATTCGAAGCGGCTTCACAAATAAAATCCGGATCTCATTTTGCACTGAGCCGAGCAGTTAATGGTCTCGCTCAAGGGCCCCAAAGCAGCCCTCTGGCTATCCTTGGATTTTGAACAACATTAACTGTCCAAGCTCTTTTCTGCTTGTCCCCCCTCGATCCTGAGTCAGCACTATTTTGCACAGTTCTATGCAGGGTGTCCTGACTGAAATCGTAAATTTCTAAATCCATGCTGTGAAGCCATAGCACCCTTAAGGGTTCTTGTTGAAGGACCCTTTCAATATTTCATGTAGAATCTACAAGAGAGGATTCCCAAATCCCAAGAGGTTCCTCCCTTTTTAGAGGTACAAACATAGGAAGAACCTTGTTTCTAGGAATGCCCTGGTAAGGCCATTCTTTGTGCTACTTTCCAAATGTCTTTTCTGGTGGAATGATTTTGCATGAAGTTACTTGCCCCCCCCAAAATGTCAACTGCTTATAGTAGGGTAAAAGATTTTCCAGGCCTTAGTTTCCAGCAAAAAGTTTTCACTTATTTTTTCGATCAATTGGAAGATAACCCTTGTTAGGAGTTGCTTGCTTTTTTCTTTAATCGCAAGTTTTCGGCCTAATTATCTCTTCTTCTCTTTTGTCAACTCTAGGAGGTAAATTATGGTCCCACATTACCAAGTACCTCCATGAAGGTAGTCAAGAAGACAGCTTTGACATCCCCTTCATCCAGAAGTCCCACACGACGACAGTTAACTGCACCGATGCCCTGATCAGCTCAGAGAGCAGCGGCTCACGACCCAGCGTGGAGTTACAAGAGGACCAGGAGGAAGACGAGTCCCTGCCGATTAAGAATGTCCAGAAAGCGAGCAGCTCACGAGTCCCCCTGTCCGGCTCTTCAGGGGAAGAGGAGTGCACCAGTAGCTACCTGACTCTGTGCCATGAGTATGAGCAGAATAAGGTGGAGTCTGAGGCTCTGGGAGAGGAAGAGGAAGATGCAAAAGAGGCAGAGGAAAATCTCGGAGGCGACAGTTCTGGTGCGGAGGCGTTACTGAGGTCATACCGAGGCTCGGTTTTCAGCAGCGATAGTCTGTGTTCTCCGGTTGGTGTGCACGAGCTGCGCTTCTTCACCGAAGAAGATGAGGAGCTCACAGACCCCCCCACTCTTGATTCTCTGGACAATTTAAAACGTTCTCCCATGGAGTTGTTTCGGATCGACAGCAAAGACAGTGCTGACGCCTCGCGAACATTGTTCTCCACCTCAGACCTGGGCTCAGAGGTAACAGAGGTCACTGAGGATCTTTTGGAGATCGGCGAGGTAGTGGAGGTTAAAGGTCACCTGAGCGATATGTGGCGTTTCGATAGTGATCAGGGTTCTAATGAATCCGTGCCTGTGATTTCGTTTAAAGATGCCACGGCGGAGGACACAAACACATCCCTTTTGGACGAAGGACAACCTCCAGACCTTTTAGTCAACCTTCCAGGGATCACCGGGGGCACGGGGAATGATCTGGAGGAGGAGTTTGCAGCCGCAGGTGTGGCTTTTGCTCTTGAAGCCAAGCCCTCACCTCAGTTTGGCAAACCGGATGTCCTCCAGCTGGGCGAGGAAGCAGGCCTGGAACTATCCGTCAAGGATCATGTTCCGGTTTTACGCAGCCAGTCGACCCCGGAGGCGTCTGAACAGAAAGGCTATGATCCTCCTCTAAACAGCAACATAGAATCCCAAACACAGTCCCTTCCCCTTGATTCCCTTTTTTTCAGGACTGAAATCGAACCCTCCCACCCTCCATCCTCTGCAGAGTCAGAGGCTACTCAGAAGAAGAAAGGTCGGAGTGTGTCTGAGATATTCCGGGAGCTGGACGAGTTGGCCGAGGTGGCTTTGCACACACATCTACCCGAGGCACTGGTGAGGAGCTGGGCGGTGGACATGCTGCTCGCCCTTGACGCACTGCATCAAGAGGGAATCATCTGCAGAGACCTTAACCCCAACAACATACTGCTGGATTACAAAGGTACACCAACACGCATCAAATAAACCCCCCATGCAAAGCTTGTCAAGGTACCAAGGACTTTTCTGGGGCGGAAAACCTATTACAGGTAGTTCCCGACTTATGTGCTCCAATAACCCCATCAAAACTTGAAAATATCGCAAGTCGAGATATGGGCTAGCATACCCATGGAGATCAGTAAAGGGGTAGCTTCGGGCGAATCGGAGTTGAGGACTCGCTAGGGTGTAAAATGCCTAAGAAAGGAATAAATGTTATCTTATCTCCAGGCCCTGAAATGATTATAATGATCATCTATTTCTGCGCCAGTGCATAAACAGCGTTAATAAAAAAAAAAAAAAAAAAACCGGGCCACTTGTAGACCGAAGTACGTGCCACGTAATGTGGAAAAAAAGGGAGTTAATGATGCGAAACTCCGTTGCTGAACTCGAGTTATTAGTGCCCCGAAGGTTGTCCGGTGGGCGTTCGAAACGGCATTATGCGCATAATGACAGTTTTGCTATAGGCGTTTTTATGATTTTGAGTGATGCCGAGGAAAACACAACCGTTCGCATACGTGGTTATAAGAGGAATCTTCGCTGCATGCCTGTGTCGCGCATTTAACCTTCTTCGCAGGTAATACGGGACTAGTTTTGTCTCCCCTGCATCGGTCACACGAGGGATTTTTGTATTCCTGGCATTTTCTCCCCGCTGTTCCGTTGTTCCTCCGTACGTCTGTTTGTTTTGGGGTTGTTTGAGTCGAGGCGATTTGTCTGGCCCTTCTCTCCGAGGCTTAGGCCCCCTGCTCGGCGATCACGGCTCTAATAGGCTCTAATGGTTAATAACAGCATTACTGCCAATGACACAGTGCCAGCACTCAAAGCACAGCAATTACCGCTTCCTCGTTCACAGATGAGTGTGTGTGTTGGTGTGTGTGTGTGTTGTGTTGTGTGTGTGTGTTTTCGGAGAGAGGAAGAAAAGGGCACGTTCGTTTCATTTCGGGCGAACATTGTAATTTCGTCAGACTGTTTTAGTGGAGAGGTGGAGTTGCTTTCAGTTTAATTAGCCGCCCCATTTTCTCTCTCTGTTTGCTCTCTGTTTTGCTCTCACTCAGTTTTTTTTTTTTTTTGTTGTGTTTTTTTTTTTTTTTTTGCTTTTTTTTCACTTTCCTTCGTTTTGCGTCCCTCTTTTTTTTGTTCTTGACATTCTTTTAGGTCATGTCGAGCTGACTTATTTCTGTAGCTGGAGCGAAGTGGAGGAATCCTGCGACCCGGCCGCCATCACCAAGATGTACTGTGCGCCAGGTCAGTCACGTAAGGCTGTAAACAAAACAAAACAAAAACAAACAAACATAAATAAAAGGGAGAATTGAATAAAGCTGTAATAAACATTTCAAAATCAAATAAATGGATGGATGGATGGATGGATGGATGGATGGATGGATGGATGGATGGATGGACGGACGGACGGATGGACGGACGGGCTCACAAAAGTGAGTACACCCCTCACATTTTAGTGATCAGTTTAGTATCTTCTCAGAAGACACTACTATAAAAATTAAACGTACTTACTTATTTTCTAAATATATGGCAACAAAAGTGAGTACACCCCAAGTAATAACAGCTGTACGTAGTGTAACCATTTCCTATTCATCACATGTTCATGTTTTTGTCTGCTTGACAGAACCATACAAATTTTTGTATATTGTATTGTTAAAATTTGGTGCCCCGAGTCCAATTCTCTCATACTGACCACTAGATATTTAACACGGCACCTCGTGGTAAAGAGTCTCTGAGGATTTGAGAATTTCAATTGTGGCTCTCCACAAAGATTAGCCGAGGCTGTAAGAAGATCGGTATCACCCTGAAACTGAGTTACAGTACAGCGTTTAGGGTCTATACAGAGGTTTTCCGAGACGGGTTCCACTCGGAACAGACCTCACAAGGGTCCATCAAAGAAGTCGAGTCCTCCTGCTGTGCGTCATGTGCCGAAGCTGCCTCAAAAACCAGACATGAGTGCTGCAGCATTGCTTTAGAGGTTGCAGAAGCAGAAGATCCACTCGTCAGTGCTCCATACGCCACACTGCAACAAGTCGGTTTGAGTTCTGCTGGTTCTGGGGAGCTGCAGTTCTTAAAGGGAATCGTGAATTTTAACATGTACTGTGACATTCTGAAGCAGAACGTGACGCCCTTCTTTCAGAACCGCAGTTTTCCAACATAATAACGACCCCAAACACACCGCCAAGATGAAACTGCCTTGCTGAAGAAGCTGACGCTGAATGTGATGGAGTGGCCAAGTATGTCTCCAGACCGGAGGGTGAAGAAGCTCCATATGTGTAACATCCAGCTGCTCCGTGATGTCATTATGGAGGAGTGGAAGAGGATCCCAGCAACATCCTGTGCAGCTCTGGTGAATTCCATACCCAGGAGGATTAAAGCAGTGCTACATAACAATGGTGTTCACACTAAATATTGACAATTTGGACACAGAAGATTGAAATGGTTGCTGAAATGAAAGAGGTGTACTCACTTTTTTTTTAGATACTGTAGAAGGATGGATGGATGGATGGATGGATGGATGGAAATAGGGTAAGCAGATGGATGAATAGATCAGTAGATAGATAAATGTATACATTAAATAATTTGATAGATGAATGTATGTAGATAGATAGATAGATAGATAGATAGATAGATAGATAGATAGATAGATAGATAGATAGATAGATATTTCTATCTCTATCTATCTATCTATCTATCTATCTATCTATCTATCTATCTATCTATCTATCTATCTATCTATCTATCTATCTATCTATCTATCTATCTATCTATCTATCTATCACAAATGTGTCTTTATTATTATTTGTTAATTTTAAGAAATATTTCGGGGAGTGTGTCATGAACAGTCCTCTAGAGGGCGCCACATGACCAAATTGCTGCCCTCATTTCCTGCCTGTCTCCTCTCACTCCTTCAGCCGAAGTTCGTTCTATTTCATGTCTAGTTCTGGCCTCAATTTCTGATAGTCTATCTGGATTTACGCTCGTTACCTTCCAGGCCATTTCTTCTCTCAACAAGTACGAGAAAATGCTGTGTGTTGAATAATACAGTTCAAGAAACCACCAACATCTCAGAACGTCTTTTCACCTTCACTTCCATAACATCAAAACTACACTATATATATAAAGAATCAAGAGCTAGCTGGCTAATGTCGGTCTCTGTCTGTCTGTCTATATGTCTGTCTGATACTATCTATCTATCTGTCTATCTGTCTGACTGTCTGATTCTCTGTTTATTAATGTCTGTTAATCAGCCTTTCTTTTTACCTTTTTACATTCCTTTCTGTCTGTCTATGTTTGTCTGACAGTATCTGTCTGTCTGTCTGTCTGTCTGTCTGTCTGTCTGTCTGTCTGTCTGTCTGTCTGTCTGTCTGTCTGACACTATCTATCTATCTATCTATCTATCTATCTATCTATCTATCTATCTATCTATCTATCTATCTATCTATCTATCTATCTATCTATCTATCTATCTATCTATCTATCTATCTATCTATTAATTAATCAGCCTTTCTTTTCACCTTTTTACATTCCTTTCTGTCTGTCTGTCTGTCTATGTTTGTCTGACACTATCTGTCTGTCTGTCTGTCTGACACCAACTAGTTATGTTTAAAAAACCCACCCCGCTGCATGTTATTAGCATGTAACCCAGCGTGACTGTGTGTTTCCTCTCATGTGAAAAGAACTAGCATTGACGGTTTACTGTAGAGCGTTGTTTACTAGCTAGCAGCTCGAGTCACATTGCATGCTAAGACAGAGCTCGCTAATGACCATGTTCAAACTGATATGTAGCTGATAGTGTGAGCTGTTTTCTAAAGTAAAGGAGAACCAATCGAGTGTGTGTTTTGCCTGGGGGAGTGTGTTTATTTGTGTGCATGTGCGCGTGTGTGTGTCTTGAGGCACTTCTGCTGTGGTTTTTTCCCGCCGTTAGCTGCTTCCTCACGGTTACAATGGAGCGGTTCTTTAGGGAAGTGAGACGGTTCACCTGTTCCTCCACTCGCCTGTGTCTGAGGAGACCAGCACTTCCCTCTCAGGCGCCCCAAACAGAACCAAGTGGCTTTCGGTGAGACTCAGGACCGCGGCCGTTACGGCAAAAACACCTCACACGCACGCCAGCCGAGGATGTACAAGCGAAATATGGGAACTTAGTCCTTCTCACTCGTACGTTTACTGAACAAAGCAACAGCTCAGCACGGTGTGTGTGTGTGTGTGTGTGTGTGTGTGTGTGTGTGTGTGTGTGTGTGTGTGTGTGTGTGAGAGAGAAAACACTAACTTCTACACTATTTACGCTATTACTGATTCTATCACTGCTCACTTCCTAAATCGAAGGACATTTACCTGTGGAAAAACAAACAAATAAACCAAAGCAACTTTAGTGTGATATGTGACCTTAATGCAGCAATAAGGCACATTAAAGTAGTTATAGTATGTTTTTAAAGTAGTAACAAATACATTTAAAGTAGTAATAAGTCAATTTAAAGTAGTAATAAGTAAATTTAAAGTAGTAATAAGTGAATTTAAAGTTATAGTATGTTTTCAAAGTAGTAATAAGTAAATTTAAAGTAGTAATAAGTAAATTTAAAGTAGTAATAAGTACATTTAAAGTAGTAATAAGTGAATTCAAAGTAGTAATAAGTAAATTTAAAGTAGTAATAAGTGAATTCAAAGTAGTAATAAGTAAATTTAAAGTAGTAATAAGTAAATTTAAAGTAGTAATAAGTACATTCAAAGTAGTAATAAGTACATTCAAAGTAGTAATAAGTAAATTTAAAGTAGTAATAAGTGAATTCAAAGTAGTAATAAGAAAATTGAAAGTAGTAACAAATACATTTAAAGTAGTAATAAGAAAATTGAAAGTAGTAACAAATACATTTAAAGTAGTAATAAGTAAATTTAAAGTAGTAACAAATACATTTAAAGTAGTAATAAGTAAATTTAAAGTAGTAATAAGTACATTTAAAGTAGTAATAAGTGAATTCAAAGTAGTAATAAGAAAATTGAAAGTAGTAACAAGTACATTCAAAGTAGTAATAAGTAAATTTAAAGTAGTAACAAATA
>NC_139602.1:7263051-7270551 GCF_946808225.1 Silurus aristotelis
TGATTGTGACTATCTATCTATCTATCTATCTATCTATCTATCTATCTATCTATCTATCTATCTATCTATCTATCTATCTATCTATCTATCTATCTATCTATCTATCTATCTATCTATCTATCTATCTATCTATCTATCTATCTATCTATCTATCTATCTTTTCATTTAGCTATTCGTCTGTCCGTCTATCCTTTTCTTTTTATCCTTTTCCTTTGCTTCTGTGCTCAGCTGTAGCTGTATAGTACTAGTGTGTATATACAAAGTGTGTGTGTGTGTGTGTGTGTGTGTGTGTGTGTGTGTGTGTGTGTGTGTGTGTGTGTGTGTGTGTACACAGTTGCTGCAATATAACCCAGTGGAGAGACTGGGCGCAGGCGTCGGAGGAGTGGAGGAGATCAAATCGCATCCATTCTTCGCTCATGTGAACTGGCCAAACTGAGGTCCCTGTAACAACCGACTGACCTGAAAGCTGAAACACACTCCATCTCTTCCTGTGTGTGTGTGTGTGTGTGTGTGTGAGAGTGTGTGTGTGTGTGAGAGTGTGTGTGTGTGTGTGTGTGAGAGAGAGAGGAAGAAGCCGAATCGGATCATTTCGTCCTCCTTCTCGTACTGGAGACTCCTTTTACACTCCTAAGAAATAATACCCCGGATATCCCATCATGCACTATGGCTCCCTGCGACACATTTCGCTGCAGCGTCCTCACGTCCTTTTTATACAGGGCAAGACTGAACATTTTTGTGTGTGTGTGTGTGTATGTATATATATATAAGTTCTAAAAAAAACGTATAATGTGGAGGGTTAGGCCACACCCCCTTTATTCTAAAAAGTTACAAAGCAAGAGCTTAGGCCAAGCCCCCTCCATGAATCCCCTTCATAGTTCCATAGTTAGGATAAGACCGTTTTAGGATAAGACCATATTTTACAACCGATGTAGCTTGAGCCGTCCTGTCTTTACATCTAGGTGGCGGAGTTAGCGAGCTAGCCTGCTAGCAAGCCGTTCGTGTCAAATGTATGACGAAAGACATCTTCAGAAGGACGGTTCCTCATCAAAGCCCGCTATCGAAAAAAAAATTATACGGCTAATTCGCCTCAGAGCTCCAACACACAAACAAATTGACACTCTTTTGGAAAGATATTAACGTAAAAAAATGTGATTTTCAAAATAAAAAAATAAAAAAAAGTGAAAAAAAATTCTGAAATATTAAAAAGTCAGATATTTAGCAAAACAAAGACGACGTGAGACATGATGGACATTTGTTTTTCTGCTTTGTTTTTTCTCACGTTTTGTTTGTGTTTGGAGCGGGGAAAAAAAAGAAAAAAAAGGTGGGTCTTTATACCATGATCCTTTATTTATTTTCCATCAAAAAAGAGCTCGTGCAATATTTCATGAAGTATCATTGAATAAGATCAGAGCCGATCTGAGTTATTGTTTTTTTAATTGTTGTTATTATAATTATTATTATTATTATTATTATTATGATTAAATCTGCATATTTTTGTCTTGCACTTGATCTCGGGGCAAAAGTGAACGAGTCGTAATTCTCGTCTAATTGCGTGATGAATATTGAAGACCGGTTGACCTGCTCGCATCACCCCGTATTCGTTTTCGAGAGGGATCGAGGGGCCGGAAACAAAATTTGAATAAAATCCTTTAAAAAAAATTAAATAAAAAATTGAAACAATAGTTTAATTTTCATTTTTAGTTTAATCTTCATTACTATCATTAATATCACCATCATCTTCATCACTTTTATCTTAATCACCATTAGCATCGTCATCATCATCTCCATCATCACTTATCATTTTTATCGTCATTACCTTCTTTATTACCACCACCGTCATCATCTATCTTCATCCCTGTTATCATCATCGTCACCATCATTAATATCATAATCTTCATTATTACCATCATCCCCATCTTCATGATCATCTTCTGATTATCTTTCATTACCGCCATCATCATCACAATCTTTATTACCACCTGTTCATCATCATCAAATCATTATCTTCATCATTACCACCATCACTACTATCACTATCAGCATCACGCCATCACTATCATCTCCATCATCTCAATCATAACTATCATCTCCATCACTATTATCTTCATCATCACTATCATATTCATCATCACTATCTTCATCATCACTATCATTTCCATCATCACTATCATATTCATCATCACTATCATCTCCATCATCACATCTTCATCATCACGATCATCTCGATCACTATCAGCTCCATCATCACTATCATCATCCTCATCATCATCATCTCCATTATCACTATCGTAATCATCTTCATTATCACCTACATCATTATCTTCATAATTACCACCATAAACATAATCACCGTCACCACCAGCATTATCACCATCAGCCTCACAGTCAGCACCATCATCTTCATCATCACCATGATCATTATCTCTATCATCATCAGGAAAGCCGTTGCGTTTACTTGAAACGGATGCGAGATCCAAAAACCATTCGAATTCTAGATAATAATAAAATGAATTTATTATTAATAATAATAATAATAATAATAATAATTATTATTATTATGCTGCAGGGGTTCGTGTTTTCTCTCCACCACCGATACACACTTTATTTATTATTCTCTTATAAACATTAACTTCACTACATTTTCAGCATTTTATACAATAAAACTTCAGAAGTCATTTTTGTTTGTTTAATGCAGTTTTAAAAAGATGCGAAAATCTTGATTTCGTATCCAATGAAATAAAAAAATACTGACAACCGGATTAAAACCGAAGCCCAAAGTCAGGTTAAAATGTTCGTTATCAGCGTTTTTCTTTAAAACTATATATAAAAGCTATGATTTAAAAATAAATACATACATGTAGATGGAAATCGATAGATGTGGTAATAATGCCAAAGTCTCGTAAAATTGTAAAAAAAAAAAAAATAAAAATTCATCATGGACTTGAATCGGAATTGAAATTAGATATAAGTAAAAAAATAAATAAATAAATTGTTTTTTTTTTATTGTACAGACTTATGCTGAAAGACGCACACAATAGAAATGTATGCGGAAAATGGAAATTGTTTATATCAAATTATCAAATATATAATATTATTGAACAAATTCAGTCTTGTTCAGGACCCTGAAATGGATCAGTGTTTTATTGTTTACATTTCTAGCCATTTATTCGATCGTGTGTGTGTGTGTGTGTGTGTGTGTGTGTGTGTGTGGTATGAATATTTGAGAGAAAAAGAATATTGAGAAATAAAGAAATCCTGACGGCTGCATTAATAAACATTTTTCTGTTGAGTAAATGTCCGTCTTTATTTTATTTAAATGTAATTGAAATGTTTTTAATTAAATATTTTTTTAATTGCTTCTAAAAACATTATAATTAGAACTTACATTAATACCGATGAAATTTGACGTAAAAGATCGTTAACGGGACAACGCTACAAATTTATCGTTGCCAGCTTCAAGACATCGCCTGAAAATTGAATGACGAACTTTAACATTTGACGAAAAATGCGAGTGTTTTAGAGCGAAACGTTAGGCCGCGCCCCCTTCCTGGACCTGGCTCTGTAGATATATTGAGCGTACGCATCGTGTATACGCCATCACAGCAACGCGATAAGGTTAAAAGTTTGTGGACACCCGACTATAAATTGGAATGTGCGTCCATATGAATGTCCCGTTCCACATCGAGTCGCTGTTTGCGCGGTTATAATCATCTCCACACTTCTGGGAAGAAGTTCCACTCGATTTTTTGGAGATTTGTGGATCAGGTACTAATGTAGTTGGAGACTTGGAGAACTATAACAAGAGTTCTTCCAACCTATGGAAAGCAGATCTTCATGGAGCTGGCTTTGTGCACAAAAGCGTTGTCATGCTGGAACAGGTTTATAGTTTAAGTGAAGGGAAAATTTCATGCTAATACCTCAGAAGACGTATCATACAACAGGGTGTCTCCGACGGCGGGAAAATCGGGTGTCCCAATACTTTTAGTGATATAGCTAGGGCGCAGTTTAGTAGTATAAACCTAAAGAAGAAGGATTGAGCAAAATTTGGGAATTTTCTGAGGTAAAATATTGAAGGAAATGGATCGAAGATGTTTAAAATGAAACATAAAATTTTATCGTATATAATATTAATAAAAGTTAAGATTTGAGGGACACGAGAATATGAATATAAAAAAAAAAACCTTGTCACTCGATGTCAGGTGACTTTAATATTTCATATTTAAATATTTTATCTTTACCAGAGATTTTACACGTCGTTAACATTTAAAATCTCGCATTTTTATTTCTGGATATTTTATTGCTTAATATCAGGTAGAAAGCTATCAATTTTGGTCATTAGTACGTTAAGGACCTTTTGCCAATAAAAACAAATGTATTCATTAAAAAAGATTTTATATATATATATATATATATATATATATATATATATATATATATATATATATATATATATATATATATATATATAATATACAGTGAGGAAAATAAGTATTTGAACACCCTGCTATTTTGCAAGTTTTCCCACTTAGAAATCATGGAGGGGTCTGAAATTTTCATCGTAGGTGCATGTCCACTGTGAGAGACATAGTCTAAAAAAAAAATCCAGAAATCACAATATATGATTTTTAAACTATTTATTTGTATGATACAGCTGCAAATAGGTATTTAAACACCTGTCTATCAGCTAGAATTCTGACCCTCAAAGACCTGTTAGTCTGCCTTTAAAATGTCCACCTCCACTACATTTATTATCCTAAATTAGATGCACCTGTTTGAGGTCGTTAGCTGCATAAAGACACCTGTCCGCACCATACAATCAGTAAGAATCCAACTACTAACATGGCCAAGACCAAAGAGCTGTGCAAAGACACTAGAGACAAAATTGTACACCTCCACAAGGCTGGAAAGGGCTACGGGGAAATTGCCAAGCAGCTTGGTGAAAAAAGATCCACTGTTGGAGCAATCATTAGAAAATGGAAGAAGCTAAACATGACTGTCAATCTCCCTCGGACTGGGGCTCCATGCAAGATCTCACCTCGTGGGGGTCTCAATGATCCTAAGGAAGGTGAGAAATCAGCCCAGAACTACACGGGAGGAGCTGGTCAATGACCTGAAAAGAGCTGGGACCACCGTTTCCAAGGTTACTGTTGGTAATACACTAAGACGTCATGGTTTGAAATCATGCATGGCACGGAAGGTTCCCCTGCTTAAACCAGCACATGTCCAGGCACGTCTTAAGTTTGCCAATGACCATTTGGATGATCCAGAGGAGTCATGGGAGAAAGTCATGTGGTCAGATGAGACCAAAATAGAACTTTTGGGTCATAATTCCACTAAATGTGTTTGGAGGAAGAAGAAGGATGAGTACCATCGCAAGAACACTATCCCTACTGTGAAGCATGGGGGTGGTAGAATCATGCTTTGGGGGTGTTTTTCTGCACATGGGACAGGGCGACTGCACTGCATTAAGGAGAGGATGACCGGGGCCATGTATTGCGAGATTTTGGAGAACAACTTCCTTCCCTCAGTTAGAGCATTAAGGATGGGTCGAGGCTGGGTCTTCCAACATAACAATTACCCAAAGCACACAGCCAGGATAACCAAGGAGTGGCTCTGTAAGAAGCATATCAAGGTTCTGGCATGGCCTAGCCAGTCTCCAGACCTAAACCCAATAGAGAATCTTTGGAAGGAGCTCAAACTCCGTGTTTCTCAGAGACAGGCCAGAAATCTGACTGATCTAGAGAAGATCTGTGTGAAGGAGTGGGCCAAAATCCCTCCTGCAGTGTGTGCAAACCTGGTGAAAAACTACAGGAAATGTTTGACCTCTGTAAAGGCTACTGTACCAAATATTAACATTGACTTTCTCAGGTGTTCAAATACTTATTTGCAGCTGTATCATACAAATAAATAGTAAAAAGATCGTACATTGTGATTTCTGGATTTTTTTTTTTAGATTATGTCTCTCACAGTGGACATGCACCTACGATGAAAATTTCAGACCCCTACATGATTTCTAAGTGGGAGAACTTGCAAAATAGCAGGGTGTTCAAATACTTATTTTCCTTATTTGGCCTGAATTTGTTTTCATATCTATATTTCAAATATTATTATTATTATTATTATTATTATTTTTTTTTTTTATATAAATATATTTGCATATACATTTGCAAAATGTTTATTCATTCGTTAATTTAAATAGTATATGATTAAAGAAAAGATTTATTATAATAGCTTTACCCAATGATTCTATGTGGTGTGTGTGTGTGTGTGTGTGTGTGTGTGTGTGTGTGTGTGTGTGTGTGTGTGTGTGTGTGTGTGTGAGTGTGAGTGAGAGTAAGAGTGTGTGGGATGCCCAGGGGTGGATCAGCTGGCTTTTTATCAGCCTGTTTTTAAGCCTAATACACTGTAACAGCAGCTCTTAAGGAACATCAACACTCCTTACAATTGAAGGAAACTGACACACACACACACACACACACACACAGTGAAGAGAAAAGACCAAAGGGCTTGTGACTAGAGCTTGTACGCTTTTGCTGTAGATGTAGAGAAAAGAAGAAGCAAACCTAAAAACACAACAATGCAAAACAAACGCACACAACAACCAAAAAATACAACAATCTCAACCAAAACCACAAGAGTGAGCACCAAAACGTTCCAAAAACCTGGAGGCACCCAGGTTCACTTGACCAAGAAGATCAGTACCTGATCCGTGATGTTCACAAAGCCAGTTCTACGAAGATGATCTTTCCATGGGTTGGACGAAGTGGAAGATCTCCTGCTGTAGAGCTCCAACCCTATTGAAATGACTTGGAACGGCACCCCAGGCCTCCCTACCTCACCTACACCATACACTCAAACCTGATTTGAGTACTAACACCCTTGTCTCTGACTGAGCACAAATCTTCACCAAATCTCCACAGAATCTAAAAGAACATCTTATGGTCAGGTGTATGGCCCTGAGGGTAAACATGCTTCCTTTGGAGACTTACAAGATAATTTATACTGCTCGGCATCAAACTATTTCCTAGTCAGGTTTTGATAGAGGAACGTTCAACCCCCTGAAGATTATTGTTCCGGAAGTAAGTCGAGACTTTCGTTAAAGATCGCAGTATTCCTCTTGCACGCTAACACAACGCAATTTGAACTGAAGGTTGCGAGTTCAAATCCCAGCACCACCAAGCCGCCACAGCAGGCCCCTGGGCAAGGCCCTTAACCCTGACCTGCTCAGATAATTGTAAGTCGCTCTGGATAAAAGGGCGTAAATGTAAATCGGTCGACTAGGGGTGTGTGTGTGTATGTGTGTGTGTGTGTGTGTGTGTGTGTGAAAGGTAAACGCCGTGCGAGAAGCTTTAATAGGGATCGTTAGACATGAAAGATTCATTCGAGACGAACTCAAGTCCTTTCTTTGTTAGCTTTTTCCGACACACTGATGAGGCGAGTGTGTGTCGGGTGAAAGGTGTGTACGCTGCTTTGAAGCTCACAGGAATGTAAAAAATGTCG
>NC_139602.1:7275551-7285551 GCF_946808225.1 Silurus aristotelis
AAAACACGGTTCTATCACTAGCTTCAGCAGTCAGAAGCCGGATTCGGAGGCTTGCGCTTGGCGCTGTGTCAAAACCCCTTCGAGTGCATCTTCAATCCGAAAGAGTAGCAGAAAAAACACCTGCGAATTAGCATTGGTGTTAGCGTCCAGCTCTAGCACGCTAAAGTCTTTCTTGGAAGGCGAATATGAATGACGTTGCACCTGTAGACCGTAAGATTAGCATCATGTGCTCGTCTGGGCCTTGAGGACAAGAAGAAAAGGAGAACAGAAAGGGAAAAGCGGCGCGACTGAAAAAAGGCGATTCATCCCTCGCTCCTTGATCAACCATTTAGGAGAGAGAGAGAGAGAGAGAGAGAGAGAGAGAGAGAGAGAGAAAGCGGGGGAGGAGAGAAAAGAAACACTCAGCAGAAACAAACAAGGGATTCCGGTTGAAAATAAACACACATTATTCTGCTAAACAGCGCTGAGAGAATGAGTGGATGAGTAGATACATGGATAGATGGACAGATGGATGGATGAAAGTATAGATGGATAGATATATCAACAGATAGATGGATTAATAAAAAATAGAGAGTTGGATGGATAGAGGGACAGATGGATAGATAGATCGATAGATGGATGGATGGATGGATGGATGGATGGATGGATGGATGAATGGAAGGATGGATTGCTTGATAGATGGATAGACAGGTGGATGAATGTTTGGGTACCTAGAAAGATGGATGGAGGGATGGATGGATAGATGAATGGATGGATGGATGAATGTTTGAAAGGATAGATGGATGAATGGATGGATAATTGGCTGACAGATGGATAGATGGATGGATTAATCAATGGATGTAAAGATACAGTAGATGGATAGGTAGATAGATGGATGGATGGATGGATGGATGGATGGATGGATGGATGGATGGATGGATGGATGAATAAATGTCTGAATCGTTCGATGGATGTCTGGATGGATAGATTGATCAGCCGATAGATAGATGTATGAATGGATAGATGGATGGATAGATGGCTAGATGGTCGAATAGGAAGATGGATGGATGGATTGATAGATGGAAAGACAGATGGATGAATGTTTGGGTACATAGAAAGCTGGATGGATGGATAGATTGATAGATGGATGGATGAATGGAAGGATAATTGGCTGATAGATGGATGAATAGATATAGTAGATGGATAGATGGATGGATCAATCAATGGATGTATAGATACAGTACAGTAGATGGATTGATGGCTGGATGGATAAATGAATGGATGGATGTCTGGAAGGATAGATTAATCAGCGGATAGATAGATCTATGAATGGATAGTAGGATGGATTGAGTGAAGAATGGATGGATAGATCGATTAGAGGGTGGATAGATGGATTAATTGATCAAAGAATTCATGGATGGATGGATGGATGGATGGATGGATGTCTTAATGGATGGAAAAATAGATAACTAATGGATGGATAGATAGATGTAAGTATGGATGAATGGAGTCTTGGGCAATGAAGACATGATGTGTCATGATAATTACGAGGCCGGACAAAAGCGCTTGTTAATGAGCATGCAAATCTATGCAAAACAATGACTCCCCCCCTCCCTTCACTCCACTTCTCAATATTTCTGAAGCAGCCTGAGATGTGTCTCTTTCCCTCTCTCCTTTCCATTTTCCCTCTATCCCTCTCTCTCTCTCTCTCTCTCGCTCTCTCTCTCGCTCTCTCTCTCTCTCTCCCTCACTAACTGTTCCATTTATCCTCATTGCTCCACGCTCTAAAGAGCTGGCAGATGAGTGCAGCTGCTAATGTAGGAGGCTACAGGTCGAGAGAGAGAGAGAGAGAGAGAGAGAGAGAGAGAGAGAGAGAGAGAGAGAGAGAGAGAGAGAGAGAGAGAGCGAGGGAGGGAGGGAAGGATGGAGGGATGGATAGATGGAGATACAGATAGAAGGAGAAAGAGAGAGAGAGAATGCATGATATACCTACAATGCATCCCTAAGCCTCATCATCCTCTGACACACAAAAACAAAGCTGATTGCACCCCCCATAACACACACACACACACACACACACACACACACACACACACACACACACACACACACACACACACACACACACACACACACACAAGCCTCTATAGTAATTACTTCCAGATGCAGTCATACACTTTCAATGGGAGTGACAGGGGTCATTCTTGTGTGTGTGTGTGTGTGTGTGTGTGTGTGTGTGTGTGTGTGTGTGTGTGGACATGTGGGTGATAATTACTGTGTGGAGGGTCGACGTCGGGGACGTGTGTGTGTGTGTGTGTGTGTGTGTGCGGCGACGCGTGGGGTTTGTGCGGCGCGAGCGCATATGGAGGGATAATGTGTCGATGTGTGTGTACATGTACTTGACAGGGACCGATGCAGTGGCTTGTGGGTAAGATCGCAGCCTCGTCAGAATTTGGGTTTTCTCCAAGCAGATGGTGTGTGTGTGTGTGTGTGTGTGTGTGTGTGTGTGTGTGTGTGTGTGTGTTGTGTGTGTGTGTGTGTGTGTGTGTGAATTCCAGCCATACTGCTCTGCATTTTTTTTCTTTTAGGCCAACTCGAAAACTGTGATGCGGTGGTGTTAAAGTGGAAGAAGATGTTCTTTCTTTCTTTCTTTCTTTCTTTCTTTCTTTCTTTCTTTCTTTCTTTCTTTCTTTCTTTCTTTCTTTCTTTCTTTCTTTCTTTCTTTCTTTCTTTCTTTCTATCTTTCTTTCTTTCTTTCTTTGTTCTTCTTTTTGCTTTTTTACATTTTTCCTTCCTTCCTTCCTTCCTTCCTTCCTTCCTTCCTTCCTTCCTTCCTTCCTTCCTTCCTTCCTTCCTTCCTTCCTATTTTTTTCTTTTGCTGTCTCTCTTCCTTCTCTTTATTTCCTCGTTTCTACCCTACTGTTCTTTCTTTCTTTCTTTCTTTCTTTCTTTCTTTCTTTCTTTCTTTCTTTCTTTCTTTCTTTCTTTCTTTCTTTCTTTCTTTCTTTTTCATTTTTCTTTTCTGCATTTTTCCCTTCTTTCCTTTTTTATACATTTTCTTTTTTTCACTGTCTCTCTTTCTTCTCTTCATTTCCTAATTTCCACCACACTGTTATTCTTTCTTTCTTTCTTTCTTTCTTTCTTTCTTTCTTTCTTTCTTTCTTTCTTTCTTTCTTTCTTTCTTTCTTTCTTTCTTTCTTAAATTTTTGTTTTTTCTTTCTTTCTTTCTTTCTTTCTTTCTTTCTTTCTTTCTTTCTTTCTTTCTTTCTTTCTTTCTTTCTTTCTTTCTTTCTTTTGGTATTAGAGGAAGTGAGGGGAAAAGAGAGAGGAAAGCAGAAAGACGCTTGAAAGACGTCTCCTTGAGAAGTCCGTGGGACGTGTGGATTTTGTCCAGAGGGAAAGTAAATCGCACGTCTCTTTCAGAGGATGTGGAACATATTCAAGATGTCAAACTTGATTTGGAGGTTTAATATAAAGGATGTATATATAGAGGAGAGGAATGACGAGGGACGCGGGGACACGGGGGTCAGGACGTAGCCAGGAACGTTCGTCTCACGGCCCTCTGTGCTCACAACGTGTTCAGTGGAGAGAGAAACTATTACAAACATGCAGATGTTTATGTTGTGAGTGCAGATGTGGAGAATCCAGCTGTTCATCCACCATTAAAAAAATTCAGTTTATCTTGAATTTGAATTCTTTTTTTTCCACTTTTTTAAAGAAAAGTCGAAGAAAAAAAAAAAATTGGGAAAAATTTTACTGATGAAGAACAAAGCAGAAAAAATAGAAATTCCAAAAAAAAAATGTTTCATTATCTGGATTCAAAGTCTTTTGGATCTTTATTTTTTATTTATTTATTTTTTTACAGATAAATATTTACTGATTTGTTTATTTGAAAAAAAAAAAAAGTTTGTCTAAGATTTTTTGAATTAATTTTTGGAAACAAAAATCTATCTATCCATCCATCCATCCATCCATCCATCCATCCATCCATCCATCCATCCATCCATCCATCCATCCATCTATCCATCATGCCAAAAGTTTGTGGACACCTGACAATTCCACATTTGGTCCCCATTTGTTGTTCTTATAAGCTCCAATTTTCTGGGAAGATTCAGTGGAGATTCTGTGGAGATTCAGTGGAGATTTGTGTTCGTTCTGCCACATTAGTAAGTAGCATCAGGTACTGATGTAGGTGAGATGAAGAGGCCTCGGGTGGCGTTCCAAATGATTCCAAATATGTTTGGCGCTCTAGAGCAGGAGATCGTCCACATCTTCCAACCCATAAAAAGCAGATCTTCATGGAGCTCGTTTTCTGCATTGTCATGCTGGAACATGCTAGCACTTCCACAGACGTCCGATACACTTGTTGGTGGTAACAGTTTGAGGAAGAAGCACATCTGGTGAGAAAAGTCCCGGTCTTTTTGTATATCCATGTAAAACGAGGCCGCACACCTGTAAAGCTTGAATGCGGGCGAATTGATGGTCTCCGCAGGTCCCCCCCCCCACCCCGACGGTCCGGACGGCGCAGAGGATTAATTGCTCTCGATTAATAGCGGATTGTTCTCTCGGCAACCCCTTTATGTGGTGCGAGCGTGTGTTAATTCGCTCAGCGGTGAAAGGCACAATAGGCGCGAGAACGAGATTATTGCGCATGAATGGGCCGAGCTGTTTTGTCAGGTAGAGATTATTGTAGCGCTGAGACAATAAGACAAGCGTGACAACAAAGAGACGCTCACACGCTCCTGCATCGAGCGCTTCCTCTCCGCCGATGTTTTTTATTTTCTTCCTTTTTATTTTTTTTTACAAATAAATGAGGTGAAGGCCTCGCGAAATGCGAGTGGCGCCAATTTACTTTATTAGGATCTCGTGTTTTCCATCATAATTAAAGCTTCTCACTTTTCCGCCACTTGAAACTTGAAAAAGAAACGTGGCAAACAAAGCGCTAATCTGCGCTGCACGTCGGCAGGGGAAAAAAAAAAAAAAAACAGAAAAAAAACGAAAGAGGGAACGAGAGAAAGAGAAAGAGTGTGTGTGGTCTGTATAAGAGAGAAAGGGTATTTCCACTGATTGTGACCCTTTTGTGAAATTGCGCTTTTCCCCGTCCCCTCAGCGCTCTGTACACATTAGACGATCACAATGGAACGGGTCACTAATGCACCACCTTGTTTCTGCCTCTCTCTCTTTCTCTCTCTCTCTCTCCCTCCGTCTCTTTCTCTCGCTTTTTTCTCCCTCTCTTCTCTCTCTCTCTCGAAAAAAAAAATCAGTAATTACCCATCTGCTGGGGCGCCCATAATAGCACTCACAAGGGTTCTCCACTGGGTGAGTGCGTGTAGCGCTTAGGACAGTCGTCTCAGTAACAAAGCATTAGCGTCTCACTGGCTCGTCTCGCTAACTTTCAACAACAACACCTTTCTGACACTTCTTCACCCTCCCCCACCCCCTCTTCTGCTCAACCCATCCTCCCTCACTTGTCTCACTTGTCTCAAAATGTCCTGTAATGTGCAGAAGACTTATGTTTGCTCAAAGCCATTGTGGATGCTTCGATATCTATAACATTCCACTTCCTGGAATGTTTCCCAACCCTTCTGCTTGATCCTGGTTCTCCAAAGACACTATATGTACAAGTTTTTGGACACTTGACCTGTCCAACCACATATCTAAAATGTCTTCGGATGCGCTAGCATGGAATTTTCCCTGTACCTGAACTAGGAAACCCAAACTTGATACATGACAATGTCCCACCAAGCCAGATACATAAAGATCTGCTACAAAGGGACAACCCCATGGAACAGCCTCCACGGGCTTCTCAAATCACCTCCACCTGATCGTTATCTGCCTTTGCTAACACTCGTACCTGAATGCACCAAATCTTCAGCGAATCTCGACCAAATCTCCCCATATATTCACAAAATCTTGCCAAAATCTCCAGCAAATTTCTATAAATCTCCAGCAAATCACCACAAAATCTTCACACAAATCTACACTAACTCCACCAAATCTCCCCCAAATTATCCACCAAATTTCAACAAAACCTCAATCAAAACTCTAATAAAACATCTTCCCTGAAGACTGGAGCTAATTATTGAAATTGATGTGGACTGGGATGCTCAAAACTCAAATACCGAAGGTGTCCACCAACTTTTGTCAGTTCAGATTATGTTTATTAGAATCCATTTTTTTTTTTTAAAGAGACCGAGAAGAACCAGGGAACCCAGCAGGCCACATGAGTACCTGGGGGGAAAAAGTTCTCATGCAGTTTAGGTCACTTATGACTGTGAAGTATGTTTTGTTTGAAGGACACTCGAGCGTTGTAGCTACCAGGGGCATCAAAAAAAAAAAAAAAGAAAAAAGAATGTTGCTGGTTCTCCTGACTTGGCCATGCCATGCTGCCTCAACACTTCATTAAAACAGCGCTGATGGCAAGTTGTGCTTATTTAGGCCAGTTCATTATAGCGCTAATACCGTGGCCTCCGGTGCGAACGATCACGCCATCGAACTCCCTCAGTCCCCCCGCAGTCTCCTCAGGTAAACGACAGAACGGTGTGCATTGCAAATTAGGCTCGCATTCACACCCAGGACTCAGAGAGAGAGTGAGAGAGAGAGAGAAAAAACCAAGAGGAGTGATGAGATAAGTGGTGGAAAAAGCTGGATTGTGGAGACGAGAAGAATGATGGGGAGTCGTGTTACTGAAATTCAAGTGCCATTCTCATTATTAAGAGTCTGAATTCTATCCAGGTCCATTAACGCTATTTTTTCCCCTCCCTCTCTCCCTCTCTCCCTCTATGTTTCTTTTTTGCTCGGATCGTCTTGCTTTTTGTTCACCTCCTCACCGAACCCTCCCGAAAGCGAAGCGGGGCTTTTTCTTTATTTTACTTCGCCAAGTTTTTTTTCTGGTGTAATGAATTCAAATGGAATAATATTCACGTAAAGGAAAAAAATCCGACAATCTATACAAAATCTCCAAAAAGCCCTTCCCACAAATCTGTACAGAATCTTCACAAAAATCTCCACACAAATCTCCACAAAAATCTCCACACAAATATCTCCAGAATCTCCACACAAATATCTACAACATCTCCACACAAAATCGCCACACAAATCTCTACAAAAATCTCCACACAAATCTCCACACAATATCTCCACACAAAATATCCACACAAAATCTCCACAAATCTCCACACAAATATCCCCAGAATCTCCACACAAATCTCTACAATATCTCCACACAAAATCTCCACAAAAATCTCCACAAAATCTCCACAAAAATCTCCAAAAAATCTCCACACAAATATCCCCAGAATCTCCACACAAATCTCTACAATATCTCCACACAAAAGTTCCACAAAAATCTCCACAAAATCTCCACACAAATCTCCACAAAATCTTCACACAAAACTCTACAACATCTCCACACAAAATCTCCACAAAAATCTCCACACAAATATCACCAGAATCTCCACACAAATCCCTACAATATCTCCACACAAAATCTCCACACAAAACTCTACAAAATCTCCACCACGATATCCCCAGAATCTTCACAAAAATCTCTACAAAATCTCTACAAAATCTCCACACAAATCTTTACCAATTCTCCCCAAAATATTTAACTTCCTGCCTCAACCATGAATTGTCTTGCAATCAAATCAGTTTGACTGTCGACCGAACAACAACATAAAAACTGTACTTTCCAAGAAAAAAAAGATCTGGAATTACAATAAGGGTCGCTTTTACCAAACCAGACCATCCCCCTTTCTCCTCTTCCTCTTTCTTCACCTTTTCTATTTTTTTATTGTCATTACACACACACACATGTGCAGGACAAGGAAATGCTTTTCCTCACATACCCCCAGCTTGGAAGGAAGTTGGGTTCAGGGTCCAGGGTCAGCTGTATTACACCGGCCCTGAAGCACTGTTGAGAATCTCAGATCTCAGCCTTATACTCGATATCACAAGGGGCTTTAGTCACTTAGGTACACATGACTTTTGCAGCCATATGTGGTTCCTCCCCAAACAATGGATGTTCCCTTTACTGGAACTAGGAGACCCAAACCTGTTCCAGCATGACTATGTTGTACATGTCAGCACCTGACTTTACTATCACTCTTGTCTCTGAATCTTCATAAAAATCTAGTGGAACATCTTCGCAGAAGAATGAAGCATCTTATAACGACAAACAGGGACAGGGAATTTTTTAAATGGTTAAAAGTCTCCAGTGTCAGTCAGTGTTATAATGAAAGGCAGGAAGCCTGAGCATGTCGACATGTTGTTATAGGAGATAATCGTCATCAGTGGAAGTCATACGAGAAACAGGAAATGCGGGAAAAGAGGCTTGAACAACGAACAACGAACATACCAACAGAATACATTTATATATATATATATATATATATATATATATATATATATATATATATATATATATATATATATATATATATATATATATATATAGCGGACACCGGAGCATATGATTGGTGGTTTTTGAGCATCCCAATCCACTTTGAGTCTCCATTTGGTGTTATAATGAGCTCCACTCTTCTGGGAAGATGTTCCACTAGATTTAGTGAAGAATGTTGTGGAGATTTGATGGAGATTTTGTGCTCATTCAGACCAAGAATGTTAGTAAAGTCAGGTCCTGGTGTAGGTAAGGTGAGGAGGCCTCGGGTTTGATTTATTTGTTTGTTTGTTTATTTGGAAAACTGCATACAGACAAAGAACAAAGAAACCAAAAAATGACAAGGAAAAAACCAGGAACAATGACACAAATAAAGAACCAAGCAATTAACAAAAACAGATTTTTTATTTTTATAGTTATTAATTTACAGATTATTATGTTTTAATATTCAAAAGGGTTGAAGCTCTCTAGCAGAGGATCTTCCAAACCATGGAAAGCAGATCTTTTGTGTACAGGAGAATCATTTTGAAACAGGTTTAGATCTCCAAGCTTAAGTGAAGGGAAAATTTCATTCTAGCACCTCCAAGGACGTCTGATACAATCGTTGGGCTCTGACTGTGTTTCAGGAACCACACCTGGCTGGAAAAGATCCTTTTTTCCACCTTGCACCAAAGCTGAATGATTCCACGAGGCATATTTACGACAATACCAGCGTCCACAGCCACTCGTCCGCTGGCGTGGCTGTTGTCTTTTCCATGACCTTCATAAAGCCCCGTAACCAGGCACTGAAATAACAAAAAACGTTCCTGTTGTGACTTTTCCAGTCTTTCGCTCTCACACACACACCTTTACTCCCCTTCAGGACCCCCCGACTCTCTGCGATTAAAAACACACTCCTTTATTAATCTGTTGTTTCAAAAACGATTGAATCCGTGCATCAAATATTTACACGTCCCCTGTACTCGTCCTCACCTCGCAGGTTCACCAGGACTTCAGGGGTTACCGCGGCAACAAATACAGCAAGACAAATACCTCTATCATCGTCGTTGTTGGTGGCGTCGTCAGATTATCCTGGCGTTCATCAAATACAGAATCATCATGAGACAAACCTGGGTGACCTTTGGGTTCTTGATGAGGGATTAGGATGGTGTGTTTGTGTGTGTGTGTGTGTGTGTGTGTGTGTGTGTGTGTGTGTGTGTGTGTGTGTGTGTGTAGGAATGCAGTGTGTGTCAGGATGCTGATTGCGCTTAAGGGCATCGAGGTGTTTGTTTGTTTGCGGGGCTGAAAGAAGCTTGTACACACACAGGGGGTGTTTGCTTTGGAGGTGCATTATGAAATGTTTAGCGAGGTAAGAGTAATCAGGACCCGCTGGGGTTGCCCCCCACCATCCAACCAGCCCCTTTACCCATCACACCCCCCCCCCCCCACACACACACATACACCTACCCTGGGGGTGAGCTCGAGCGAGTGAGGGGAACTAACCTATTTTCTTTGGCAAGGTTGGAAAGTCACAAAGAGCCGTGGTCGTCTTCTTTTTTCCTTTTTTTTTTTTCCTTGGCGTCTCTCGCTTCCTCTTTATCTCTTGCAAAATGCCTGCAATCGGGGATGGATGCAAAAGCCGGA
>NC_139602.1:7290551-7300551 GCF_946808225.1 Silurus aristotelis
GAGACCAGACTGGATTAAAACCAGTGTTAACGCCGTAAGTTTCACTTCCAGCACGTGTGATCCCTCTTTAAAATCTATAGAAGTAGACCCAGTATTCTGAGTCAAACTTAAGGGTTCTTCTTCCAGCCTTGTGGATTAGTGTAGCGAGCGTGAAGAACATCCTCGGGGCCACGGCGTGGAAACGATTGTGCGAGGCCATGGCGAGTTATTGTGTTGCGGGCTGAAAAGGAAGTGAGGAGGTGCGGGGAGGAGGCGAGGGCCCGAGCGTGTCCCGCCGAGGGCCAGCGCATGTGTTAGCTGCTCTGATGACACTGTCAATGGCATTGATCCCACTGTTCTCCTAAAGCCACTGAACTCTACTCGAGTCGATAGCCACAAACACACACACACACACACACACTCTCACAACACTCTTTTACACACACAAAAACACATGCTGATGTGAACAATCAGACGACGAGTGACCCTTGATTCCTACAATCATACCCCTTAGAGAGAGAGAGAGACAGAAAAGAGTGTGTGTGTGTGTGTGTGTGTGTGTGTGTGTGTGTGTGTGTGTGTGTGTGTGTGTGTGTGTGTATGGGACATGTGTCAGATGACCTTGGTCACTGCTAAGGGGACCCAGTTTTTCTTGCCAAACCAATCAATAAGCTAAACAGGCTATTGAGGGCATGGGAAGCCAAACTCAAACACCGATAGGCTATCTGCCTTACCCAGAACCCACTTCTGTGCAAATATTGAAGCAGCGCATTTTTCACGGTGACTTGCATTCGGTCGGAAAAAAAAAGGCTTTAAAAGCTTACGGAGATGGAAGAGAGACAGAAAAAAGAGAGAGAAAAAAAAGAGGGGGAGATGGAAAGTCGGGTGGTGGGGGAAAAAGAGAGAGAAAGGGAACGCTCAGGACACAAAAGTTTGTAAGGACATGCAGTAAAAAGGAAGGACACAAAAGATTTTGTTGGTCGACCGGCTATTAGGACAATCCTGGAAGAGTGTCATGTGGTGACAGGACAATCATCGCGAGATGCACCCTAGAGTCGATCAAATTGACAGAAATTTTTGTGGATACCTGAGAATAAGATGTCCCATTCCCCGTTCTCTTACAAGAAGCTATGTTCTTTTGGGAAGATGTTGAGATATTTTGTGGACATTTGTCCTCATTCAGAGAAGAGGGTGTTAGTGCAAGAGGGGTGAAGTACTGATGTAGGTAAGGTGGAAAGGATTGGAGAGTTCGAAAGGGTTCCCAAGGGAGTCAAAAGGGTTGGAGTTGTAGAGCAGAAGAGCTTCCACTTCAAATTGAGCATTCCTTTTTGTCCCAAAGGTGTTCAATAGGGTTGAGATACAGAGCTCTACAGCAGATCTTTCACTCCAAACCTTCTTGGAGCTGGGTTGTTACACAGGAGCACCTCCATGCTAGAAGAACTTTGGGTCTAAGTGGCAATTTTATGCCCCCGCACCAAAAGACATTAAATACAATTGTGTGGTAACAATCTGACTGGAAAAATGGCTTCGTCCCAATACTCGTCCCAATACTTTTGCTTAAATGGCTGTTTTCCCCTGCAATTTACCTCTTGATGTGCCGACAATGGAGACTCCTTCCACGTCTCTCCTGTAGGACATCGCCATTTTGAGTTTGTAGAAATGTCAGCTATAGAATAAAAAACAACATTCCGGCCAATCAGAATAGAGGATTCGACAGCCCTGGGGTATGAAGGAAGGAAATGGTAAACATTAATGTTGACCTTTAAACTTGACTGATGAAATGTTGAACTTTTGTGTCCTCATACCAAGTGTGTGTTTGATTTACTGTCAGAGTTTCGACATCATCCTGCAATCAGAGCAAATCAGGCCAGATTGGCGGATTTTTCATCTGAAGATTTTAGACTCATCTCGATTGCTGCTAGTATTTATTTACGTTTCTTATTTTGTCGTATGACTTTTTGGGGTGTGGGCAAGATGCTGGTGGGTAGGGAGTTATACTGATTGTACTACGATTCTCTAAAACTTCCTATAAATTGAATAAAACAGCAATAAGTTTGAAAGAAAAAAACACCCTGCCCACTTCAACAAAAATAATTAGCAGCTAGTTAATTAATACATCAATAAAGTACAAATGTTTTTAGTAGTCAAATGTTCCTGCTTTAGGTCAACTCAAAGCAACACTCAAACTAGAACTTTTCCAGGTTTGCTTTGTATTTTCCACAAAAATTAAATCCTCTCAACAGAGTTGTAGGCAGATGGTATCTTAAGGTTGTAATCTAGCGTACCAGTGTAGATTTATTCATTGATAGAGACTCACTTTTGTACATCGCTCTGGACACGGACCTCTGCTAAATGCCATAAATGTGAATAAAGTCAGAAGGTCAGAGATATGAAGTAAGAAAAACAAACAAATCAATAAAACCTGACTGAATATGTATAGTTTTGATAGAAATCTGGATAAAGGGAAATCCTTGCTGTCAGTCCTGGCACTTTAAAACCATATAATTATTCAGAATCTTTTAAAAAGAGGCGGCAAAACCATTCAAATAAAACAAGTAAACAAGCAAAATAAGGAATAGCAACCCTGGCTTGTTTAAAGAGCTCCAGAGGCTGTCATGTTTTTGAGATACCTCTGTTTGGAATGTACATTAAGGACATTATTCTTTCTTTCTTTCTTTCTTTCTTTCGGCTTCTCCCATTAGGGGTCACCACAGAGGATCCTCCGCATGTTTGATTTGGCACGTTTTTACGCTGGATGCCCTTCCTAATGCAACCCTCCCCATTTTATCCGGGCTTGAGACCGGCACTGAAAGTGGCTGGGATTGGACATTAAGGACATTATTGTTGCTGCTTATTGATATGGTAAGGGGTTATAAGGCCGTTTCCAAGTCATTTAAAATTGTACAGCAAAAAGGGGATTTTGCAAACTTTTATGAGTGCTGTTAATTTTCTAGTCATCAGAGATATAAAGAAAAATATTACATGTGACCTACAGCCTAAATCTGATGACAGATATATATATATATATATATATATATATATATATATATATATATATATATATATATATATATATAAATATTTTTTTTTTTTTTTTTTTTAAGTGTGTATATATACAATAATATTTTATTGTTTCATAAACAGATGGCAAAACCAATAAGAACCAACAAGTAAATAGATCTATTAGGTCTAGCAGGAATGGCGATTTGTTTAAAGAGCTCCAGTGAATTAATCAGTCATGTTTTCGAGATACCTAAGGTGGAACTTCTTTGAGTACTGTTCGGAATGCACATGTGACACCTGTGCATTCTGGGAATTTGACTGTTTCCCAGAAGTAAAAAAGGGAAAAAAATGGAGAAAAAAAAAAAAAAAAGACTCGAGGCAACTGGAACAATAGTGGCCCAGTGTAGTGAGCAGGCTGCTCTAATGCCAGCTGTGCTGCCATCAATAATAAATGAATGACACATGCCAAGTTGTGTGTAGGTTAGACAGAGGGACAGCATCCTAAACACACACACAGATACACACAGATACACACTCACAAAACAGCCCGCAAAAAACAACGCCTTCTCCTGCCAAGCGGCTGTCGCATCGCAATCAATTTTAATCAAAGATAGAGAGGGGGAGAAAAAACACAAAAGAAGAAACGGAGTGAGTGAAAGAGGGTCTTGATGATGAAAGAGAGGAGATTAAAGCCTTTACATAGCTAGATAAAAGACAATTCAAACAAGCCAACCTTATGACAAAACCATTAATATGCAAGAAATTTTGCAGAGCTAGAAAATGCGCTGCGAACCGGTTGCCCGGCCGTCACAAAACGCAACACAACGCACCACACCGCAACACACTGGCTCTCTGGTTTTAGAACATTTAGGTCTCAAATCTTTTTTCCCTCTAAAATCCTCAAATCATGAACTAATCTAGAAGTCTTGCCACTTGCTATATATCTGGAATCCAATATACTCCTTATATAGCCATAGAAACCCAGTACAAGTGTGTATGGGGGGGGGGGGGGGGGTTTACCACAGGCAAGGTCACAATCCACACCAGTTCATCATATTGCACATCAGAACAATTCAAGATCAACAATTTGCCCTTCATACCAACCTTTTTTTTTTCCAGAAAGTATGCCACCTTTTTGTATGGACCAACTGACCATAAGCAACTTTGGATGTGCTAGCATGAAATTTTTCATTCTCCTCAGCAAGTGGACCCCAATGTATTCCAGCATGACAATGCCCCTGTGCACAAAGTCAGTCCATTAGGGGAATGCTTACCATGGGTTAGGGGTGTTAAAGATCTCCTGCTACAAAGTGTTGGCCCTCAAACCTCGACCCTATTGAACTCCTTTGGGACAAATTGGAATGCCATTCCAGGCACCCTTACCTACATCAGTGCCTTACTCTAATTCCCTTGCAGCTAAATTCCCCAAAATCTAGTCAAACATCTTCCCGGGAGAGTGGAGGTTATTTGAGGAATAAATGGGACTTGTGGTGTTCAAAAAGTTGGCACCAATCTTTAATTATTGTCAAGGTTCTAAAAAGTTTTGTCCATTGTCATAGCAGCATAGAGGAGAATTTCCAGGAAACAAATGCGAAATCTATTTTGTAGGACAACCTGAAAAGAGAACCTGACCTAGAAAACACGATGAGGAAACAAGGTGGATGAGAAAGCAGGGAAGTAGGGGACTAGGGCACAGGGTAGGACTTTGTATATGGCTGTAAATAGCCCAGTATGGCATGTGTGTAAACAGCGTAGGTATGGTATGGATGCAGCAGGAGTCAGAGGGTGTGGTCATAAGAGCCGGAGGAAACCGGAAAGTCAACATGCAAACGCAAATTGTGTCGCTTGTATACTACAATTCTGTGGCCTGGGATGCATATGTAGGCTACAGTTTCTATGGTAACAACGTTCACCGGGACTTGACTAGCAGGGACTAGCGGGACCTAGCAGGGACACACGACTAACGGATACTCAAAATTATATACTACTACTGCAAGTAATAATAATAATAATAATAATAATAAGAAGAAGAAGAAGACAAGCTAAATTTAGGATTATTGTTGAAGGAGTCTCCAGTTGTAGAGCCTTGTAGCAATCAAAAAGCTTGCATCCCTTACTCTCCTCCATCTAAGAAAGTAAGAGTTGTGGCAGCAGGAGTGCTAATTTGTGCTTGGTGCTATCATTACTATTAGCACTGCCAAGCTTTTCTCCTCATCCTCTCAGCAGGGCAGCTTATAGCTAATTATTTCTGGCTAACGTTTCTGGACTTGAGCGAGTCTGAGTAATTAGCCAAGAGGTGGGAGACATAGAAGGAGGGGGGAGTTTGGCTTAATTTGTTCATCAAGCCCTGAGGTAAGAATCTTGAATTTCAGGTCTTAAGCAGGAAGTCACAGGGCTTGGAAGCCCAAGTCATATTGGTAGGACAGGGGTAAGGTGTATTGTTAGTGATGTCTAGATTTAGAAATTTTAGATACTTTGGGAATTCTTCTGATACAGATATCATCTTATGTCCAGTCTATGAATAACTCACTCTGCCATTTGTTCCTCTAAGAATCCAAGGGTATCACGATTAGTATTTTAGACTCCTCACAATCATGAGTGGATTCTACATACTATTGGTATTATTCCATCCATTTATTGATCTTTGAATTAATGACATATTCACAGCTTGGCTATAATTATGCCTTTGCTACTGAGGGCTTAATGGATGTTAGAAGAACACTGGTGGAAAAAGGCCTGTAAGTAAATATGTTGTAGTAAAACATTGGCTTGAGTGAGTGCAATTCAATTAGCTTTCTGTGAGGAAAGTTTGCTTTGTTTCTTATAAACTAGGGATATTCACCATTTAAGGAACCAAGAAAACCTGTAGACCTTTAGAACTCACTTTTCTACCAATCCCTACCAAGATGAACCACTTAAAATATATATGGTTGATTTTTGTTCAAAGATCCTTGCTAGTGGAAAGTCCGAGGATGCATGTTGATCAGCGGACTGATTGTTGAAACATGCTTGCATGGAAATGACCATCTCTGGATGACCACACAGTAGACTTTGGTATACCAAATTTTGACCCAATAATTTATAAAAAGCAAACTTATAAAGATCTTTTCCAGGGCCTCACAAGTGATAGAACTCGTTAAGACTTGTCCTTTGGGGCTACTGTTTAGGAATTTGCTGAATAACCTTAAAGTGGTTGGGTCTCAGAAGCATCAACCACTTACCATTTCATTAGATCTTTCCAGATCTTTCAGATTGAGTTGCAGCTTATAGGAGGCTGATTGATTGGTGCAGCATTAGTGCAGTGGTTCCTCAGGCCCCAGTGTAGTCTTCTGGGATACACCATCTCTTCTCAACTGTATTCGAAATATACCTTGGACCTTAGGAGATAATTCCCACTTTCTAAAATATGATTGGTTAGTATTAATATTATTAGTAGTAGGGGTAGGACTTTCTTGACAAGCTGCCAACTGGAGAGTTGTGGAAACCAACAAAGTCTTTTCAGTGCAAGACGTTTTATTATGTGTCTTGGCCATCATTACAATTGATTTCATGGTGCGAAGATGTTTCTTGTCAGGACGATGATTGGTAAATCGGATTAGTTTGACTCGATTCTTCCTTCAGGGCCGGGAAGAAACCAGTCAACCATCAATCGACTGATTGAACGATCTGTACAAAATCAATAAAAATGTTTGTTTCTTAAGCCCATTGTGTCTTTATTAATGAAAGCATGTAATTTCCAGGATTTTCTGAGGCTCCTTAGGATGGGCCTGACCCACAACAGAGATGTGACGAGGCAGAACGAACGCGAGGGAAACGTCCAATCTGCTCCGCTTCTCATCCGACATAAAAAAACGATTAGTTTGAAGAATTAAGTACTTGTCTTTTGTCCCGGTCTCTATCGCGCACACAGCATACCACATTATGGGATTTGCGACATGAGCATTAACTCCGGGTTTTTCAGAAGGACAGCGTGCTAGAATCCCATCGAGCGAGGTTTGTCTGAAAGGAGCGGGGTTGCGTCCTAAAACCATTGTGTAGCCGGATTTATGGGCTAAACGGGGCTTAGGGAGCTGAGCAGCTCTGAGCAGAGCTGCAGAAAAGATATGAATTAAGAACATGCCGATTCTCCTCCCTGTAAACGCCCGATCATCTGCTCGGCTCAGGCCAAATCCAGTTAAGTGGGTCCATCCAGCCGAGAGGACGGGTGTTTTTGAACGGAGATTAAGTCTGCTTCTACTTGAGGTCCATGAGGCACCAAAGTACAGGGCAAACTGTGGAGTCCTATTCTCTGTTATAGCAAAATATTCCACAGTGTGGTGCTGTGATGTGACTTGATGAAGGGAAGCAAAATTAATTGACCTCGAAAATTTGGAGACACGTAATTGTAAAGGATTGTGCTAGCATACAAAATCTTTTGAACTAGAAAACCCAAACTTGTTCCAGCATGACACAAAGAGCACAAGCCAGCCTATGAAAATATGGCTCTCATGGGTTTGAAGATCTCCTGCTATAAGGCTCCATCTCTATTGAACATCTTTGGGATTAATTGGAACACCATGTAGGCCTCCTCACCTACATCAGTACCTGATCCTACCTACTAATGTTCTTGTGTTTGAATGAGCACAAATCTCCACATAATCTGGTAGAACACCTTTCTATAAGAGTAGAGGTTATTGTAATGGGGGACTGAATGTAGAATGGAATGTTCAGAAAGCACCATATATGCTTAGGTGTCCACAAATGTTTGTCCATGTAGTGGACCAGTGTTCCTCAAAGTCTCTCTTTCTCATTTCTCTTTATCTGTCTTTTCTCTCTGGTAATGTCTCTCAGATGGCTTCCCTCTTTTTCTCTGTCTATCTCTTTTCTTCTTTTAGTCTCTCTCTCTCTCTCTCTCTCTCTCTCTCTCTCTCTCTCTCTCTCTCTCTCTCTCTCTCTCTCTCTTTCCCCTATTTGTCTCTTTTCCTTCGTTCTTTCCATTTCCTACCTCTTGATTCATTTTCTATTCTTCCTGTCCCTCTCTTTCAACTTTGTCTCTTTTTGTTTCCATGTCCATTCTTTTCATCTCTTTGTCTCTGTTGTTTCTCCCTCCAGGTTGGACGATTTATTTTTTTCATTATGTTTGTGTATTATTATTCTTTCTTTTTTCAACCCCCCCTCCCTCTCTCTCTCTCTCTCTCTCTCTCTCTCTCTCTCTCTCTCTCTCTCTCTCTCTCTCTTTTGTCTTTATCCATTTCCATCAGCGAATCTGTCTATCGTCAGACACCTGCATCACCTTTGCTTTGCCTCCCGCATTTGTGGTCATTTTATTACATTTTCTCTGGGCGACATTAATGCAGAAACGCCCTCAGCTTTCCCTCTGTGTGTGTGTGGTGTGTGTGTGTGTGTGTGTGTGTGTGTGTGTGTGTGTGTGTGTGTGTGGGTGTGTGTGTGTATGTGTGTGTGTGTGTTTTGGGCTAGATGTGTTTCTTTTGTTCTCCTCAGTTATTATGTTATTTGAATATGTATTTTGGTGGGAAGATTTCAGTGTGTGTGTGTGTGTGTGTGTGTGTGTGTGTGTGTGTGTGTGAGAGAGAGAGAGAGAGCAGTGTTTACATGTGTGTTTTCCTACCAAGAACCTTTTTAGAAACTCTGATCTGAAACCAGAACCCTATTTGTGGTTATAATGTACATTCGTTTATTCTCTTGAATAAATATAATTTTTTTCTCTCTGTCTCTTTACTTCCTGTTTCTTTGTCTCTACTTCCTGTTTATCTGTCTTTCTACTTCCTGTTTCTCTGTGTCTCTGAATTCCTGTTTTTTTGTCTCTCTAATTCTTGTTTCTCCTCATTTCTCTTTATCTGTCTTTGTGTTTCTGTCTCTCTACTTCCTGTTTCTCTGTGTCTCTGATTTCCTGTTTCTGTGACACATCTTCTGTTTTGTCTTTTTGTTACTTTGTCCCTGTTTCTCTCTTTTCTCTTTATCCGTCTCTCTTCTTCTTGTGGTGATATCGTTCTCATTTAAGTTTCTTTTTCCCCTCTTTCCTGTTCTTCTCCCTTCTCTCTGTTTGTCTTCCGACGCCTTCTTGTTTTTGTCTCTTTCTCTGTCTAGTCGTTTTGCCGTTTTCCATTTATTTCTGTCTCTCTACTTCCTGTTTCACTGTCTCACTCATTCCTCTTGATCTATCTCTCTCTTTCTTTTGCCTTCCTGTTTCTCTGCCCCTTTGCTTCCTCTCTCTCTCTCTCTCTCTCTCTCTCTCTCTCTCTCTCTCTCTCTCTCTCTCTCTCTCTCTCTCTCTCTCTTTTCTTTCCATCTTGCACACTTTCACTGTCTCTCCAGTTTCTTTTCTCTCTGCCCATCTCTTTCTCCTTTCTTTCTCTCTTTCTCTTTCCCATCTGTCACTCATTTCTCTCTCTCTCTCTCTCTCTCTCTCTCTCTCTCTCTCTCTCTCTCTCTCTCTCTCTCTCTCTCTCTCTCTCTCTCTCTCTCTCTCTCTCTCTCTCTCTCTCTCAGTAAGACGGGTTGTTGTTTTCCAGCTGTCACTAATGTACACTGTTAGTTTCGTGCTGAGCTTCTCGTCTGTCTGATGTGAGAAAGACGAGTGTCAGCAGAAGAAAAGTCCCATCCTTGGGCGGAGGATGTGTGTGTGTGTGTGTGTGTGTGTGTGTGTGTGTGTGTGTGTGTGTCTCTGCAGCTGTGTGTATGTAGAAGCCTGAGTCAACAGGTAAACGCCAAAACACCTGTTTCCATTGTGGCCTGAACACAGGGACCGACCTGAGCACACACAACCGAATACTGAGCAAAGACAACACACACACACACACACACACACACACACACACACACACACACACACACAAAGACGAGCAGCACATCCTGGGACATATTGAGCCTTAAAGTTCAGCGGTTTAGACTTACCTTGTGTTTGCTCAGTGTGAGTGGACATGTGTGTGGGTTTGTCTTGCCATAATGAATCACACACACGCACGCACACACACAAACACACACACACACGCACACACGCACGCACACACACACACAC
>NC_139602.1:7325551-7333051 GCF_946808225.1 Silurus aristotelis
CCCCCCATCCATATCTACACCCCATCCATATCTACCCCATCTATATCTACCCCCCATCCATATCTACACCCCCCCCATCCATATCTACCCCCCCATCCATATCTACACCCCATCCATATCTACCCCCATCCATATCTACACCCCATCCATATCTACCCCATCCATATCTACCCCCCATCCATATCTACACCCCCCCGTCCATATCTACCCCCCCATCCATATCTACCCCCCATCCATATCTACACCCATCTATATCTACCCCCATCCATATCTACCCCCTATCCATATCTACCCTTATCCATATCTACCCCCATCTATATCTACCACCTATTCATATCTACCCCCATCCATATCTATCCCATCCATATCTACCCCCATCCATATCTACCCCCCATCCATATCTACACCCCATCCATATCTACCCCCATCCATATCTACCCCCCATCCATATCTACACCCCATCCATATCTACCTCCTATCCATTTCTACCCCCATCCATATCTACCCCCCATCCATATCTACACCCCCTATCCATATCTACACCCCATCCATATCTACCCCCCATCCATATCTACCCCCATCCATATTTACACCCCATTCATATCTACCCCCCATCCATATCTACACCCCCCATCCATATCTACCCCCATTCTGTCTTTCATTCCTTTATTCTACTGTTCATTCTTTCTTTCTTTCTTTCTTTCTTTCTTTCTTTCTTTCTTTCTTTCTTTCTTTCTTTCTTTCTTTCTTTCTTTCTTTCTTTCTTTTTGTTCTGTTTTCCTTTGTTTGAGTGAACGAGTGTAAAATGACTGACCCATGCGAAGGTTCTTTCTCTTTTCTTTTCTTTTCTTTTCTTTTCTTTTCTTTTCTTTTCTTTTCTTTTCTTTTCTTTTCTCTCTTATTTTCATCAGACTAAGGTGGTGATGGAGTGAGTGCGTGTAATATGACTGACCCGTGTCAATGTAAACAAGTGTTTGGAATCGTATCTACCCCCATAACCACCCCCACTACAACCCCCATACCCCCCCCCTCCAGTCTTAAGCTTTCCTTCCATTCATCTGTTTAATGGAGCTGTAAACGTTGTAAACTGATCTCTCTTTTCTGTTCCGCTTGTTGTTTTTCATTTTTAAGTAACGGCTCATGGCTAAGCCACGTCTTAATATCATTTTAGTCATATTAAATGGTGCCCTTACTCTCTCTCTCTCTCTCTCTCTCTCTCTCTCTCTCTCTCTCTCTCTCTCTCTCTCTCTCTCTACCTGCAGAGCCCCCCGATCGTAAGGCTTTTAATCTCGATAAAGCTCCGCCGTCTCAATCTCCACACTCCGCCCTTGCAGTGTAAATAAAATCACTGTAATCCAGAAAAAGCATGAGAAATGAAAATGGCATGGATTAAAAAAAAACCTTCACAAACACACACACACACACACACACACACACACACACAAACACACGTCTTCTTAGATGGATGAAATTTGAAACATCTCATGTGGGTTGTTCTTCAATGAGTGTCAATAAAAAAAAATGATATTTAAAGCATGTAGTGATCTTAATAAACTTCTCAGAGCGAATGGATGTTGGATAAAGCAACTGATGGATTCTAATTTAAAGTTCTTATAGATCAGGGTTCTTCAAGGAACCCACACACCCAAAAACAAGTAATTAAAAAAATATAATGGCAAACCAAATGAACACAAAGCACACAGACCATTAAAGAACTAAAATGTAGAAAAAGAAACTAAAGTGTCTGCATTTACAAACAAAAACAATTAACTGATATAATAAAAATGTTTCACTTAGGAAATAAAAACATCTCAATTAGAAATCAAAACCCTCTAAATTAGGAAACAAAAACGTCTCAATATGGAATCAAAAACGTTTTAATTTGGAATCAAAAACGTCTCAAATAGGAAAAAAAACATCTCAATTTGGAATCAAAAACGTTTTAATTTGGAATCAAAACATTTTATTAGGAATCAAAAACGTCTCAATTAAAGAACAAAAACGTCTCTAACAGAAATCAAAAACGTCTCAATTAGGAAACAAAAAAGTCTCAATTTGGAAACAAAAACGGCTCAATTTGGAATCAAAACGTTTTATTAGGAATCAAAAATGTCTCAATTAGGAAACAAAAACGTCTCAATTAGGAAACAAAAACGTCTCAATTTGGAATCAAAACCTTTTATTAGGAATAAAAAATGTCTCAATTAGGAAACAAAAACAGCTCAATTAGGAAACAAAAACGTCTCAATCAGAAATCAAAAACGTCTCAATTAGGGAACAAAAATGTCTCAATTTGGAAACAAAAACGTCTCAATTTGGATTTAATGAGGACCCGAAATCTGAAATCAAACCTCAAAACCAGAAAATCCCAACTATCCAAACCCTCTCCGCTAAAAGACTCCGCTAAAACACCAAATGTCCGATGCCAGATTCAAATTCATTTCTTCTGCATCATCACGTCAGCAAGCCTCAGTCACGTGACCAGATTCGCTCAATTATATTTAATTTAAGTCGAATGAACCAAGAGGCCAAAAAACCCCAAACCTTTTAGTTATATTTAATGTCTTCTGTCATCAGGAACTGAGTCCACCTCCACACACACACACACACACACACACACACACACACACACACACACACACACACACATGATCTCACTCTCTTTATTTTGACAGGTTGAATCCTGTTATTTTTTCTTTTTTACAAACTGCTACGTTTTATTTCCCCATACCCTGTTCTTCGTGTGTGTGTGTGTGTGTGTGTGTGTGTGTGTGTAGGTGGGGGGGCCCTGAACTGAAAAAGGTTAACACACCAGCATTGATATGCACAGTGAGCTTAGCTTTAATCTTTAATCAGAGCTCTAGACCCCTGATGTCCTCGCCCTCTCTCTCTCTGTGTGTGTGTGTGTGTGTGTGTGTGTGTGTGTGTGTGTGTGTGTGTGTGTGTGTGTGTGTGTGTGAAAAAGCCGAGGGTCTTCTGATTTGCTTTGCCCATTATCCAGTCGTTACAGGGAGCTCGGCATGGCGTTCGCCGAAGAACCGAGTGAGAGTTAACAAGCGGAGGAGTGACACTCGTTTAGAGAATCCATTAATCTTTTAATCCCTCTCTTTAGCATCTCAGACATGAAACGATCCCTCGCTCCCTTTCTCTCTCCCCCTCTCCATCGCTCCCTCTCTAGTTTGTTTCCTCCCTCTCGCTTTTCTTCCTTTCACACTTACCCCCCTCATCTCTAGTTCCTTTTTCTTTCATGTGTTCGTTCCGACTGGGAAAGGGATAATCTCCATCTCTCTTTCTCTCTTTCTCTTTCTCTCTTCTTTCCCTCTCTTCTTTCTCTCTTACTTCTTCTTGCATGACATGTCTGGAGCCTACCGTTGCTCATATAGGTAACATGAAACGGAAAAAAAAACACATAAGACTCGCTTACTCAGCAATTAGAAGCTAGCAGTTACTCATTCTTGGTTATATTACACACACACATATATATATATATATATATATATATATATATATATATATATATATATATATATATATATATATATATATATATATATGTACACAAACACACACACACACACACAGACACACACACACACACACACACACTGTATTCTTTCAACTTCCTCCGTCAGATTTTAATCTCCGACTGACATCAAAGAGAGAGAAAACACACTCGACAGGAAGCTGGACTGAACACACACACACACACACACACACACACACACACACACACACACACACACACACACACAGACATACACCGTGACCTCACGGTGCTGAATACACAAGATCGAATCTGCTTTTTCGGAAGCTTCTGGAAGGCTGTGGAATAAAAGAAGGCCTTAGTCAGGCCTTACTCACTCATTCAAATAACACGCTTACACACACACACACACACACACACACACACACACACACACACACACACACACACACACACACATTTTCAGTCAGTGAACAGGAAGTTGCCGCTATTTGTCCCAGTGTCCTCTTCGTGGGTCAGCGGCTGAAAAAACGCTCCTGTCACTTTCCCTGTGGGAGCAGCCAAGGTGACGAATATACACCAACACACACACACACACACACACACACACACACACACAGTTCCGAGGTGGAGATTCCACCGCCTGAGTTATGGAACTCCCCGAGGGTCTCGTGCACTGCCATTAAACAAAAGTGTTGTTGGGTAAAATAAAAAAAAGAGGGTTTTCTAAAACAGTAACCTAGACAAGGCCTGTAGGGACGAAGTTCCACAACACACACACACACACACACACACACACACACACACACACACACACACACACACACACACACACACACACACACACACAGTTGCTTTCTATCCTCACACACAGAATATGAGAACGTCTTGGTCCTCGAAAGCAGATATTTTCTCAAGTGCTTTATACCCGGCGTCTAGACGACGAGTCTGGGTTTGGGTTCGATCATCATGGATCAACCCTCATATCGTCTCAGGTCATATGTGGGCAAAAGTGAGGACACACAGTTTTTCCAGCTGTATGTGGTTTATGAGGTCCTGAAGCATTAATGTTCAAAATGTTATGTTGTGTCCATTTTGAGCCATAAATAAATTTCAGTGTTTCATGATCAAGAGCTTGTTGGTTATGCAACGTCCAAATGCGTACGTTCAAATATATAGAATATATATAGAATAATTTGGACCACCAGGTGAACCAGTTACAAGGATAGGTTCAAGGTTAAAGCAAGGTTAATGGTCAGAGAAAGAGTTTTTCCTTTCTGTTTGAGGAATATTTGGTGTGTCTTTAACAAGATGGACAATTGACATTTGGTGTGTTTTAGAGGGCACTAAGAGGACAAAGGTTTACATTTAAGGAAATTGGTACACGCCCTTATCTAGAGCGACTTTTATTTGACATTTATCTCATTCAAACAGCTGAGCAGCTTTGGGGGTCCTTAAGAAGGTCCTTATAAAACCCAGTCTTGTGTGGCTTGGATTTGAACTCACGACCTTGAAATCCAAAGGCTAATGCCTTAAATTCTAAGCTACAACTCTATATCCCATTGTCGGAATTCCTTCACAGCAGCATCCTGGTGTTTTCCTTCAAACTGACATGCATATACCACCAATTGTGTAATTAGAAATGAAAACAAATAAACCCTGACAATACCCAACTCACCTCAGGCCTTCACACCTCATCTTCATCAGAACCTGAACTTATATACTAACAATTATGTCTCACAAATCTCCAAAGAATATGGAATATAATCTGGAATGAGGTGTTCGAATGTGATTCGTTTTGTGTTCAAGCGTTCTTTATTGATTTTTTTTTTTTTTACTCATGAGTGTTTTCTTTTACATCACGCCCTTTGCGGGTGTAACGAGCCTCGTGTTCCAGAAATGTGATGTTTCCTCTATAGGGGATTGTATATAATCAGCCTCATCTACAGACACACATTTGCACACCTGCCCACATTGTTAAATCAAGTCTGGCACACGACAGGAAGAAAGTGTTTGCATCCTCCACTTAAGTGCCCCTTTCCTCCCATGATGACCTCACAGGGAACAGGAAGTCGTTGGAATGGAAACCCCCACCCCCCCACCCACCCCTCACACACACAACCTGCCCAATCCCCCCCTCTTTATCGAATTACAGAAGGGTCCGGGAGAGATGGCCACATGCAGCCTGACCCTGCTATACAGATGCCGTCCTAGGAAAGACGTTGCGAAGGAAGGAGATGGGCAGAAGGATGGATGGATGGATGGATGGATGGATGGATGGAACGGAGGGACAGAAGGGGGCCAATGGGAAGCTTGGAGCGCTCCTGGTAGGCCGCGGGGGGCAGGATGTTATGGTTTATTCAGCGTTTAACGTGGGGGTTTCCGACAAGGTGCAGAGTGCCCTCCTCACCACAGAACGGGAGATTTATGACAGTGATGGCTGACAGCTTGCTTCTCCAGTGGTGTGTGTGTGTGTACAGTATATGTGTGTGTATATGTGTGTGTATTCTTGGCAGAATCCACTTCCACTGGCTCTGAAGGTCAGTAGTAGCGGCTCCTCTTCAAACCTGGCCTTGAGAATGAGGATGTCACCTCAGTCAAACTTCAGAGCTGGAAAGTTGAAAAGCAGCACAGTGCAACCTTTGACCCCTGGCTTTAAAGTCTACTCTGTGAAGCACAATAGAGCACCTGGGCGAACGCCGCACTCTGGCAACCTGCTCCGGCGATCGAGCCGACAGGTACAGGCGTGCAGCTTTGACCTCGCGTTTTTATCTCTACCGCGCTGGGCCCCCTCGCTGGGCCTCTCATAAAACTGTCATCTGGCCCTTAATGCGTTTTTCCACCGCTGATTTTTTGGCTCAGGGGCCTCGCTTGATTTTTATAGCTCCGAGACTTTGTTTTTGGAAGATATCTTAGCGGCTCCTCGTGATCTCTTGATCTCGTGATCTCTTGCAGCGCTAGCTAAAAGAAACAGATGTAACTTGCCCAGCCTAATGCACAAAACCCGCACACCCAGCTGCCCCCCGGGGGCCAATTGGAAACAGCGCCAAACGGAATAAGCGTCAGTACAAACGCACCCATCCTTATCTCTGTTATTCCATCGTCTAACATCTTTTAAAGGTGGGTGTGTGTGTGTAAGTGTGTGTGTGTGTGTGTGTGTGTGTGTGTGTGTGTGTGTGTGTGTGTGTGTGTGTGTGTGTGTGCGCGCGACAGGTCAGAGAGGTGGCGCATCCGCTTCGTCCACGTAGCAAAAACCACCTATATTTGGATATTTTGGAGATGAGGTGGGTCACACTCAGGCTTTTGGACCAGACTGTTCCACTGAGACACTGGTGCTTGGAAGTGGTGGGTGGGTGGGGTTTTTTAGGTAATATTTTGGGGTGAAATTTGCTGGGCTGTGGGGGGCATTTGGGGTCTTTATGGGAGCAGCTTAGTAACCAGTCTCGGTGAGCACCTGTGGAGGAACCTCAGTCACATCCTGCTACTCGAACATGAGTGAATATTTGTTGGAATTTACTTTATTTATTTATTTATTTATTTATTTATTTATTTATTTATTTATTTATTTATTTATTTATTTATTCATTTATTTATTTATCATATATTTTGTTACTTATATTTTGTCTAAATGTACAGCTTTTTAACTTGCAATGACTGACTTACAAAAAAAAACAGCTCAACGAAAGAAACAAACAAACACATTTGTGAACTTTATTTATTTGATTTATGATTTAAAACTCTTTAACAAACAATTAAGCAAGTAAACAACAAACAATCATCCTCTTAAACTATCATTCATTCAACCATTGAACAAACATACACAAATTTATTTTATAGAGAGACAAAGAAAGAAATGATAGATAGATTGACAGACAGACAGACAGACAGACAGACAGATAGATAGATAGATAGATAGATAGATAGATAGATAGATAGATAGATAGATAGATAGATAGATAGATAGATAGATAGATAGATAGATAGATAGATAGATAGATAGATAAACACAACACATT